>NW_008794754.1:12225-33295 GCF_000699145.1 Aptenodytes forsteri | reverse complement strand
TGTTGAACCCCACCCCAGGTCCTTTTCCGACACTTTCCAGCCTGTCCAGGTCCCTCTGCAGAGCCTTCCTACCCTCGAGCAGATCAACGCTCCCGCCCAATTTGCAGAAAATCTGAAAATTTGCAGAAAATCTGCGAATTGCAAAATTCATGCATAGTACACTGGCAAACACTTTCTTCTGGCAACTCCTGATTAATACAGCTGCAGAAACCAGTTTTCTTAACCAGTGCTACATGATAAAAACAGTAGTTTGTCGTCTTCTAGAAGAAATCCTTAAAATAGAGCTGGTAGTGCTTTTTAAAACATAGCTCCTTTAGTAATCAAATGTGCCATTTGAAGGGTGAAATGAACACCTTCATGGCCGGATTCCCCAATGCAAAGTTACTTTCCTGACTGGGGAAGTGCTTTTCACTTTGTTATTCTAAATTTAAAAAAGAATCATGTATATCTTTTCTGTATATCTGAGACAGATTATAGAAAATCTGCAAATTGCAAAATAAAATTTACTTTAATATATTGAAAGGCTTAGATTGTATTTTCAGTCTGAAAAGTGTTTCAAGCATTTTTTTTCCTAAAGCTGAAGTATATTCCAGAGGGTTGGAATTTTTTAAGTAGTGAAAGAATGTTAGTGAAAAAAAAATACTTTGCCTTG
The DNA here is from genome assembly GCF_000699145.1 of Aptenodytes forsteri. Taxonomy (NCBI): domain Eukaryota; kingdom Metazoa; phylum Chordata; class Aves; order Sphenisciformes; family Spheniscidae; genus Aptenodytes; species Aptenodytes forsteri. The sequence continues at coordinate 32,643 of NW_008794754.1, read as the reverse complement.
TTTTAATAAACATATATCTGGCCTGGGCTTGATTATTGTCAAAATCTGCTCCCTGAGATCACTTCCTTCTTGAAACAAGCATGAAAGTTTTCATTGCTTAGTCGTGTAAACCTTACTGATGATGAAGAGTGGGTAGCCTGTGGCACAGGGAGGAGTTGCGTGTCTAAGCTCAGTAGTTCTTGATCACAGCTTAAAAATGAATGGATGCTGGAATTACCATTTCTGACTCTGATGTTGCAAATTAGTCCACCTCACTTTATTAGTATGGGTCTGTCCAAACAGAACAGCTTGCAAAATGGAGACCTATATCCTTATGGAGAAAATTAGACTTGCTCCTTTTTGTTGTTCAGCAGAACCTCTGAAAAATTTGGCTTTTGGGAAAAGATGTTCTATTTCTGTTTGTTTATTTGTTTACCTTTAGCAATTTGAGACATTATATAGCTTAAAATTTTAGGCTGAAGGAGGTGACATCATTGGAAATTAACAGCTTGAGAGGGAAGAATGTTTATGGTTGGTCAAGACTTCTGTATAGTTTGGACATGTATCTCAATTTGTAAAGGTCCAAATGTGTTTTTTATTGTATGGCAGTTTGATTTCAGGACAAAAGACTAAAAATGTGATTGCTGTCTTCTACAATTAGTCAAACTAATTAGTCAATTTCATTATTCCTTATTTCTGCTGTATATCACTTTAATTTAAAAAAAAATTGCTGGACTGTAACTTTTGGGGGCTGAACCACGTGCTGTCTCTTGGATATGCATTTGAAAGGTATGAATCAAAAAGACAAACAAAAACAACTGTTCTTTGCTTGACATCAAAAATCTCAGAGCTAGTTTTTCTAGTTCTTCAGTGCCCACGTAGCTTACTTAGCATTAAGAAAAAGCTTATTTAATTATTGCATTAAATAATTTGCAAAGAAACTGATACAAATTGCTTTGATAGTTGCCCATATACATTCTGTATTGAGAATTTCCAAACTTCTGACAAAGAGGACCGTGTTTTTATAGTGCTGAAATGGAGAGACTCGTCCATGTGATTTTGTGGACATACATATCTTTCAGATACTTAGTGATTACCTGACAATAACTACTAAATATCACGTTGCTCTTAAAAGATGACAAGGTGATCCACATGTAAAAAGTAGTGTCAGGGACATGATTTACCCTGCTCTGTGTGGAGGAGCAGTCCTCTCCGACTGCTCTGGGTATCCAGATTACAGTTTGGAAGCAACTCATTACTGGCAGATACAGGCCGTGTAGGTTTTACAATGAATTATTGTTAGTCTAGTACTCTCAGCAGGGGTGAATATTTACTTGAGAATTTTTGATCATGAAATTATTGACAATGATTAGGAAAATCTTCATTTTTAGTGTAGCTGGTTTCTATAACTAGTGCTGTGACAAATTCACATGATGCGGATTCTAGACCTGTATCATATAAACAGTATCTCCATTGTCATACAGCTATAATTATACAGTGGCATTTGAAAATAAGACCGTGACATTTTTCTGTTGTTACATACAACTTACTAGCTACTTACTGGTGTGCCAGCTAAATTAAGTTCAGAAAATAAGATCTCTCATCTGCAAATTGAAATTAAGGAGAGATTTAAAGTTGAATTGGGTGCCTAGTGTTTTGAGATTGATAAGGTGAACCACAAGTGCATTTTTCTCCTTAGAATAAGATTGTTATCTTCTTTCCTAAATTTTTTTTTTAAGTGTGCAGGAATAAGGCTGATCCTCTAACTGTTTTGTGGATTTGGGGCTTTTTATTTCATTTTGATTTTTTTGTTCATGAGAACACTGAAACAAAGAGGCTTCTCTTAGTGTCTGAAGTTCAGATACTGTTTGGGCCTCTTTCCCTCCTCCTGCCCCCTATGTATACTTGTATGAAGTGAAGGACTGAGAAGCTTGAAACTAGACTGTTAATGTAATTAGACCAGTGTTTCTTCATTCTTCTCTTGATCTCTCTTTTGTCTTGGTCTACCCACTTTCCTTTCATTCCCGCTTTCTGAGTTTGTTTTCTTCTGATGTTCTGTCGCTTTGTGGTGTTCTCCTCAAAATCAAGTTGTACTTCTGTGGTTAGCATGTGATTATTATTATTAATAATAATATTTCCACCCACTCCCGCCCTCCTGTGCCCCACATACCCTGTAGCAACTAGAGGATAGCAACAAATTGGTATTGATGGTGGTGAATCACTTTCCCTGTTGCTTGTCTGGAACTTCAGAACTGAACTGTGTTCAAAAGTAACATATACAACCTAAGGAAATCCCACCAGTTTGAGGATATAGGGAGGGCGGGGAATATTTAATTTATTAATTTTTTTAAAAAACCTCTTCTTCCAAGTCCTTACCTTAATTTTTTTAAAAGAGCCTCTTCTTCCGAGTCCTTACCTTAAATTTCTGTATTTGTCTTGCTTTTTCTGATCTTTCATTGCTTTTTGATTGTTTAATCTTTCTTGAAGAATGAACAGGACTTACATGTTAAAAGAATCATCCTGAAAATTCCTGATGACCTATTTATATTATAAAATATCACTTTGTATTCTTAAAGGAAAAAAGAGTTAGAAGCTAGTCTTACTATTTTGCACTGGTGAATAGAGTAAGCAAGCTTATTTTAGAGGCGCTATACAGTGGTTCACCTGATAATATTTGAAAAAATGTTTTCAGGCTTACAGTTTATCTCTATTAAAAGTGAAATCATTATGCAGTTCACTAACTACAAATGTATTCTGCAAAATAAAACTTTTTAGTTGCCAGTGAATAGTCAGGTACTGGAACAGGTTGCACAGGGAGGTTGTGCAGTTTTTGTCCACGGAGGTTTTTAAGACCAAACTGGATAAAGCTGCAGACAGCCTGATCTGACCTTTCTTTCAGCAGGAGGTTGTATTGGAAACTCCTGAGGTTCCTTCCTCCCTGAATTATCCTGTGATCCTAGATGGATCAGTGGTACGTGTGCCCATTCCAGTTTATTTCTATCTGGGATGGACTACATTGCATTAGTTGGAGAAATTACTCTTGATATGTGTAGTAGAACCACTTATATAGGTTTTACTGTCTCTAATCTCTACCAATTGGACTCATACCTGAAGAGAAATTTGCAAATGTTATGCTGCTACTTAAACTACTTTATTTAGCTTTTTTCATCCCTTCTTTTGTCATGGCCCTTTTTGTGACATACATGTTGGGACATCTCATGTCGGAGCTCTCCTGTTGGTCTCGCCCTCTATTATTCTGTGCTTGGAGGTCAACTTGTGTAAACTGAGGATATCTGCCTGGCTGGCTGGTGTAATAATTAGTGTTTTCTGTAGGAGAATAGTCTTGGAAAATCAATTAGCCTGTCCTCCATAGATGTTTAAATAAGATCATAAGATACTTTGGTTTGGAAGAGACCTCAGGAGGTTTCTAGTCCAACCTCCCACTCAAAGCAAGGTCAGCCCTGAGGCCCCTCAGGGCTTTCTTTACCCAGTAAGGTCTTGAAAACCCCTAAGGACCAGGTACTACACAACCTCTCTGGGCACCCTCCCCCACTCTCACCTAATGGTGAGAAAGCTTTTCCTTATATCCAGTTTAAAGGCCTGTATTGTTTCAACTTACGTCCATTGTCTCTTGTCCTCCCGCCATGCACTACTGCAAAGATCCTTGCTGCATCTTCTTGATGGCCTCCTTGTAGATACTGTGGATACTTTGTAGGTCTCTCCAAGCCATCTCTTCTCCAGGAGGAACAAACACAGTTCCTTCCATCTCTCCTCCTAAGACAGTTCTCCAGCCTCCTGACCGTCTTGTGGCCCTATGCCTAACTTAAGTTTATCTCTGTCCTTCCTGTATTGGCGGCCCAAAACTGGACTGATGAGTAGAGGAGGATAATCATTTTACTTGATCTAAAGCCTATATTCCTCCTATTAATACAGCTCAGGATGATGTTGACCTTCTTTGCTGCGAGGGCATGCTTCTAAATCATCTTCGGCTTGCTGTCCACCAAATTCCCCAGGTCCTTTTTGGCAGAGCTGCTCTCCAGCCAGTCATTCTTGAGCCTGTGTTGTTGCAAGACGTTATTCCTTTCAGGGGCAGGACTTTGCATTTGTCCTTGTTGAATTCCATGGAATTAAAAAACTGCTCAAAACCCACTCAAAAACCCAAACAAAAACCAAAACAAAAAACCCAAAACCCAAACCCCCACCTTGTAGAACTTCCTCTGGCAAAACATTTAGGCATGTGCTTGAGTGCTTTGAATATTTAAATGCTTAGATTCTTTTTGAACTTGAACACAGCGTTCTTCTACCCCTGTCCTACCCAACTTTTATGACTGAAAGTACCTTAACGTTTGAGGATCACTTTGTGTATCCTTTGACTTAGGCATACATTGAAGGAACATACTTTGCTTATATGATAGATTGCGGGGGGAGATTGGATGAGGTCCTAATACTGCAGGACAAGAAGTGATTGTAAGTTGTCTAAATTCCACTCTGTTTTGTTTCCATTTTCCGCTCCTGTGTCTCTTCCTTCTCCGGATCCCACGCCTGTATCAGTTACTGGAATAGATACTTGCAGTGAATGAGTTATGCTGAATTATTTTTGTTGATATGTGTTTATTGTGAGTAATATTTGCTTTCACTTCTGGTTATTACTAGCTTTATAATACTGTATTTTGTGCAGTGCAGTGTGTTGACTAGTTAAATTCTTCATACTGAACCTCACGTTCTTTGTGTTTTGAGTTCTGCCATTGTGATATGGGTCTCTGTGTGATGCCTAAAAAAATGTCTTAAAAAACAGCACGCATTGCTTGGGGCAAGTGGTAGCTGCTGAATGTATCTTGCATTTGTGATGTTTAGAAACAAAAAGTTTTCTCTTTGAAACGTTTAATTTGAACCACAGAAAGGTCTTTTTTCATGGTATCAGAACTTCAAAACATCCGGTATAGTTGGTTAGATATGGAGATTAGGTCAATTGCATGGAAATATAGCTATGCTGATAGTGTAACATTTTTGGTGGAAGAAATGCTGAAGTACTAGTTTGGAAGTAGACTATAATCTCATCTGGCCACAGATGTTTAATACTACTGCTTGTCGCTTCAGTGGAGCATTTTTACCATTAAATTTTAAAATTATTACTTTGAAACTTGGGTAGTATTAATCTGTTAATTCTGTAAATGTTTCAAGGCCAGTATTAACATAGCACGAATTTAAAACCCAAAATAGCCAAGCAAGCAAAACCCCAGAAACTCAACACTAAATTTGATATGCTGATATTAAATTTAAACAAAGCTTTAAATCACCTTTCCTGCATGTTATGTTGGAATCTATTTTGATGCAAACTTGCTACGCATTCTTAAGTAGCTAAGTTACCGCTTCAGCTGATAACCCCTGGGATCCAGATGCTTGTTCTTGGATTTCCACTTAAAAAACATGGTTAAAAAGGTTTTTATTGTGCACTCTGGGAAGTCAGTAGGTCAGGACTGGTTTGTCCTAGAAATTCAGAGATCACAATCTGGAGTTCCTCGAGAAAAATATCCTTCCAGAAATCTCCTTTCATAAATGGAAGCTGTTCAGCTGAAGACAGCCGCAGCAGTGTGCGGTGGAGAGGGCCTGCCTACGACAACATGAAGGCTTAACATTGAATGAACAAAATCTTGAAGGAGCTATTGAGTTGTATTCTGTAAGATCTGTAACCATCTGCTTTCTCAATTCTAGGAATGAAGCTGCCGCCCTAGTCTGAGCAATGTACAAATACAGAAATGTATTGTTTATTTTTAAGTGCATTATTCCAGACCAGGGGTGGATAGGAAGGGTGAGGAAGAAAGCAGTAATGTGAAGGATGCTTACGTGATGATTAAGCATTCAGCTTTTCAGTCATCTTTATGTTATTCCTATCTCCTCCCAACTCCACACACCCAGCGTGTGTGATCTGACCAACCTGCCCTCTGAAACTTCCTCACCCTTCTGTAAGCAGCTGGTGGTAACCCTTGTGAAACAAGGAGCAAGCCACTACGAAATGGTGGGGCAGTATTGTTTTAGTTGCTGATCTGTTGGAGTAGATTTGTTCTGATGCTGAAATGAGAAGTGAGCAAGTGACTCTGGCTACTTAAAATTTTGAGCACTTAAATCAACTGAATCAATCCCATAAATTCAAAATGCTTTATATCATTTTAAAGAAGTAATGAAATATCAGTGTTTATGAGTGGGAAAAGAGCTGCCTTGCTACTGTTTGGAAATAGAAATTTTTCGTAAAACATGAATAGTCTTGCACAGAACACTTAATCTAATTAGAGACTCAACCCCAAAATATTTGAGAGGGTAAGATCAACAATTATAAAATAGTAACTCAAACTTTTTTTTTAACTTGGGCGTATATCTCAGCTCCATTGTCTGAAAAATTAACGGTGATTTCTGACCGAATTCCTCTTAAGAAAAAGTTGCTAAAATGGGTCTTTATGCTTGTACCACATGATACCTTTTTCTAGATTATTTATGCTATTATGAAGAGAACTGCAAAGGAAATGAGGAGCTTCCTATGTAATCAAGTGGTCAACTGCTGTTTCCTCTATCGGGAATAGCATTGGCAATTACTCACAGTTGCTGCATTTGCATTGTTGTCCTGAGCATGGAATAAGAGAGACTGAAGCAGTAGGAGGGAAAGAGAAAATGCAGAGGCTGTGGCTGAAATACTGCGATTACAGAAAGAGAGTAGCTTTTTACTCTCGTAACTATGAGGTTCTTTCGAGTGCTTCTTTGTTTTAATGACTATTTGGTGGCACAATTAAATGTTCCTTTTAGCAGGTTTAACTGAGCTTTTTTAAACAAGTTTAACCCACCCTACCTCTGGACTGACTTTCTTAATTATGACTGCTTCCTCAAATCTCATTTGCTTTTAATAATTTTGCTTACTTTCCTTTTCTGGCCTGTTCTGTTGAAATGATGCTACTGTGATCTCTGCAGGACATTGGAGACTCTCAGAACTGTGAAACTCTGTCAGTGTTTTTTGTGTGCGGACAACATCTGATGTAGTGTTTTGCAGAAGGTCTCTTGGCACCACTGAGTAATTCCTCCACCATTTGTGTCATTCCTACCTTTAACTGAACCCTTGTCAGTATTGTCTTTTTTATGCCTAGGACATGAAAAATATTTCAAAGGCTAGTGTTAGCAGCTGGTGATTGTAGCTCTAATGTACTCTCTACTCAGTGGCTCCTGATGTTTTGGGGAAAACGTTATTTCCAGTAGAAAATAACATCACCTTGGTATTTGGTAACTTTAGTTACTATTTAGTTATTTTTAGTTGAAGTAATAGAGAGCTGTATTTATTTTTATGCAGTGCTACTCTTAGACATTAGATGCTATGTCTTCTAGTATTATAAACAAGAATATGACTTTTGTTCTCAGTTAAGTTATTTACTAATTGAAATATAGTCTGATTTTATTTTAATAGCCTTTCTTAGGTCTTTTATACTGATTTTAAATACTGTATTACTTTCATAATGTTTTGTTTGTTGAGCCTTAGACAAGTGAAATAGATGTTTAGATAGGGATGACAAAATACCTGAATTCCCATGGATAACCAAGTTACTGCCGCTAGATGCTGTTAAAACTAGCCTCTAAGATATTCCTGGTTGGTTGGGGTTCTGGATCTGCAGAGGCATCCCTTGCTTCTGTAAATTATTTTTCTTGGTTTTATTTTGGGTGCCAATAGCTACAAAAGGGAAAAGTATGAGGATGAGATTTCATATTTACAGCTTAAGGTAGTAACAGAATGCTCCCCTCACCCCTTCTTCAACTGAGCATTTTTTTTTTTAATCCCTTCTTTATGCTGGCATTGGGTTTTGACTCCACGGTGAAGTTCTTAAGAAAGCTGGGGGACTAGGATTAATTCTCCTTGGGCTTTTCTGTCTGAACTAGCTCATTAGAGTTCACCTAAATGCTCGTGTTGAAGCAATTGAAATGACACGTAGCTGGAGGGGGGGTAGGGAGGGAGGAGGAAAGCCCCTTCAAATGCAACTGCTAGCTGCCATTGGATTAGCTTAATGTCATACTCCCTCACTGCCATGAACAAACAGGACACATGGAGTAATTTTTCTCCTGACGTAACCTTCCAGTAATCGGCAATTAGGGACTTTCAGGGAATTTATTTCCAGGTCTATGTGAATAGTACATTCCATGTTCTGTTCTAATAATAATAATAATAATAAGGTGGAGGATACATTAAAAGAAGAAAACGTTCAAGTATAGAGATTTTTTTGTTAAATGAACCTGTTTTCAGCCAATGAACTTGCTTTCAGTCTGGCAAAACAGACAGTATTGTAGATGGGAGTGAGCATGGAACCCCCTAGGAGAAAAGACGACTGGTAGGTAATGCTCCTTCATGAGAAGGGTGCTAGCTCAAGTACAAAGAACTAAAGGGTATTGTTATGTTGATAGCTACACGGTATCTTCTGTTTCAAATCTAAAAGTAAGTAGTGTAAGTGAGGGAATAAAATCGGAACCAAAGCAGTATTTTGGTTGTGTAAGTACCTTAGTAAGAAATACGTTTCTATGTTTAGGACTACTTTGAAGTAGCTTTTGTGTTAGAAGGGAGGAATTTGTAGTATAAGAATAGTCAAAAGAAAGCTTCACAAAACAATGAGTGCAAAATCACTATCAGTCTGAAGATACTGTAGATGGTGTTACTGCAGAGAAAGCCCTTTTTTAACTTGTCAGCAGTTGTTTTTAAATGCAACTAACTGAAGCTGAATGTCATTCACCAAGCACAGTGCTTGATGAAATTGTTGCCAAAGATTATACAACAGGATTAAGTAGGATTTGCAGAGAGAAGGCTATCAACAGATAAATTTTACCAAAGTATTACAACTATTGTAAAGATTTTTTTTTTAAGCTATCTCTGCCCTTGGTAGTCCTGTCAACCAACATTAAGATAACTAATGGCATTAATAAGCTGCTTCGTAGGTTTTAATAAATGACCTGATTCCTTTAAATAAAAAAACAAGTAGTTCAAAATGGTAATTCCTGGAGGGGTTTTGAGTGACAGAATTTTAAAAACCCACTTTTTTGGAGACTCTCTCTTCTGTTTGGAAGTTGCAATGTGGACCCAGTATTTCTTTTAAATGTTCAAAAAGGTTACAGTTCATACTTCTAATCATGTCTAAAACTGTGTGGCGTTTTCATGTGTAAATTTGGCTACCTGTTTTGGTTGTATCTGTAGTGACTGAATATCCTCTTCCTGGATGTGTGGTAGAAGTAACTAGAAGGATGTCTTGGCTTGTTGTGTGTGTGTGTGCGCTTAAGATGAAGATGCATATAAGCACTGTTGTTGTGCGTCTTTGGCTATGACACAGCTGATCTCACTAAATTTCATTCAACAGTGCAGATTTTGGGTTTGGGTTTTTTTGCGGAACTAATATTGTAAATGTTGATGATTATATAGCCTGAAGTATGGTTGTTTTGTTCTTAGAAAGGAAAGGGGAAGGTAAGTATTTCAGGTAGAGAGGAGAAATAATAGCAGCTCAAAAAGAGGCCCTTCCCCCTATTTCCATAGTATTTGTTACAACAAAATTGCGTTTTAGGCTACATTTTGAAATGGTATTATGCCTTCAAACCTGCTTGACTAACTTAATTTACTTGGAAAATAACTCTTTGAAATCCAGTCAAATGTTGGATTTGAATCAATATGAACTGGAATGTATGAATTTAATGATTGTAGACTGAATTCCAGAACAGTGCGACAATAATTGTACAACTGGAACGAATTTAAATGTTGCACATTAGTGTCTCTTGAGGTAGTAAAACGAGTAATAAGGTTAATGAAGCTGGTAACAGTCCGGTGCAATTCCTGTGCTATCACATTGCTTTTTGGCAAGATCTTGACCTGCTATAAAACCTTTAGTAATGTCAATTTGGCAGTGAGCTCTTAACAGCGCCATAAACAAGAGAACACAGATTGAGAGGGTTTTTTGTGTTTGGGACCCCTTTCTTCCCAAATTCATGTGCACAATAACCCCTCGTAGACCTCCTATTTTGCATTTTGCCAGATAGCATCCTCTTACATTTTGTCTGGCTGCATAATTCTTCATAGCTACCCTAAGGTCTCCCAGAAAAGAAGTAAATACTGTACTCCTTTTAAAATGTAAATTTTAAAGTGGTCCGCCCCATCTCAGAGGATACAGCGAGACATTTGGGTCCAGTCAAGAACAGATTCTGTGTTAAGGTAAGGGTCTAAGTGCATTTTGGTGTTGTGTGGGGTTTTGAGTTTTCGGGTTTTGTTGTTTGGTTTTAGGGTTTTTTTGTAAAGTCTTCAGGTTTTTTTCAAGTAGATTCCCTGCTGCAGTTTGTCTACTCCAGGAGAATCAGGTGCTTGTTTCCTGTTAGGCTTGTTAGCATTCCTACTTTAAACTCCTGACTAATTAGCCTGGTTGCCAGAGCACTTGAATGCAGAGTATCAGATAGCACCCGCGTTTTTCTAGTTCAGTCAGTGTAGCAGGGTGTCTTAACCCTGTATGGTGCAGATTTCAGCTCATCCCACAGGAGTGAGAAGCTAATGTAGCACGATGAAGTTTATCGTTGCAGAGTAGAAGTTGGGTCCGTCTTTCCTGGTTGTGTTAGCAGAACAATAAATATGATATGACCCCTGGTTGCATTATGTAAAAATGACCCTATTTTTATGGTTTCTTTTGATACTGTGTTGCATCATACTAAAGCCTGATACTAAAATAGTAAAAATGCAGTGCTGGTTACAAGAAATTAATCCAGACAGTTGTTTATTTAAAGGATTGTTGCTGTCACTTTTTTTGGTCATGCAATGAGAGTTTGTTTCCTATATTTCCAGTATACAGGTTATACTGAGGGGAAAAAAAAAAATGAATACTTTGTCTGGTGAATGTCAGGCAGTTGAAGTGAGGGTGGTTTCTGAGCTGCTCTGTGTATTCGTTGGTGTCAGTCTATCAGTGGGTACCAGCTTGTCAAATTTGGATTTTAATTGAGCTGTTGGTTGTTAGATTGAATCTTCAGCCCATGTCAGGAATGTGAAGTTGCCACAGTAAGCGGTCAGATAGGCACAAGACATCAGATTTAGTTTCCCCTATGTAGTGTGTACTTCTGGACACTAGAGAATCCACATAGGAGGGAAATGTTAAGAATAATTTGATTTGTGCCACCTGTAATAAAACTGTGATCAGCTTTGGGAAGGACAGCCACAAGAAACTAGGCTTCATGAGTTTGATTGCTGGTGGAAATGCTTGTTTCCATAATGCAGCTTTCTGCTGTAAGTAGATCGGCATTTCTGTTAGGAGATACCTACTGCTTCTTGAGTGAAAATTATCTTTTCAGTTTTTAGTAATTTCACTGATTAATTTGAAAACTAGTTGCATTGTCATTTTTTATGGATTGAAGATTATTCCTTATAAGTTCGTCTACTGAAGTTTCATTATAGAAGAAACAATTTGATCTTTTTAAATTGTAGAGGCATTATCGTATAACTCCAGTATCCAAAAACTCTTGCAGTATGCCTGTTATGGAAATGCCCTTAAGACTACAGTATTCTAAAGTTCAGTTTGTGACTTTTAAGAAGTTCTTTATTTTTCAAAATGTCATGTGTTTGTGGAATGAATCTTTAAAATGTTTGAGAGATTTGCCGTTCCTGTAGCTGGCCACAATTTCCACATAGCTCATCAGGACTGTCAGTCTCTGCTAGGACACAGATCCACCCTATCAGTGTCAGCATCCTCAAGAGAACTTTTTTTGGTGGTGATGCCATGTATAGATGAGCTAGAACGACTTGTCCCTTGAAAAATGTCCATTCAGATCTTCACTTTTTCCATGCAACATTAAAAATGTACCTTTGAAAACCTGCTTGCCTCTAGCTTTAGAATTCCACTTTGAAAGCGGGATTGTCAGTGTATGTAGAAGCGGCTTATTGCTGTGCTGTTGTACTCTTAACTGTTCCTTCAGAAATGTATAAACACTGCATGAGAAAACAGAAATGCCATTAAGTGTTGCCTGGATGCTGTCAAGTCAACCAGACGTGCTGATGATACCATGCTGCTGAGCAGGTGTGAAAGTGAGAGCAGTCAGATTAGGTTGGATAGATGAGCTGCTGGCTGCTACATTTCTGCTCCCTTCTTTGGTCTGGTGCTTGTCTGACCTGCGCAAAGACTTCAGGCATGCCAAGCCAGCATAGCCCGAAACAAAAATAAGTACCTGCTGGCTTGTAGTGCTGTAAAGTCACTGTGCAGGGTCCGGTATGTGCTGATGCTAGTGCAAAAGTGGGAATAAAGTGTCTAGCTTGGCAGAGGTTGCTGTTTCATGGTTCCTTCAAGTTAATACAAGGTGCCAGCAGAAGGACAATCTCATCCAACTGCTAGCTCTGACAGCTTCCTCCACATTGAGCGGAGTTGGTGGGGGGGGAAATACCTTCCGAGTTAGTTAACCTGATCCATTTTGCTGTACAGCTGCAGGATGCTGGTGCCTGGCCTAAGGGAGGAGGTGGGAATAAATGTCTCAGTATGAGGAAGGGCTTTCTGCAGCAGTAGAGTTTCTGTTGCTTTAAAGTGACTGTGCGCCTGCACTTTTAATGTTAAAGTGAGTAAGCGCAGTCTTTTTTGTGGCCTGATTGACGCCTGAAGATGCTTAAATACAGGGGCTACAGCTCTGCAGGTTGTTGGCAAGTAGCAATGCCAATGAAAAATCAGACTTCCAGTGCCTGAACTTTCATTCTCCCCCTTACGGTTTTCCTGTTGTGTTTTGGTTTGAGGTGGATGTAATAATGCGTTCCTCTTCCTCCAAATCAGACTATGTAAAAGGAACGGTCTTTAACACAATAAATAATACAAAGAATTCAGAGTAAATAAATCTCTTTTTGAAGACATATCTAAAAGAAGCTACAGTGGATTGTCTGTACTTCTGATTTTTCTTCTCTAAGTTTTCTGGAGGAGTTTATAAGCATTTGATTCTTAGTTCTGCAACAGTGACAGGTTGTAGGTAAATAGTAGAAAGGTAAGCAGTGTATTCTTGAGGGCCATCACTGTTACCTTTGCTCTTGTTTTTAAATATGTCGTGACTAATTCAAAGTAGGCTTTGTTTTGGTTTTGACTGGCTTTTTACCTGGTTTCAAATATGATTGTACTCTGCCTGTACCTCTCTTTTGTTGTTAGAGACTTTCAGGGTATTTTGATAGACCAAATGTGTGTCAATTACTTCCTTCAAAGAATTTTCCAATTTTTTGTTGTTTTTGTTACTTTTTTCGGGCATGTTTTCAAAGTATCTATTTTCAGTGACTACCAGACAGAGTTGTGGTACTGGGAGGGTCACTGAATGGCTGTTGCATCAGCATCAATACAGTTTATAAAGAGGGGTCTGATTTAATCAGGGGGTATGATTTAATCTCCTGTAGCATTATTTGTTGCATTTTGAATGTAAGCAGTCTAGCTCAATGAATGATTAAATAGTTACAGAATTGTTGGTAGTACTCATTGTTGAAAATATTTTCTTCAGTTAACTGTTGTAGATTTTATTTTGTAAGAACAATCTACATTTTGTCTGGTTAATTGTGAAAGGTTAAATGATGCTGTCCACTGCAGCTTAACAAAAAATATCCTGCAGGTGGCAGACAGTTGCTGTGTGTTGCAAGTGCTGTTAAGATTTTTCCCAGTCGTTTAGGTTTGAAAATTAGAGTTAGAAGGTTAAGCCTGTAATGCTTTTGGGGAGCGACGTTGGCAGATTTTTGTTTAATTTTAATGGTAGCTGCTTCTGGAGTTGTAAGTCTTGCTTGAAGACACTTCATGTTGCTTGTATAACAATGTCTTTTATAGAAGGTTATGAAGACTTACGTGTGTTCAGCATGAAGCGTGGTTGATGGCTGCATACCAAGTCTGGTGGCTTTGGCAAAATACAAATCTGAAATCAACTCTCTTTTTGTTTTGAAGTAGGTAGGAAATATTCTGGTTCCTCTGCCTCGTGTAGATGGGTCTGTTCTGAAGTTTAATTTTTTGAACTGTGAAGTGTAACTCACCAGGAAAATATTCAAGATTACAGTAATGTTTGTTTCATCCCAAGAGTTGTTATACTAATTAGTCCTGCTATGTGGGCAGATAGGTAACGGGAAGTAGGGACAATGCGTATAAGGTATACAGTAGAATATTTACATCAGTGATAATTCAAGGTTCACATGGGCATTCAAGCTGCATTTATGAAAGTAAATGCTCTTTTAGGGTATGTGTTAGTTATATTTATAGACATGAATTTTGGCCTTAGTTTCAGATTTTATTTGTGTAGCATTTGTCATATACTGCAGTGGGTTTTGCATTGACTTCATTGTGTTACATTTATATTATATAAATGTTTGTAGTACCTCTTGTTTTTTGATCTTAAGGCTTTGTTTCATATTGTAGTGGGGCTGGTTCCTAAAATGTGATTTTCTTCGGGAAAATAAAGAGGGGATTTACTTTAGTTATGCTCCTTGTGTTGTGGGTTATTGATAATTCTCTCTGATAGAAAGCCCTGCTATTGGTCCTGCTTCTGGGAACATTAGGGTGTGCGTAAACTGTTGTGCAGAATGAGTCATTCTGTAGTGGAAAGTCTTTGTTGATCCAGGTGTCAAAGGTTTGGAAGAGGAAATAAAGCTGATGAAAATTATTTTTATAGGAGTTGTTTTTTCTTCTGTATTGTTCTTCCTCTCTTCTCTTGGAACTGTTTAGAGTACTCTATCATTAATCTCGAAGCTGCCCATTTTGAAGGTATCTGTAAAACTGTAGCTTAGCAAGAACATTGCTTTTCCCCACTACATGGAAAACAGTTTATAACAGTTAACAGGATTTTTTTTTTTTTTAAAGACTATCTGGAATTCCTTTTTAATAGTTGGCTATAGAGTCTGTGTGCGAAAATACTGTCTATCCTTTAGTTTCAAGTTGAGAATTCACTGCTGGGAATGCATGCTAGAAACCTGACCCTCATGTAATTTCAGTGCTTACTCCCTTAGGGATTTAATATGCTTAGGTTTTAAAATCTTGCAGGAATTCTTTTTTAATATCATATATTCGTTAGAATTGCATGGGTTTGTTGCATACTTACGGTTTTTGGAGAGGCAAAGGAAGCAATTCCATTTTACTCTGTAGACTGACAACAGGGTCGGGTACAAAGGCATTACGTGAATGTTTCAGAATATCCTGCAGTGATAATACTGTCGTTATGCTGACCTGTTATATCAATATTGTGACCTGAATTCATTTGAAATAACTTGTATTTGCTTTAATTCTAATTGTTGCACTGTGGATTGGTTTTACTGTGATTTATATTCTATTAGCAAAACTCCTGAGCAACAAGTACGTGAACCTGAATAATAATCGCAGCTTAGTTAGGAGTTAGTCTTCTGTAGGTTTTTGCCCATAGAATTTGAATGGGGCAGGAAGAAAGATGTGACATTCTTAATGCTGGTTTTTGGTATTTTCTAGATGCAGTCATGCAGAATGCTGCTTGCAAGGCAAGCAGTGTTATCAATGCAGCTAAATGAGATCAAAGATAGACTCTTGGAGGGGTTACAGATGAGGATTTCTGAAGGGAAACTTGTATATTCTCTACTGCTCAAGAGATAGAATAGTTTACAAAATAGATAGTGTGTAATATGCTTAAGTATTGAAGTATGTATTGCTATGTGATTGATATTGGTGGGATAGTAGTTTAAAAGCCTATGAGTATTTTTTGCTTGGCTTGTGGGAATAGTGATCCTGATCCTCTCCTTCATTGCTGCGTCCTACATACTGGGATAATACTCCCTCATTATCTCCTCTGACACTTTAGAGGAGGGGTTTCCTTTCTCATACATGAGCATGGCTATGGATTACTGCTCCTGGATATTACTGCTTTGTTTGCAGAAGCCTCTCTGATTCTTCAGGAAGTCCAGGTTTCCCTGCTACAAATCCCACTGTGTCACGTTGCAGACTTTTTCCATACCTCATTTACAACACATTCTTTTTATCTCTTTCTACTTGTTTTTCATACTCCTTCTTGACTATATTCTCCTTGTGTAAAAAGAACAGGATGGTTGGACGAAAAAAAGTTGTTTTTCTGTGGAAATTTTTAAATAACCAAAGTATTAAATACCTTGGTCTTCCATAACTGTTAACACTTTTCACGTATGTATGTAACCAGCCTTTGTAATCGGAGAATGAAGCTTGAAACGCTCTTCTCTGCCTCTCTTACTTACTTGCACTTCTGTATAACATAACTTCGAATGAGTGATTATCTTGATTATGACTGATTACTGCTTTAAAGCAGAAATACCTACTTGATAGTAAGTAACTGGGAGCTAGAATTAAAGATCAAACAAACCATTTTGAGAAACAGGAATCACTTCGCTGAAGCTTCATGGAAAACTTTGATGATGGCTGATTTGAAAACTCGTGTGTCACATTTTCAGTTCTAAATGTGGCTTATGTGATCTGTGAGACTCTTACGTATTAAAGTTTGTTTGCTTCCTGCTTTTGTAGTGCTTTTTTTCAGTTGATGATGGTCTGAGGTCATCGAGGAGGATGTCAGAGGAAGGCGATAGCACTGAGAACACAGATGTTTTCTAAGAATGTTTCATCAAAGCTTTTCACAAGATTCTGTAAATTTTGAAGTCTTTTGCTATTGTGAAAGTTGTTGTTTCAAGTGTGCCATTCTGATGCTTTAGTGTGTTTTTATTTTCTTTTTCTAACGACACACTTTTGGAACATTTAACCTGTTGGCTTTGAAGCAGTTACTGCCTGTCATTGACTTTATGCAAAAAGTCATAACTAAGTATTTGAAGCACTTTTATAATTTCTTTTTTGTGCCTAATGAAGAGGTGATACAACTTACTTTTGTTTGTAAAACCAAGAAACAATGGTTAACTGGCAATTTTTTATTATGTAAGTTGGAACCTTCTTTTGAGTGGGATATACTTTGGAAACTACTTTAAGTTCTTCTGATATTGATAAAAAAGCATAATTAGGCTTTGTATTTAAAGAAAATGTTCTTTACGATTTGAAAGGCTTAAAAAGAGCTGACTTTTGCTAGGTGCTTTAAAAAATACATTTTGCAGTCTAGATGATCAGAATTAAAATTTTGTGAAAATTGACTGTACTTTTGTTGCCGAAGACTGTTATGTATCCCCACATTCCTTCCTAAGGAGTGATGGACTTGCACAGCAGATACATAAAGTATCTAAAATGTGATTAGATGAAGAAGCTAAAATTGCTTATGATGCATATAAACTCCCAAGAGGAACTTAAAAGAGCTTTCATACACTTACGTAATTAGTCACTTTTGAAATCTAGAAAACATTTTTACTTCTTTTTGATAATTTATAAATGGCAGTTCTTATCTTTAGAGAAAGATGGTTTTAAAAGACTTGTAAATGTTTTGGGGAGATTTCTCCACTCAGAAGTATATGTTAGGCAGTAACAGCTATTTGCATATCTGTTTGATTTAGGGAAAGTCATTTTTATTCTTTAGCCTCTTCTCTTGACACAAGTCCATATTATAAACTGCAGTGAACCTACCTGGCAGACTTGACAAAGAAATTCAGAAGTGAGCGAGTTTGAGGATGAAATGTACTGCTCAAGTGCTTTAATGCAGAGTTAGAGTGGAGAGTGGTGTGATGCCTACCTTGTTGTCTTGATGTGGGTGGTGGCATCAGTTTCTGTGTGTTTTGTTATTGATCTGCTAAGCACATGACCAGAAAGTTAAATGTGTCTTGATCTGGAGATACATATATACACACACACACACACGATATATCATAATGGTGAAGACTGCAGGGGGAGGGGAGGTGTTGGGTTTTTGTGTGTTTTTTTCCCCTTTTTTGTCATCTCCTACCTTCCTAATTTTTTAAAATGTGAAACCAATGACTTCCATATCACTGAACACTTTTATTTAAATATTGTAATACTCTAGCAATGCCCGAAGGAACAGTTTGGAACTTATTGCAAAATAAACATTAAACTAACTAGAGCTTTACACTGGGAAGTGGTAGAGTGTTGTGATGCAGTTGTGCCTTGTGCCTTTTTTTTTTTTTTTTTTTTAATGGAAAAGTTTGAAAATTGCGGGGGAGGGGAGAGTGTGCATGGACTGTGGGGACACAGCACGAGAAGCTGCCATAGAAGAGGATGGGGGGAAGTGGACAGCCAGTGGTCAATGCATTCAGTTGTTTTTCACATCCAGATTGTCAAAGCAATGAAACAACTCAAGTAACAGTTCTTTAGAGGAACACATTACATTCTTTTCTAAAAGGAAAACAAAACTCGCTTTATACTAACGTTGTATCTTGAGTATTCACAAGGCAGTTTTGTCACCTCTCTGCTCAGTTAGTGTCTGGAAGTATAAATAAGTTTTAGCAATAAAACTTTAAATAATAATCCCCGGTAGTTTAGAGAGCTTCTTGAAGTGTTTTCTAGATCTTCTCTGAATGGATCTATGTTGCGCTCCTTTGCTCTTGAATCTCTACCGTACTGCTATGCAGGAGCAGTTCTTTCAGTGGGGTGGAGGAGAAAAAAATCCCACGTTTGCTTTTTTGGTGAATCTGCCTTTCTCTGCCACAGCCTTCTAGTTCCTTATGTGAAAAGAAAAACAAACAAACAAAAATTTAAAAAAAAAAAAAAAAAAATAAAATCAACTGGAATCTTATCTGCGTATAGGATCTTACATAATACTTAACTCCTGAAAAAAGAGATTTGCAGTGTGCTCATTCTCTCTCTTAATTCTTACTTCAGCAGTACCTTGAGATGGTGGTGGGGAAAACCTTATGTAAAGGGAAATAAATGTTATAAATGGGATACAATGATGCTTCATGACACTTCTGCAAAAAGCTCATGTGTCGTCGTCTTTTGCAACGACCAAACAAGTGGATCAAAACCTTAAGTTGTTTATAAAAATAGTCGTGGCTGTTTTGTGAAGCATCATGGTTAAGGAGTATTTACAGAAGAGGCAACCATTTAAATTGGTCCAAAAGAGTGTGTGGGATGTGGCTTACAATGTTACCTGCGAGAAGGCTCTCTGTACTAGAGATCATAACATGCTTAGATTCATTTTTCTTGCAAGAAAAGCAAAATTTTCCAACTTGATTGGAAATACAGCATAGCTACACTAGGAAAGCGTGTTAAAGCTAAAAGAGGCAACTAGTAGCAAAGTATTTACCACCCGCCAAGAATTAAAGATGCCATGCTGGAGGTACAGACCAGAAGCATGCCAGCTATCAAGGGAAGCGTGAAAGGAAGCTGGCATGGCTGAACATCAGGCAAAGATAGTTATTAGAAAGCTGAAGTAGTATCCAAATGAGGAAAATTGTAAGGATATAAAATCTGGCAAGTAGAATATAAAAGCATAAGATAGAACAAAAGAATTTGAGGAATATATTTTGAAAAGTCTTTAATAATAGCAATTGTCTTTCAGCACACTAGTAGTAGCAAACCTATCACAAGCCCTAGGGACACAAGATGATCACTTTATAAAAGAAACTTTCAGAATATAAAGCGATAGCAGAAAACCTTTGCTTTGCATCTGTGTTCATTGTTGAAAATTTTGGAAACGTTGCCCTGCCAAGAACCTTTTATGGGTAACTCATCAGAGGAACTCTCTCTCAAATCAGCATTTGTTAAGAGTTTAGAGAACAAATGGACAACATGAAAGCAAGTTGCTAGAACCAGACAGTGTTCATCCTATAACTCTGTAGAAAGTGAGGGATGAAGTAATTTTACTAACTGGTACGTAATGACTCCTTTAGCTAGACACCTTTAGGTCGTTGGATATAAATGCAGTGTGAAGCCAGTGTTAAAAGGATGTTTACTCAGGATGTTTGTGCTGATTAGCAACTACAGTAATGTACAGAGTTCATGGACACATGGTAATTATAATAGATGGTGGAAAGGTCAACAGAGCTTTGTGAAAAGAAGTTGTGCCTTAAAACTTTTGGAGCTCACTGGAGGAGTTAGCAAGAATGCACGTAAGGAAGTTCCAATTTGCTATGGCAGAATTTCCAGAAGTCATTCGGTAGCCTTCTGCATGAGAGGGTTAAGTCCTCGTATGGATAATTAGTTAATAATTAGAGGTAGATAATTAGAGACAAGAAATTAAGTGGATAGGATGCTTTTCAGAGGTGAGTAGTAGCTGTTACAAAAATATTCAGGGTAGAAGAATTGAGACCCACCTTTGAATTATTGCAGTTTAAGTCCGGAGTGGATGAGGAGGTGGCGTTACAAAAATATTCAGGGTAGAAGAATTGAAACCCACCTTTGAATTATTGCAGTTTAAGTCCGGAGTGGATGAGGAGGTGGCAGTTAAGCTGAATCATAGAATCTTTAAGGTTGGAAAAGACCTCTAAGATCATCGAGTCCAACCGTCAACCCAACACCACCATGCCCACTAAACCATGTCCCTAAGCGCTTCATCTACACTCTTTTAAATTACCTCCAGGGATGGGGACTC
>NW_008794754.1:9445-10975 GCF_000699145.1 Aptenodytes forsteri | reverse complement strand
GGACCTCCCCCGTTAACCAGGACTGCTGATAAATGATGGAGATTGGCTTGGCAAGCTCCTCCGCCAGCTCCCTCAGCGCTCTTAGGTGGATCCCATCTGGCCCCATAGACTTGTGAGCATCCAGGTGGCAAAGCAGGTCGTTAACTGCTTCTTCTTGGATTATGGGAGGTTCATCCTGCTCGCCGTCCCTGTCTTCTAGCTCAGGGGGCTGAGTACCCTGAGGATAACTGGTCTGCCTGTTAAAGACCGAGGCAAAGAAGGCATTAAGTACCTCAGCCTTTTCCTCATCCTCGGTGACAATGTTCCCCCACATGAAGTGATCCCCCACATGAAGTGAGGCATGTGGAACCTCTAACTCTTGCAGGAAGGAACGCTAGTTTGGGATTACAATAGATAGTTCTGTGGGAACACCCATTTAGGCTCAGAAAGATTAATTCTATGAATTGTTAGGATATCAACAGAGAATAAAATAAAATGGGCCATTGTCTAGGTCCATGGTGCATTTGCATTAGACTGCTGTATTGGCGCAGGCTTGGGAGCGCCCTGGGAAGAGCACTACTTCTATGTATGTCTAGGTGGCTGAGATATTTGTCTTAGTGTAGGTTATAATACTTTTTTTTTTTTCTTTTGCAAAGGTCTTCTGAATGATAGAGTAGCTTCAATAAATATCTCAGGTTCTTTGCTGTTCAAAGAAACATTGTGATGTGTTTCATGTGATCAGATGTAGTACTGGAAAGGGCTGTACTTAGCATGAAATCTACCACTACACTCAACACCTGAGGATATATCTATTTCAAAGCCTCTGGAAAGTAAAGACAGGAGCAATGACTATTAAACTGTAGAGTAAACTTGGCAATGTCAACTAGGTAGGGCACTTGAATCTTCTTGATTCCCCCTGAGTGCAGGGCCCCATGAGTGCTGGGATTTATGCAAGGGGCAAGAGTCGGCCATGTGGAGACCGCTGAGGAATTAAAATTTGAATTTGGAGTCGGTGTTCAGACCAGTAATGGAGTTGCATGAGCAGCCAGTATCCTCCTGCAGTTTGGTAGGCTGGAGTGGAGGACAGGACTCTGATGGCTAGGGAAAATATTTGAGGATGTGAATTTACAATAGTTTGAATGGATTGATGTTGCAGCTGTGGTGTAGCCACCTGGTTAACAGTTGCAGTACCTTTCTTCCCTCCCTTTCACCTTGTGTTGGTACTGGAGCTTTTCTTCCCTCCCAGAGTGTTCAGGGAGCTGTACCAAAGACCAACATTTCTGAAAATACAAAACAAAAAAAATCAAATGCTTTAGCTTCCTGAACAGGCTGTTTCTGGGATAAACTGATGCCAATATAAGAGAGAGAGGAGCGCATGAAAGGGGGCAAAGAGGAGAGAGAGAAGATGATGCTTAGGACTGCTGTGACAGAAAGCTGTTCTCTTTGAGACACTTTGCTGTTCCTCGAGCATATTTAGCCTGCACTCTTACAGACATGGGATACAGGGGCCTGCTCTGGGTAAGAAAATATATTGAGACCAGTCTCAAGATG
>NW_008794754.1:0-9425 GCF_000699145.1 Aptenodytes forsteri | reverse complement strand
AGGGGGGGGGATTAATTCTTCTTCAGGTAAACCTTGACAATGGCTGTAAATTTGGATACTTAAAGATTCAAGTTTTAAATATTTCCAATAATATAGAGTACTTAATTTCTTTTTATAGAATATCCTTATTTTTTCAAGTTTATGGTGTCCTAGTTAGTAAATTCTACTGTCCTCAGAATTTTGAAAACCAGTGTGATATTTGAATGTCTTTTATTTATTCATTACAAATATATTATGAAAATATAAGAACTCTGAACCTTATAACTGTTAGCCAGCACTCAGATCTGTATTTTTATTTCTTTACAGGATCTGGAGTTTCATGGAGTAATGAGATTCTACTTTCAAGACAAAGCAGCTGGAAATTTTGCAACAAAATGTATTCGTGTCTCTAGTACTGCCACAACTCAAGATGTGATAGAAACTCTTGCAGAGAAGTTTCGACCAGACATGCGAATGTTGTCATCCCCTAAATACTCGCTTTATGAGGTGCATGTCAGGGGAGGTTAGTATTTATTCACGAACTCTTTTCTGCATCCACACCACCTTCCTATGCACCCCCAGCCAAAATTTAGATTAAGCATTTAGATTTGCCCCCAGCTTCTGAACCACATAAGACTTGGGGTTTTTGTTCCTAAGTACGTTGCTACTAATTGTTACGTGGGGGAGTGGTAATTCCAAAATGTAAGTACCCGTATCAGGCCTGCAGTTAATGTAAGTTTTGATTATGACCTATTAAATGTTGTACTTGACATCCTGTTAGTTTGTTGACATTTGTGAGAGAGTTGCTATTTTTAGGACTAGTAGGTAAAGACTAAATTTATAATGGGAGAATAGGAGTGTTAAATTGGAGCACTTAAGAGTATATCCTCAGTTCTTTGATGTTGTGGGCCTTTGATAGGTAGCTTTATAGTGCATGTTTCTTTACTGCTAAACTGGGGGAAGTTCAACATAGTATTGTTTGAAGCCACTGTGTTTCTTAAACAGATCCTTTCATGTTACCTGTGAAGAACTTAGATATCTAAATAGCCTTTTGATGCTGCTAGCATTTGTCTATCCCCACCCCAATAGAAAGCTTCAGGTTGGAGGGTGGTAGTGTGTGTGGTGGTGGTGGAGACAGGGATAGGAGAAACTAGCTTTTTGTCGTGCTTTTTCTTTTTTGTACTTTGGAAGCTTACGCAAGTGGTTTAACTACCTTAAATTCTGCTTTTGAAAGACTGAAAATAATTTAACTTGAGATAGAGAATGGAAATTTATTGGGATATGTGTCACTTTTCATGGTCCACAAATGGTGACTTGATGTGAATTACGGGATTCGGGAAAAGTGCATGTGTCATCACTAATTTAAGCAATGAATAGTATGTGTTTTTTCTGCTTTAGGTTTCTTTAAAAATCTGTTAGCACTGTATTTGTACTCAAAATGAAATGGTTTCCTTTGCAGAGCAAGTTCCTGATGTTTAAAATGTGGCTCATGAGAGGCACCTCCTTCAATAGGAGTGTTTCTCATTAAGTAAAATGTAACTGCAAAGACATCATTGTCTTGCTATGCATATGTACTGTCTCCTACTTCTAGAAGGGAATCAAATGGCAACACTTGTTTAATTTTTTTAACCACTCAGATTTTTTTTTTCATATAATTAAAATAGATATAATACACTAAATACACTAAATAAAATTTTGTCTAGTATATATGCATAATAGTTTTTTTTTATTTCAAAACCTAGTTTATTTTTGTGCAGCATAATAGATTTTTTTTTTTTCAAAACCTAGTTTATTTTTGTGCAGCCTTTCCAGAATAGTAGTTCTTGGGCCACAATCAGACTGGTTAAACTTAAAATAAGGAAAATGAGTGTTTAGAAGTCTCGTGAAATTACAAAGTTTGAAACATCATAACTGTAGATGTAACTTCTCCTGAGTGATAATCTTGTGTTCCCAGACTTCAGTTCTGATAAAGGAGGTATGCAAGACTACTTTACGTGGACCTTTAGCTTATGTAGATAGAGGGAATACACTTAGGCTGCTTGCTGGAAAGGGGACATACATTACTACCTCCCCAGGCTTTCTACCCCTATACTTAACAGGGAAGCATCAACTGATGTGTACTGTTCAGCAAACCTTTTGTTCTTTTTAGAGCATAACTTGTTTCTAAATATCTTTGCTCTTGGGGTGCCAAGTAACTGTTACTGCTTTCCATTTTTTTGAAGAAGAAAGAAGATTAGATGTAGATGAGAAGCCTCTTGTTGTACAATTAAACTGGAACAAAGATGATCGAGAGGGAAGATTTGTTCTCAAGAATGAAAATGATACACTTCCTCCAAAGGTGAGTCTTTAAGGAGTATGCTAGTGGTAACAACAGTTTCGAAATGTGTGGGACTTGCTTATATAGCAAAACATAATTTCTACTTTTCTAATTCCTGAAAACAAAGGTGGTCATCAGCAGTTGATCTCTGGAGCGAGTCTTTTTAAATACTTAAAATGCATCTTCATAACACAGCATTTTTATGATCTTTCAGATGGTTTGTGATGCTTTGATCCGTGTAGCTGTCTAGTACTGGAGCATGTAATGCCCAGAGAACTTAGAGCTTGCTTTGTTCTAATATGATGAATTAAAAATTTCCTCAAATAGTATATGCTGCCAAACACCTAGGAGGTAATCCTATCTCTTGCAGAGCCTTTAAAAGGGGATGCCAGAGGGACTTAAATAACTAAAAATTGTTACCTCCCTAGGTAACGTTCTGTTTCTTAACAAAACTGATGGGAGACTGTTTCCTTTTGGGGAGGCTTTTTTTCTTCCTTCCGAATGCAAAATGAGGGACATGTGAACATCAGCCATACAAAAGCTTATTTTATATTAGTCATTTAAAAATTAAATTAGATCAGACTTTGGCTCCTGAAGTCATACAATTATGTATATTATATCTAACTTGGATGCTTATAGCTATGGAAAACATGCTGTTCAGTGTGGGCTATTTTCAGGCACGTTTTTCATCTTGGGCTGAGCACTAAATTTCTGTTGTTCTTGGAATTAGAGCTTGTTAATTTTAAAGGTGCTTTGGGTATAGGTACATGAGCTATTCTTGCACTATGCTTTTCACTGCAGGGTACATCCATGTTAGAGGTGGGGAGAGAAAATTAATGATGTCTTGCACTACATCTACCAGACTTGCTATTCCTATTCATTGAATTAAGTAATCTTCAATCTTCCTTCTCTGTGTTCTTCACTTCCCGATAGAAGCAAAAAAAACCTGCATCATCTTTCTCTCATCTTCTATTATTTTCTCTACAGAAGGCAAACGAGCCTAGGATTACAGGTATCTTGTGTATGCAAGGAGCAGGAATTGGAGAAGAGAACACTGGAAGGACAACTCAGAAAAATACATCATAGGGGAAATGTCCTCTGTAATGTTTTTTCTTCTGCAGTTTATTCTTAGCTGATGCTCCAACGCAGTTGTCTTGAAAGCAGATTAAGTGCCGCGTTGTTTTGTGAAGTATTTTTACTGGGAGGCAGAAATTTGTTCTGCAGCTTTCAGTTAATCTTTGAGGCCAAGTAGATAGTAGGCAGTATTCAAGTAAAATTCTGCTGTTTCTTCACTTTCTTGAGTACAAGGTGCTTAATCAGTTCATACTTACTTTGGAATATGAAATTATTTTTGCCTTCTACGTTATTCTGGAGAGTATTAGTCCCATCCCTGTGTAATGGAGTATTGTTGCCTGGAGTATTGTTTTTGTGTTAGTGATACTATGTCTTAGATTTATCTGGAAAGTTAAAACCAACACTAACTTTTCATTGGACTGAAAATGATGAAAGTTGTTTTAACTCATTTATTTCAGAAGGCTCAGAGTAATGGCCCTGAAAAACAAGAAAAAGAGGGAGTAATTCAGAATTTCAAACGAACTCTCTCAAAAAAAGAAAAAAAAGAAAAAAAGAGGCGTGAAAAAGAGGCGTTGCGACAAGCTTCAGATAAAGATGATAGACTTCTTCATGGGGATGATATGTGAGTGTTTTAACCTTTGATCAGTTCATATAACCTACGTTTTACTTTAAAGGATTCCCACTTTCTACAAAATAAGTTGTTGTTTCTTTCAAAAGTAAGTAGTTGACATGGGTGCAATATCATCATAAACCAAAACACGTGATGGCGATTTCTGTGGTTTGTATGTACATTTTGTGGCAAGGTTTGTTTTTAAACCATGAAATAAGCTTTTTTCCACCTCTTTGTCCTTGCACGGAAATTGACACATGCTTGGTGACATGGACTTTCCTCACTATGTTTATTTTTGAGCATTTACTCTGGAGTGGGTTTTTTCCTCTCCGTATGTTTGATTGTTCTGTCTTTTGCCAGAAAAATTAGTATGTGTAGGTGTTTGCATTTGGCTTACCACCTGACTATCAGTTTGTTTTTCTCTGAGATGTATTTTGGTAGCCAGTCTTCTAGGTTCTTCAGCTCTTGCTCCCAAATCTGCTGTGCTTTATTCATTGAGACAGGGCAGGACATACGTTAATCCTTGTACAGAAAACTGAAGCACAAGAGTCAGGCATGAATAGCTGTATGTAGAACTAGAAAGCTGAGAATGGTCTACATTAAATTAAACTTTTGTCTCTGTACCAGATTCTGTAGGTTTCATATGTAATACACCAGGAAAAAAAAATCATTAATGGTGGATTTTTAACATACCCAGAAAGAAAATGAATGATGAAAACTTATTAATTGATAACAGAGTCTCAGAGATGAAAGAAATTAGTTGACTGGTTGACATATAATAGAGGATTTAGCTGCTCAGTTTGATTTTTTTTTTGCTGCTCATTTTTTTTTTTTTTTTTTTTTTTTTTTTTCTCTTTTTGAGTTCATGATTGTTTTTCATACATGTAGTACTGCTCTGCATGGATATGTTTGCAACGTTCTTCGGATATCGGCATGATCTTTCCAGTATTCTATGCCGTTACTGAGCTTGATCTTAATTTTTTAAAATTCAAATAGAATTGTATTTAAGTAGCTTGGCAAAAGAAAAAACATGAGCTGCAAGCACATGGTAACTCTGCTTCCATGTGATTTGCAATATTGTAAATCAGAATAAAGTTAGGGGTATAATGTAAAGTTTCTTTAATGCCTTTTTTTTTTTTTTCCCTAAGAGGTAGAAGGCCTTCTTTTTCTTTGAAAACTAGCAACCATCAATACTTAAATTGGTTGTTGTCTATTTCAGGTGAGCATAGGTACATGAACAGTGTTAATCCTAGCAAAAGTGAAGTTCATGTAGAAACCATCTTACAATAACTTAATTGATCTTCTCTGTGTATGGATTCCACTTGCCTTTTATCCTTTATGAAGTGGTGAGGATATATGTATTCTGAGGTATTAATGACAATTTTTTCTGTTTATTTAAACTAACTTGGCAGTGAGAATTCTCGCCTTGCAGCTGAGGTTTACAAAGATATGCCTGAGACCAGCTTCACTCGCACAATATCCAATCCCGAGGTAGTTATGAAACGGCGGCGACAGCAAAAACTAGAGAAGAGAATGCAGGAATTCCGCAGTTCTGATGGCAGACCAGACTCAGGTACTTAGATTTCTTCTGGTTAAGTTGTAAACGGTAAACTGTTTACTGAGAGACTGTTTTTAAGGCCAGCAACTCCTGTAAATTTGACTTGACTTCTGCTTTCTCCAATATTTTTTGTACTTCATGGCTAATTTATCTGTGGTGTAACTGAATGAAGGATTTGTAGAAGTAAGATTCCACAGGCGTGTGTTCTGTGATGAGTGCAAGTCAAAGCTTTCAGTGATGGGCGAACTGATGGGAGGGAATATGCTCGTTGATCTTGCTAACAGTGCTAAACTGGGAAAGAAGGAAGGACAGAATTAGACTTATTAAACTGACAAACTGAGGAAGTCTTCTGAAATAACTGTCATTCATTTTGCTAAGAACAAGCTGAATGACCTGAATGTAAAAATGAAATCAGTAGCACAAATACAGGATGGCAAGGAGTGATTGTTCAGGTCTGCACAAAGGGTCCTGGTAGATCTTGTGAATATCAATGATCAAGTATTTCACATTCTTGGGGGTGGGGATACAACAACAGTGGCTGTATAAACATCAGCGTTAAATGAACAAATGAAGCAATATTAGTACTGATAAAACCTCAAAAGATTTATTCCGTCCATGGACGAGTAGTGAAGAAGGAGTTAGAGGTGTATGAAACATCACCTGAGGGAAATCTTAAATGGGCTTTTTAAAGAGAGGGGAGATTCTTGACGGTCAACACAAACTTGCTGTCAGGATGGGAGAGGTAAGTTCTTCATCCAGTCATTGTCACTGTTTCATTTTAACTTCAGGTAATATTAAGAATGGTGAAGCACTGGGGAAAAGACTTGCTTAGAAATTAGGAAAGCATCACTGGAGGTTTTTACCAATGGCGGAGACATTTATTTCAGGGATGTTACGTAACTTTTCTTTTGTTAGTGGATTGACTAAATGATTTCTGAAGGAGTTTGTTCTTGTATTGTTAGAAATATCATAAATGGCTGCATGTATGTCTTTTTATTCTCTGGTAGCATTGTTAATTAAACTTTGTTTCCAAGGTGGGACACTGAGAATTTATGCAGATAGTTTAAAACCAAATATACCGTACAAGACAATCCTGCTGTCCACTACGGATACTGCAGACTTTGCAGTTATTGAAGCACTGGAAAAATACGGTCTGGAGAAGGAAAATCCCAAGGATTATTGTATTGCTCGTGTAAGTGAAGTTACTAAGTCACAATCTTCTCATGCTTCATATTTAATTTTGTTCCTTGCAGTAGCTTTAAAACTAAATGGAAAGACTCTGGTAGTTCTGTGATTTTTTTTACTTTATTTTTTTTTTTTTTTTTTTAATTTAAATAATCTAAAAGCCTCAGGAATTCTGAAGTGATTTGTCAGGTTTTTTGTTTTTAGAACTTAAATCTTCCTATCTTTCTAAATTATTACTTAGTATACATAGATAAACATTAATAATTAAAGTAACATATTTCTATATTTGGCACTGTGGTTTTATACCACTAAGTGTGCTTATGGTTTGCAGATGTATAAACTAATAGTTAATCCTGTGGATACCTAAATTTGTGCTGTTTGTGCCCCTGAACTAAGAGCATTTGCTCAGAGGCAAAAGTGCTGAGTCCAAATTCCATTCTAAAAGGTATATGTTATATGCTGTTGCCTTATGCCTTTCAGTGGTAGCTTACCCTCATTACACATCAGAAAAGATTAAGTGAAACTTAGGCTTATTTTCAGAATTTAATTATTTTAGGAGTTCTAAATGAATTGTATAGAATTGTTTCTTAGAGGTATGGCTTTATCAAAAAGTCCCATGGGCAGTACTGATTAAATGTTTCCAACTTTGTCCATATCATCTTCTGAAGGAGAATAGTGAGACTTGAAAACATTTGATCCTTGTTTGAGTCCAGTCTTTGATTACATTTCTGGCTATTACTTGTCTAATAAACTTGGATTTATTGCTCCTTAAAATGATGAAAGAAAGGAAAAAATGTTTGTGTCTCATTGTATTGTGTTCTCTTCCCCTGCCCCTTCTCCAGTGCTTAAAATGCCGCTGGAAAACAGTAAGGAAGCTTATATTATTTGCTATTCCCCGCACCTTCTAGCTGCTCTAAAGTATGTGGATAGATCTTGGGTCTTAAAGTCGCTTTCTGATTTGTTTTTTACGGTATCTTTGAGTAACCTTAGTGTCTACTTTTGCTGTGCTCACAGCCTCTAGTGGTATAATTAGCTGGGAATTGACATGTTGCTCTAATGATGCTCTAACTAGTAATAAGGAAACCATATGGTGGTAGTGCTTTTGTAGTTTCGTAACAGTGAACTAATCTTAGTTTTTATTGTTTCAACAGTTTTGCCTTAGTTCTAGCTATACTTTTAATGAAGTTCTGGACATTTTATCCTTGTCTTCATTAACCTGTAATTAGGGTCCCAACTGTGAAAGTTAATTTTACTTAACTTCAGTAAAATTTTACATAGGTCTTTATTATAGAGGGGAATAATTTTGTAAGTAACAGGGTATTTTTTATGACACAGCATATTAAAAATTGATTCTCAGTTTTGGCTGCGAAGTATTTTCTATGTGTAGTTTTAATTATGACAATTATCTTCATAGTGTGGGTTCTATCAATGACTGAGAATCATGAATTTCATTTATCTTATTAAATACACTGCTGACTTGACACGCTCATTTTTCTGATGGTTTGAGAGAATTGTGGGCTACAGCAGAGACATTGTGACTGAATTTGGAAGGTAGTTTTGCATCAGTCTGTTTAGTTCCGAGTTAGAGGGTATTATGATGTATTATGAAATATTTATATTTTAAGGAATTTATTGAACTGATTGCACACTTACCAGGGAAACTATTGCAAGTCACTGTGGTGGTGGTGGTGGTGTTCTCTCTCTCCTCCCCTTGTTCTCTAATCTTGTGTGGAGATGTTTAATGTAGAAAATAGTCTGAGGAATGTTGCTTTGATCTTGGGAAAGATTAACAAAGTCTTTGCTGTGAAGCAAATTGATTTAAATTAGTTTTCTGGAATGTACTTCTGGAAAATATTTTGTGTTTTCTGAGCAACACGTCTTGATATAGTAAGTTTCTATACTGGCATAAGTTGTATGCTTATGTTTACATTTGAAATACGTGAGTGGTCTTCATTGGCTAATAGCAGATCTTTTTTTTAATACCTTTAAGTGTAGAAGACCTTACTGTTTTGCTCACCGTAATTCACTGTAGTTGGCTGAAATCTACTTGGCCTTTCTCAGTGCCTCTGCTGATACAGTGCTTGGGTTTTAAATACGATAATCCTTCCTTTATTTAAAAAGTTGAGTATTTTTAACCTAACTTCAAAATCTCCTTTTGGCCAAATATTTTATGAAGTTGCTTTCCTTGCTGGAAACATTAAAATATCCTAGCTTTAGCTTGATGTGTCTTTCATCACTGTTTTCTTTTTTGGAAACTCACAAATACAATGCTAAATAGGTGTCATGGCCATTGGTACTCCTTTACACTGAAGTTTCATAGCTGTTCTTTACCCCTGGTGGGCTTTTGCCCCTGTTCTTCTGACACTTTACGGTGTTCTGTGGAAGACAAATCGATCTTGCACATATTCCTATTCTTTACTTTTTGTTGGGTTTAAAACAAGTGTACAGTGGAACATATTGGTTGGGATTTTTAAATGTTTTGTTCTCTTTGGGTGGCAGGTGAAGTGTCTTCAAAGAAGACTTAAGCAGTTGACATTTACTTAACTATTAAGATGGATTTTAAGTTATATGACAAGACCTTTATAAGGCTGCATAAGTACCTATGATAAAGTTCACTCTGAACATTGTAAGAATTTTTCTTAACTCTTACATTGACGACTTTTGTTGTAAATGGTAGTTTCCTGTTAGTTACTTGCTTTGAT
>NW_008794753.1:4793295-4851939 GCF_000699145.1 Aptenodytes forsteri | reverse complement strand
TTATGGTGGTTTGGTTTTTTTTTTTTTTTCAAGCAGTTTATAAAAAGTTATTGTGTTTCTGGAAGTTTTAAACACATAGTGTAGTATAGCTTAGTATTTTTAAAAAACCCAGGAACTTTTATCATGGTTGGTTGTGTTCATTTTTAAATTTTTATTTTTTAATTTTTTCTACAAGTGTGAGCCAAGCCCCTCTATCTGTATCTTAGGGAATGGCTCCTGAATGAGCTTGGTAGCATCAGATAGTTTCAGCAGAGCCATGGTAGCTGAAATGTTCAAGTTACTGAATGTTTGAATTATTATTGCAGGTGCCTTGAAGAAGCCAGGCTATGTTGGTGAAGGTTCCCAAGAAGGGGGTGGGAGGTAACATAATACAGGCAACAAGAAAGGTGTATCCACCTACGTTGTAATAAAATTTTCTCACTGGATTATTGTAAGAGAGAAAATTTGGGATTGTTCTGTGGTCTGATCTGTTTTGCTTCATCTGTTTCTGTCTTTAAAACTCAAAATTTGAGAAACTTTTTTATCCTTCTCTAGCCTCGCAGTAAATTCAGGCATCTCAGGTGCTCTAAACTGGAGGCAGGTATACTAATTAAAGCATGTTATGCTGTAGTGGGAAGGGATATTCCCTTCATGGGTAATAATTGGTAGCTAAGAATTTTTTTGAAAATTACATTAATAAACAGGAACGCCAAAAATCAAGGATGATGAAGGAGGTTCAAACAGTGAGTCAAGTCTGGCTCCTCTTGGGTTCACCTTGGGTTCACATGTGCTTGTAAATGGCAATGGCATTGTTGCTGAGAATTCATATTCTTTAAATGTTCTCCTATATTGCATTATTGACAGGTAGAATGGAAGTATTACGTGAATCAGCTTGCTGCTTCGTTTCCTAACAAATGGATTGTATATTAAAATGTGACGCTTCTGTCATTTGCATCTGTGAAAACCTCTAAGCCTTTTAATCAACGTAACTTTTTAAAAAGCTAATCACAAACCAGGAAAAAAGAAAGCTTTTATAAGCCTTTTTTTTTTTTTTAAATCGACGTGTATTTCACTTGGAGAAGATATAAGAAGTGCTGGAACGCAGATCTCCAGACTTTGAATTGCTCTGCTCTCAAGCGTTGGCTGTATCAGATCCCCTAGCTAAGGCCCCACTTCCCTGCACACTAGCTTGGTATGCAGAAGCTGCAGAGTCTGTTCAGTGTGCTTTATTTACGGAAACAGCAGGGTTGAGATTGATTGCGTTGTAAGACAGTGTGTGGATGAGGGAGGGTCACAGCACATGCTCAGTCCTGTCAGTCCGAGGGCGAAGTTTCTGCGTTCTGCGTGCAGGCTTAGGTCATAGCACAAGCTCAGTGAAAGCTCTCTGAGGTCTCTCAGACTGCATGTGCCTCCATTTTGAGTTGGTAGAGTGGAAAAGGCAGAGTTTTAGCTGTTAAGTAGAGGGTTCAGGAATACATCTAAACCCACAACAGCCTGTCATAGTCATGGATGATCCATTCAGCCCCTGCAGGTAGGCTACATCACTCTGGCCTCCCCTAAAGAATGATGATTTTTGCTGTTATTTGTGACTTCTGAAATGTTTATGAAATCATTTCATTACTATTGCATGTTCCTCAGAACCTTGTAATCACATCAGCTTTGCTGTGCAGCTGTTTGTATGGTGCATGAGGGCACTGAGCAGGGAATCTGCTGCCTAAGGGGTGCATGTAGCAAAACGTTGAAGCTGCGTGGGCTTATTTTTTTTTTTTTTTTTTTTCCCCTCGTGGTGCAGTTTTAATTTCAGTTGCGCTGCCTGCATGCCAACCTTATGGCAGGTCTGTAGGGAGCTGCAGAGGCACTCCGCAGGATGCAGTGTTACTGAAGTGGCTATTAGGAAATGTTTGGGCCTGCAGCAGACTGTTTAGATAATGTTACGGGGAGGGTCGTAGATCAGCAGCCATTGGTTGCTCTGAGGATGGGTGGTTCTCGGTTTGATTGAGGGGCAGTGATCCTGCTGATACTTCCTCAAGTATTAACGGGGAAAAAAAGAAAGTAGCCGGCATGGTTCTGTTGCTTGTCAGTCACATGCGAATAACACGCATCTAAAAATGCAGCAATATTGTCTTACGCATTGAGAAGCTTGTCACATGGCAGCTGTGTGAGCAATACCCACATCGGTTTTATCGGGCTAGCAAAGCACTTAAATTTTTAGACTGATCTGAATAAAATAGAGGACTTGGGCTCTACGGTTTTGTGTCATGATAGTGTGGTTGCAACTGGCTTTGAGGTCCTTGTGGGACAGCCATCAGTAACTTGTCACTGCTAAATGTAAATGGGTTTGAGAGGACTTGGGTGTGTTGAATGGGAGTAAACTTGATTCTGCAGTGTGTTCTCAGTCACAGTAGTGTCTGAACTTGTGCAAAACTGGGTGCTGTTCTGCTGTGGCCCTCTGCCTAGCCCATTGGCTTGCAGAACTCATCTCTGCACCATGGGGTCTATTGCTGAGGGAAAATATTTCCATCGGGTTAACTTGTTTGTGAGTAGCTGGAGCGTATTGAGTTTGAAGGTGACAGGATGGTTTGTGCTGCTCATAGTGACATCTCTGGAACTTTACAGCAGAAGGTTGACTTTTAGCCTTGCACGCAGTCATTCACTTATGTAGTGTGCATTACTGGGGCTACCTTCCTTCTCTTGTCAGAAGCTGAGGAATGAATGATGAATAAGACTGCGTAGTTTTGCCCATGTTAGTGCCATGTCTGTATCTGTATGCTATCTGGAGTGTCATTCCCTGTTCCATTTCCTTTTTTACCTATAGAGCATAAAAATCAAGAACACTTATGTAGTGTGGGTCGCTGGTCATTTTTGCCATCGGCTGAAGCAAGGTTGTGCTAATGATTATAGAGTACAATTCCCTTGAACTTCAGTCTGGCTGAATCACCTCATAGTTGAAAGGGTTGTCTCCGTAGGCCTAGGCTTTAGAAACATTCTTATTCCTAATAAAGGAGCTACTTGAATATGTACAGGAATATGAGACTGCTCTGCAGGAATACAGGGATGTGATACTTTGTGTGCTTAGCATTTGTTTTAAATGTTGACGTACAAGGAGAAAAGAATTAAGGGATGGGGAGGGTATGAAGCAGTCTGCTTTGTGCTGGTTTTCAGTGATGATTTGTGCATGCATTTAAAAAATATTTGAAAAAAAAGTCACTTCTAAACTTAAAATGAAAATTTGGTCATGCTTATTTTTAAAAACTATAAGGTTGACTTACAATAGCACAGGTGGAAAAAAATGGAAACAAGTCTAGGCTGCAACAAAACAAAATCTGATTGTCAAACAAAAGTATTACATTTGGCAAAACAAATACTGCTGGAATAATATGCCAAATAAGGCATTCTTCACTTAATCACTTGCACATGAGATCTTGTGGATGTCATGTTGGTTGTATTGGCTGCCAGAACGCTCCCTTGAAGGATGCCTCTGGTGTCCGTGCTATGCTTGTGTAGAATCAGATGGTTCCTGCTCCTAGCAAAAGTATAGATATTTTTCTTCGCTGTGGCAGTACTGCTCTCACAGCAGACCTTCAGCATTTTTGAGGTCTCAATTTTTCCTTTCCACGTGTTTCAACACAAATGTCTTTCACCTGTATTGCCAGTTGTGGGGTTGGTCAGCCAGTTTATAATGAAAGCGCTTCCTTAGGTTTGTGCATAGGTGTACGAGACTGTTACGCTTTGGTTTAAGAAAAGTAACAACACAAATAGAAAACCAATCTCTCCCTTCCTCATAAAATAAAACAAACAAAAAAACCCAAACAAACCCACAAACACCCACCCACACACAAAAACCAAACCAAAAAAACGCTTGGTAGTAGCAGAAGCAGGGCTGTCTGTAAGTTATCTGTGGTACTGACAAGATATTTAGTGCACCGAAAAGACCCTCTCTCCTTGATCAGATTATGGTGTGTTCCTATGCAGTTACTACTAATGGTGAAGTTTTAAGCTGGCTGGATGCCCAGAAGATTCTCTCCAGTTCAGAGACTGTTGATAGGTGGTCTGGCGAGTTACAGTTCCACTCCAAACAACTGTTTGAAGTTACAAATATATTATGGGAAGTGCTTGTATTTTGTCCTGTGGATGAAGAAATAGTGTCCTTGATAGTCTTACTTCCCCTTGTTCTGGCTTCGTTTTAGCTTTTTTCAAGACTTAAATCAGTAAGATTACCTCTTCCCCCTTCCTTCTGATTCTTTGGGCTGTAACTTGCTTTAATTAGAGCTTTGTATTTCCAGGTGTATGGTGGAACTAGGGGGAATCTTCAAGCTTATTTTATGCTTTGCATTCTTCATGCTTATCACCTTTAACACATGCTGTTGCTTCTCCATGTATCTACTGTTCAAGGAAGCTGCAGATTTGTCTTGTCAGGCAAGCTGAAAGACTGAGTGGTAGATCATTGCATCTAACCTTGATGAAGCTTTATGGAAAAAATTAACTGCTAGGTTGCTGCCCGGTTCCACTGACCTGCATATAAACTGTGATTGTGATAAAGAAATGGTGCTGATGTCGTATATAGTCTGTTTTAATAGTGAATATTTGCTCTGGGAAGTGCAAAGGTACCGCCTGGCCATTTTAGAAACTATACAGGATAAACACTTAAAGCAACATAATTCCATGTTGAATCCATTTACATGTTTACTTATCAGTGTAAATGTTGCTTGTAAATAAGTAATATTCTGGTTCTATTAAAATCACAGGTAGACCAGATAAAAAAACTTTGTATCATGCAAAGGTTTCCACTAATTCATTTTTTTGAAGTTGTGATCAAAATGGTGTCTTCCTTATTTGAAGGTAAACAAAAATTGGAAAACAAATACTAGAGAGGTGATCAATGAAATCTACAAGCAAGGTATTACCCACACAGGTAGTTCCTATGTGGAAAGGATGCTTGTTTCCTTGCAGTAACGTGTGTCTCAGAATGGCTGTATTACGATCACTTCCATCCTACCTTTTGAGGAGGGGACAATACTTCTAAGGACTGTATAGTGTTTTTTCTCATACATAAACCTGATGAAAATTAACGTTATCCTGAAAAAGCTTACCCTGTCTGACTCAAACTTCTGCAACTACTTCCTTCTCCAAACAGCAGCAAGGGTGCAGAACACCGAGTCCTCCACTTCCTTAAAGTTCTGACTCTGCAATCAGTCAGCAGGTTTGAGCTTGTACTGAAGATACAAACGTTAGTACATGTTTATTCATTCCTGCTTTAGATTGAGAAATCACTAGAAACGTTCCTGTATAAGTTCATTTGCCTAAAATACGGGTTTGTTTTTTTTTTACTTGGAACACAAAATTGCTCATGCATTTTTTTTATTATAGCACACTGTTACAACAGGTTTTAAACAAAACTTAAACTTACTAGAGGCTTACCATTAGCGATAATATTTTCTGAGCATTAAGATACTTTGTCTAGAAAAGGGATTTTAAAATGTTGCTTAAAAAAAAGTTTAAGGCACTAAGTGCAAGCTGGACACATGAAATTGGGAAACTTGAAGTAAATTTTTTTTATGTAGAAAATAATTATTGGAAAAAGCTAACAAGCCATTGTTTAATCTGTAAATTGATAGAGGTCCCCATATAATGAAAACAAAACAATGTGACTAACTCATTGTCTTTAAGCAAGACGTGCTGTTTGTTTGTTTGGGGGGGGGGAGAGAAGCCAGTTCTGTTATTCTTAGGCACTAACTCACAGGTTTGTGGTAGTTATGGGTTTTTTTTGGTTAAAGGTTGAATGGCCTGAACCTGATTGTCCCTTTTGTATTTTGAACTGTGTAATGAAAGAACATAACATGCCTAAGAATGGATCCTCAGTTTGACCCAGGAAGACCGTTTGGCTCAGTATCCTGCCCCCCAACAGTGACCATAAGCAGATGCTTGGAGAAAGTAAGAATAGAGCTGTGGTGTATGACAGAGGCTTACTGTGTTTGTGGGCAGTCTATTTTGCATCACTGTGATGAAATCTTTTGACTTCACTAGTGCTGCAGAGGTGCAAATGTATGTAAAGCTTTTTTTTTTTTTTAAATAGTTAAGTCTTTGCAGACAGAGCCTGTGTAGCATCGGATGAGGGAGGAGCATGGCAAGGGAGGTTCTGAATTTGGTTTTATGGATGCACAGAATAAAATGAAACAGAATGTCCTACCAAATGGATCTCTTGAATGTAATGCCAGTCCCTTTCAGGCCCTGATAAACTACTTTTTAACCAGCCAAAGTTGGAGTGGAGGAATTTTGTTCTCTCTGGTTTTGTCCCTCCAGAGATGGAACAAAATGATCCTTGCCAGATGTTTTTAGAACTGCCTCTGAAGAGCATTTTTTTCATCTTGGGTATTGGACCATTTGCATAAAAGGATTTTTATTAAAAACCTTTTCTTGAGACTTTCTCTTTCCTGACTACTTCAGATTTATATTAATTTTACAGAAATCACAAATGTCTAGGAATTGCCTTAGTGTATCATGCTTTCAATTTATGTAACTGATTATCTTGCCAATAATAGTGACTGGCTACATCAAATGTTAAAGTGTATGATTGCGATTTACAATCTATTCTGCCTATGATATGTATATCTAATCTGGTTTTGGTTTTATTTATTAAGCCATTGATTTTCTTACTAGGCTTCGTAAATAAACCCAAATCTTAAAGTTCATTGTTTAGTGCTGTAGCTTGTTATTGCTTATTAAAACAAAAAAAACCAACCCCCCCCAACCCCTGCATATCCTAGCTTTAAGCTGTGTCTTTCCTCTTTTAATCTTCCGTCGTATAAAAATAATGACCTCTTCCAACTGTTCTTGCACACTTCCTTAGCTAACAATCTGTCCTCACACTGTGATGGCTGAATGCGTAGTAATCGCTGCTCTGGTACCCCTTCTGGCCTCAACTTGAGAGCCCTGTCCCCTCCTACAGGCTGTATTCCAGGATGTGAGAGCTGCTTAGACTGATAGTGCGTCTAGTTTAATTGTTGAAACTTCTTTGGCACTGTGAAGTTTGCCTTAGTGATATGCATATGTTGCAGTAGGCAGTGGTTTTTAGCAAGCTGGTTTTGAAAACCCTTTTTGGAGAGCTCTGAAGAGAATCTGAAAGACTGTTTCAGAGATAGTCTGTGGCTGAGTGATTTTGGCCGGTTTAAAAACTTTTCTGTTGAAGCATGCCTCTAGTTTAATTACAGATCACCTCAATATACGGAATCAGGAATGATTATGCCAAGAGTGGTTAAAGGGGTAGCACAGAATGCTGTCCTGTATGTGACGTTTGGGTTGTGGTGCTTTGTTTCGGTGTTGGGTTTTTTTTAAACTTAATGCTACCATTAAGTGGTTTTCATGTTTTCCGGGCTGTTGCTGGCTAGTAGCAGGTGTTTCAGAAAGCCAGTGGAAGTGCGGGATGTGGTGCAGAGCATGGAGTGCGTGGTGACCACAGCAGAACGAAATTAAACCGTGTCCGTTGCTGGGTGAAATGAACTGATGAAGAACATAGTTGGTTCAATGTGATACTGCAGTAGTACCACCTCCTTCACCCCCGTCTCAGGCATGTGAGTCAGTATAAAAAATGTGCAATTACTGCATAGCATGTTTCTTGCTGAACTTTGGTAGTAAAAAGGAAAACGTGAAAGAAGCAGTATCACAATTTCTAAGATGCCACCTTGTACACGTGATCCCTGACCTTGACGGTCCACCTTACGTATGCAGCGTGTGTAGTTTCTTTCAGAAGCCTGGCTTCCTAGCAAAGATCTGCGCTGAATGTGCTGGGTAAAGAACTAACTTGGATTCATGTCAAGGATAGGACAAAGATAGGACAGTGCAGAGAAGTGCTACGCAGAAATCTGCAAATGCCTTTTGCCATTGCCTTCCAACTCTGGAAGAGTTTTGCTGCGAGTTTCCAGCCTTGAATCCTGTATGGTGCTGGCAATACCGAAGTAGCAGTTGGCATTGTGAGTCCTGAACCCGAGTTATCCTCAAAGCTGATCTGGTGTACTCCACTGCGGCTCAAACTCTGTCTTGTGGCAGTTCTTTTGTTGCCATGTTTCAGTTCTTAGTGGCATTGCAGCGCTGCGTTATTTTCATGGACAAAGGCTACCAGTTGTGCCAGCTTTTGTGTAAATGGGATGAGTCTGGTGTACAGTATAGATAAGGAGGTAGATGATAAACAGAGAGGGTTAAATTTGTTTCTGTATTGGAAATAATTCAGGAACTGTTGTTGCCAGCCTTACTTCCTCTCTTTCCTTCTTTCTAAAGCTGATAAATTAAAGCTCTGCACCACCCTGTGCTGTCTCCTATTCCTTTCTCATCCTCACCTCTGAACTGTTTTCTCTCAGTGGTGCTGCTTTTGGCCTTGAACCTCCAACCTCCCCCGTTGCTTTAGATCTGAAAGGACAAAGCTTTATTGAACTGAACATCCTCTCTCTTCTCTCCAAACTGTTTGGAACAAGCCTCTCTTGGATTAGAGTGTGCTTGTTTTGCCCTGCTCTGCTACAGAAGCTTCTTGCCTTTTTGATATTCAGTCGCAGGCTTCCATCTCCTTTCTGACCAGCCCCTGTTTACTTTGCAGAATACAACGTTGTCATGGCAACAGGTTACTTTTCAAAGGGAACATCTTGTCATTATATTTAATCCACTGCAGCTGAAGAGGACTGAAATATTAAGTTGTTGTTGCTATGGATACTGCTTTGTTACATCAGTTTCTTTTGTGTCAGATTTCATATACAGTGTTGGGTCCTCTTTTTTTCTTTCCCGTAGAATAAACACAGAGTGCCGTTCCATTATTATTGTAATTGCTCTCCACCAATATAATTTAGCTTAAAAATCTACAGTGCATTTTAGTTTCCATAGCGAGAATTTTCTTTCCATTTGCAAACCCATTCCTGGGGACGTGGAAACAGTAAAAATTATTTAACAGATTGTGTGCCCTTGCAGAGCTGTCAGCTTTGTGCCCTTTTAAAAAACAGTGTGATGTAGTGCAGTCTGAAAGAGCTTCCAGCACAGCAGCTTGATTCAGTCCAGCCCTTACCTTTTGGGGCAGGGGGAGGGAGTACCCCTAGGGTGTGAATATAATCAGGAAATGGTAGATGAGTGCTGAAAAGGCACACAGAAATATTTCTCCCGACACTTCATTTTCATGTGAGGAATCATGGCTGGATAGCCCCGCTGAGTTTCCCCAGCTAACTCCACATGAATAGTTAGGAGCAGAAGTCCCCTCCGAAGCTTTGCTTTTATCTTTGCAATTACTTACAGGATGCTCCAGCATCCTATAATCAGTCTTGATTCTTAAATTTATCATATTCAGTGTGATGCAACTGAAGAAATTGGGAGTTGGGGGACATCTGGGGTGCTGTGTTTTTTCCTATCTAAACAGAAAATAGCTTAATTTTCTGTTTAAGTATAAAAGCTACTTGTGTGGCCTTTGGCTGGTGTGGAGTCTTGTAGCTGGCAGAAACTGCATAGACATGTTTTAAATTTGACTTGCACTGACCGGTAGAGATGTGCAAGGCTTTAAAATGAATTCTGGGAATAAAGGAGGAGCATCGTCATTTTCTGTTGTCGGTTTCCCCTTCATTCCTCACAGGGAAAAATTCTGACACCTTGTAGCTGAAAAAAAATGTACCCTAGTATTTAATTTATAACTTTGTTGTAAATATAAAATTGATTTTCTCGTTCAGTCATTTCCTTGCATAACCTGAAAACAGTAGAACAGTGTCAGATCACGTCTTGCAAAAACGTGCATTTGAGAAAAACATTTTGACGTGTTCTTGTTCTTTTCAGGAGACTTTTGGCACTTATTTTAGAGTGGATCTGCTTACCAGGAAGGTAGCATTGCATAGGCGTCACGATGTAAGATTGAGTATTACAAAACCTGTGTTTATTCCTGTCTGACAGGTTCTCCTGTCATGTTGTCTTGGATAAGGTCCATTCAGATCCACTGCTGTAGTTTACCCGCTTGTGCACCACTGAGTAACATTTTGGAATGGTCAGTAAGGTGAAGTTTAACTTAATATACATATGCAACATACCTTGAAATTTTGAGGTGAAAATGTTCGTGAAGATATGCAAATGATCATGTCAAAAAAACCCTCCAGTGACCTTTTTGACTTCAAATGGTATTTAATGGTTTGGGTTATCCATTGTTAGTTTTGCTCAGGGCTAGCAGTTTACGGTTGTGATCTTAATTTTTAAAGTTTAAAGGAAACTCTTTCTCCGTCATTGCTTATGATCACCGTGAACACAGCAGGGTGAAGAATAAATCCTGCAGGGTGTCAGCTTACTTGTAAAATGATGTCATTATTCCTGTAACAGCAAATTGCAAGATTAATTCAAGTTTGCTGTTTACAGGTTAAAGGTGGTGATCTCTTAGGCTTATGCATGTGCTCTTCCTTGCTAGTGTGTTGAGACTCACTTAAATGTCTTGCCGTTATTGAAGTGTTAAGTTCAAAAGTTTGTCTTATAACATCTCTGAATTTTGTTGTCCTTTTAATGTAATCTGCGGAATATAAATAAAAGATGTCTGTTTACATAAGAACAATTTATAGAAAAAGAAGAATGTTGATCTTAAGGATATTGAATTTCCTTGGATTTGGTTGTGTTCTTTAATGCTATTTTACAAGAGTCTTGGAGGGTCATTTAAGTTTTCAGACTGTAGCTGCATTCAGTATCCCAAATACCAATACAAGTGCCTTTATAGACTATAGTGAGCTGGCTCTTGACAAGAGCTGGGTATGTGAGATTACAGCAGAGAGGTCCCATGGTCACAATGGTAGTCCTTGAGAAATCAGTATTTCCAGTAAATATTTTTGTTTGTGTGCCTTCTTGTTGCTTATATTGTAATATATTTAATAAAGAAAAGGGGTAGAAGGGCACTCCTCAGTGATAAAGTTTTGTTTACTCTGTATAGTCTGTTCAAAATTTAGGAAGAAAAATAAATTCTGTCATGTCAGATGTGTTATTCTGGTTTATATTGGCATATCTTTAACTTCTGTTGTTGCCAGGGTGATTCTATTGCAACGTGAAAAAATAGTTTTTATTCTACCGTATAATGTGATGTTTCAGTAACTCCAGCCAATGGTGTGAGCAGCCCAGAGCCCTTCAGAGTATAATTCTCACTACATGGAGGACAGTTCATTTAGAACTTGAAGTTTTTTATATAAATACATTTTCAAAATAGTGGAAAAATAGGAAGGCCAACTGTATTGAGTAGAAGGGAAGCCCTTTTTGGATGAATTGAATTAAATTCACTTCTACAAACGTTATAAGGCATGTTTTTATTGCTTTTCAGATTTTCCATGCTTCTGTGTCATGCTAATTAGTGCGATTTCAGCGACTGAATTAATAGCAGCAATAATAATTTTAACTTCTTAAAACAAGAGCTAGATAATTTTGCATGTGAGATCCAAAGTAACTTGAATGGTTATCGCCCTCTTGGTTTTTGCCAGTTGCAGTGTGGCCTGTAACGCACCTGAGTATATCCGTTCTTGTTTTCTTAATAATGTATTATTTTTGCTTCTCTTCCATTTGCATTGGAAATGCAGTGACAAAAAATACAGAATATGATCCTAAATTTCATTAATTGTAACTTTCTCGTTACTGTTTTTTTCTTTATATATTAGGAGGCTAAACAGTACCCAAGGTGAAATCAGAGTTGGACCCAGCCATCAGGTAAGGGATTTTGTTCGTATTCTAATATCCAGAGGGCATGCTTTTGCCGCTTGAACTGTTCAGAGGACACTTATTTAAAATTGTATGCATTCAAATACAATGAGTTTCTTTAGATTCATCATGAGTTCTTTAGAATTCCTTAGCTCAGTTAATGAGATTTTTCTATGTCAGATGTTGAAATGTTAATGACTTTTACTAGCAGAAGTGCTATTGGGTTGATTCTAGAATAAGATTGAAGAAATATGAGTGACTACTGGAAATGAAGGAAAAATCTCAGCTATTATTGGGCACGTTCTGGAGTTAAAAATGAATGCATTCTCGGCTGGCTTTCACCAAGCAATGTTTTTAATAAACTATAAAAAATTAATTTGGTGGTGTTTTCCAGTTATATTGAAAGTAGATCTTTTAATTTTAATTTGCATAGTAAAATTGTCCAGTTGGTAGTATGTTGCCTATAACAGTCCTTTTTGTGAGTCTATGTATTTAAACAAAATGGAGTTCTTATAGAAGTGATATAAAAAAAGTCAGCAGTTTTCCAAGAACAACATTACAAAATTAGAAGGATGGGGGAACTTTAAACCTGGAAAAGGTTTGTTTCCTATAGAGCAGCTGTGTTGAACTATACATATATATTTACGTATGAATATATGTATTCATCTTTTAACACAGGATACAGTGCTTTTAAGCATGTCTGTTAAAGTCGCTGTCATTAATGCAGAATTCCCTGCAAACCTGCTCTCTCTTTTGTGTTTGTCTCTGAGCGTGCTCTGTCTGGTGTCATGTCTGTGGCTTTGCATTTCCTCATTGACTTGCGTTTACACTTGAAGTCTGCACACCTTCTCTTCTTATTTTTGTATGTTAAATGAATTTGGCCCACTGTGGTACTTCAGCATGAAAGTCAGGGGGCCATTGTGTATCTAGTAATTCAACAGTCGTCTTAAAAATGAAATTGGTATTTATAACTAGAGCAGTTTTGGCAGCTGTTAGGGATAGACCTCTTTCTAAATACCCTCTTCTTGTGTTGTCATGTGCCAACATCACCAACACATTCTGCCCCTGCCATTCAAGAGGTTAGCTGGTCCTCACCCTTTTACCTGCATAATTTTCATACAAAACGGTTTAAATTCTTTTTAACTAGGAGGCATGGTAATTCTGGACGATTATTGAAATACTCCTTTTGTCCATAGTCTACAGAAGTCATATTATAATTATAGTATCTTACTTGTATTTCCCAGGAAGTTTTTTACACAGGCCTTCTTGTCACTTTCTGCTGCCGTAGAGAGGAGAAGTTTTGATTTTTAAAGATAGGGAGACCTCAGTTGTATTGTTTGTTTGACTGTGAGAAGCAATAAGAACTGTAAGTTCTTAAGACCAGTGCCTTAAGTCATTTGAATTGTTAAAATAGAAATTGAGAAAGCATGCTGAATGTGTTCAAACACTGGGAAGCAGAATAAGGTTAAGACTCTAGATGTTAGTTTGTTCCTGGTATGTTAGTTCTAATTTAAGGAAAATCCTTCATAAGCATTGAAAATAATCTGTTCTTGAAGAGCATTAACATACAACTTACTCTGGTTCGTAAGGCCAGATCTGTCACTAGGAACTGAGTGCTCTCCTTTACCTGTGGAATTGACTTTGTACTATCCACGTGATGAATATTCATTCAGACTCTTTTTAAAATCTTGTTT
This sequence comes from Aptenodytes forsteri, assembly GCF_000699145.1. Lineage (NCBI taxonomy): Eukaryota > Metazoa > Chordata > Aves > Sphenisciformes > Spheniscidae > Aptenodytes > Aptenodytes forsteri. The sequence goes on along the minus strand of NW_008794753.1, from coordinate 4,838,593 downwards.
AATAACTAGTGGAAGTAAACATTATGGAACCTCTGTAACATTCTTAAGGATGTTTTGCATTTAGGGGGAAAAAAGTCCTTGGCAATTAAGCCAAAAATTCATCTTTTCACTAGTCATAATAAGAGTACTGTAAATGATACCTTCAAAGCAACTTTCATCTCAAATTGTCACCTAATATTTTGGCAGGTGTTAGTCACCTGTGCTGTAAGGTATAATTACCAGATGCATTTATGGATGGAAAAAAAAGTAGGAAGAAGGTCCACTGATTTGGAACACTGTTAGTTTTTTGCTTGCTTAATATTTTAAACTTCCATTGTTCTTTCACTCGTTTGCTGAGCATCTATGTTTCTGACAACTGTCATTGCTAAGAGGATATAATCTCGTCCTGTTAATTGGTGTAAGGTATAATCTTAAGATATATGGATGGTTGATTGTAGGCCGCAGTAGGAAGTCAGACTGAAGATGATACTTGCCGCTTTCTGTTCTGTAGTCTGATTCATTCTGTGGAAAGTGTAAAAATAGTCTTATCTACACACTGGGCTTTGTTATCTCAGGGAACGGATACGCTCCTCCACCCGCCTTATTGAGAATAAGGTATATGTAGCAGAATCCAGAAACCTGAGATCCCAATAGTGGTTTCTGATGAACATCTGTTGCCTTTATTTTCCTTAAATTGTGCGTGTTACAGATGCTAGAGGACTGTTGGGTTTTTTTGATACTTAGTGCACCGATACCTCAGACAACTGCTTGTATCATAATAGCAAGTAGGGACACAAGTAAAGGTAAATGTTTTGTAGAACTGCAGTTGTTCTCAAAATTCACGTGCATAGGAGGAGGAGAGTAGGTCTCTACTAAATGTTCTCCTAGGAAAACTTTTGGCTAACAAATTAATGACCAGAGGAAGTTGCTACTTCAAAAGGAAGTTGCTCTTAGGAGTAACTCTAGTAATGAAGCATGTTCCTAGGGTACATAAGGATGAACGTTACTTTGTGAAAGCACCCTGGTTGCTAGAATGCATAGCTCTCATAGAAATCTCATCTTGGTATGATGCTTGCTTATCCTGAACGTCCTGAAGAGACGTTCAATGACACATCCATTTTCCCAGGCAAGAAGTAAAATAAAGTACAGATTAAAGAGCAGAACATGAAAGACATCTCAACCTTCGACTTGTAATTACTGGTTATGTATAAATGTTGCCTCTCAAATATGTTTAACGTTGTAAGTATAGGAGGTAATTATAGGGCTTAAAAGCTGTTTGTGAAGAGGCTCTCAGCTATCTCATCCCATAGCAGTAGATGACTAAAGGTGCTAATTGGGTCTCTGGATACAGTGTGATACTTATTTAGTGGCAGAGTTCATTTCACTTGAGCTATCTCACTTTCAGGAAACTTCTTTGTTTCTCTTTAGAGTTTTAATGATTTACTGAGGACTTAGTTTTAAACTTAGTGTCAAATGTGTATGGTTTTTTACTGATTTTTAAAATGGTACACGTATGGTAGCCACATTCTTGCCTTCTTTCATATTAGTATGTTATATGAGTATGTTTTAGCCTGGCAGGCAGGAGTTGGAACAGCATCTTTTTGACAAATGAAAACTAACTGTCTCTTTGAGGGTGAATTGTCCAACAATGTTTGACTTCTATATATAATGGAGGACTACATATGCAGTACAAAATGGTTTATTTTAAAGCTGTGGTGTTTCTGCAGACATGCTTGCACTTGGTCTATATACAGAAGGGCTTCACTGGTGGTGGACTGAGGTGGTGCTAACCCTGCATAATTGTCAGAAAATGAACTGCCCTTCTAAAAGAAGAAATGCTGGATAAAATGAATAGATTGGGGCTTGATGACCCAATTTCCTCATAAACTTCTGAAACTTGGATCAAATAGCTTCACCACCTGTTGTCTGAATATGTTCCATCTATGAGATCATATTATTCCAGAGAATTTACAAATCTTGTTATTGATAACACTTGTGCATCCTCCTAACATTGTTAACAACCGTAATGTCTGTATGAACTCTGTATTTTTTTTTTCTAGGCTAAGCTTCCTGATCTGCAGCCGTTTCCTTCCCCAGATGGTGACACAGTGACACAGCACGAAGAACTTGTGTGGATGCCAGGAGTCAATGACTGTGACTTACTTATGTACCTTAGGGCAGCAAGGTAATTTCAGCCAAGATACTTCCAATGTCTTTAGAATGCTGTAGTGGAAATGTGGACTGCCATGTATGCGCAGTTGGCTACGGTCACTCTCTTCTATTCTCTTTTGGTGTAGCATGGTGTCAGCCGGATAAGCTGAAATGTTTAGTTCGAGACAAGAATGCTCTAATTTGATGTTGGGCCAACACAATCTTTCCACTGGCTGCGGCTTTTGGATTTAAAATGCAAAGCCAGCAGTATGTGTTTAGCATGACAGAAAGAGCGTTGGATATGTACCATGTAACAAGGGGAGTAACTGCTCTGAGTGGAATAGCTGTGATAGCAGAGAATTCCTTCAGAGACTAAACGTGTTTTTGAAGGAGCTCTAGCTTGCATTTCAGTTTCATACAGATTTCTGGTATGCCTGGTAGTTTGATAAGATGCACTGGTGGGCCTCATAATAATTGAGAGTATGAGTAACTTACTTGTAGTTTGCAAGAATTCAGGGATGGGGGGAATCTGCAGTTTAAGTCAGTTTTCTAACATAATGAAACTAAGATTACAACAACAGGTTTGCTGTCTCTGGTGAGACTCTGTCCTCATGTCTGGAGGTTGTCTTCCATAATCCTGATCAGGCTTTGGTACTACTGCGGTGCAGGTTTTTAATTGATGAAATCCACTTAGATTGGATTTTAATTTTGAATTAATTATTCCATATGCTGAGGTGACTCAGGTTTGCATAACAAATGGCAGTGTTTGTCGTGCCTCATTTTACTTGTTTCCACAGTGTCACAAGGCCCTGAAATTTGTGATTTAAGGTGTAAATATACTATTTGTGTATTGCATGATGTGTGCATAAAACAGTAGCTGAAGAATTTAAACTTTTTTCCCCTCAAACTATAAAGGAGCATGGCAGCTTTTGCAGGCATGTGTGATGGAGGATCCACAGAAGATGGTTGTGTTGCAGCCTCCCGTGATGACACTACACTTAACGCACTCAATACAGTAAGTATATAGAACTACTGAATGGAAGAACAGTCTTTCCACTTATTTCTGGACTGTTTAAAGCATGTAGTGCATAAAATACTTAGGTAAAATAGATTTTGGGATCACAATACGAGTATGATAGTAGCCTAGGATATCATAACTTCCTTTCAAATACCAACTAGTTTTCAAAAAGCTAACCTACAGAACTTCAGTGATCAACTTTTGGGTGGTGCCTTTAAGATGACAGCTAGTGAATGTTCTGTATGGGAAGCTGCTCAGGTCAAGTACACCAGCTGGAATTGTTACTTACTCAGCTGACACCTGACCTGGTTATTGGTCCTTTCATTCAGTCCAGCTAGCTTCTAGCTGTAGGAAAACAATAGTTGTTTCCTAGAAGGAAAATTGATAATGCCATCAGTTGTGTAGTGTCATGTATGTGGTAATGACTGTCTGGAATTTGTTCCACTTGTGATCCAGTCTTCATAATAATTTATATTTGGATACATGTATGTCCAGTTATCTCTTGCATAAACATAATGTGTGTAAGTAAAGCATTACTGATTAGTTATATAGATGTGAATGTATGTTGAGATGCTCACACAGTTTCAGTGCAGCCACAACAATTAACTGTTTTGGGGAGGGTGGGGGGGGCACTAACATTAGTAAATCATGAAATGGTATTTTAAGATCAAGCTGAAGAAACTTGTCTGTCATTCCATATTTTTTTGTAACACAGTGAAATCTATAGTTGTTTGTTTCCCCAGAGCCCTGTCTGCAGCTTTTGGAGAATTGTGGTGGTAGTGACTCTAAGCTGACCTTTGTTGTGTCTTCGTTGTTTCCTTCCTGAAATATAATAAAAGGAATTATGTGTAACTGGTCATATGTTACTCTAAAGAAACACATAGACAGATCTGCTGACTCTACCAACAAACAATTTCCATTCTTCCTCTTTTTATGTCACCTATTATCCATAAAATGTATCTTGGAGGTATGAACAGTTGAGTTCTGTCCTGTCATTTTCATGGTTATTGGCTACATTCTAATCACATGCACTTGTGAAAGCTGTGGAAAGGATAGGATGTACCATTTGCTGAATGAGTTTCTAGCTGAATCTGTTAAAATGTTTTGGGGCAATCACAACAGAAATGTACAGACCCCACGTACAGCTGGTAGGACTGGAAGCTGGGAGCAACTTCAGCTGAGCATGTTTTTTGTGAAACTGCCAAGGGGAGGATGCAGTGTGGAGCTTCAGATTTAATTTTTAAAGATCTCCTTTCCTAAAAGTAGTTTTAAGCATATTCTGCCTCAGTGTCCAGCACCGTAACTATCTACAGCGACTCATACATTACTTTGTTCACAATGCGTGAGGCTCAAGTAATTTGTTTTCATTCAGCAAAAAATAAAACTAGTGATACCAACAAAAACCAAGTTAGTATGTTGTACTCCTGCAAATTGGCTAATGTTAAATACCAGCTAATGACCACAATATTATGTCTGCTTCTGCTTGCTATGCTTTAATTATTTACAGTTGCATCGTTTTTAACCATTTATTTTTAAAATTCTTAAAAGCTTGTAGATGGTTGTGATACACATCAGAAACTGAGTGATAATTACTGCAACAGAGAACTGATTATCTGTTTGTTTAGAGGAAGTATCCTAACCATATTGTTATTTGGTTGTTTTATTAAAGTGAGTGGAACTGACTTTATCAAATTAATCACATTAAATATGCTTAACTGATTCTTTACTGTCAGTAAAGCATCTCATTACACGAAGCTTTTAAATACTTCAGAACGTTAAAAAGAAGCTCAATCTGTGTAAGTTGTAGAACTGGTTTGTAACTGGTCAAGTCCACGATTAGGTATGTATAACGATATCTACACTAAAGTTAAAATGCTTGTATTCTTAACATGAAAAATGTTAGTTATGTAACCAAAAACCACTCGCATCAGTTTTTGTTTTATTTCTGCATCTATTTGATTACGTGTTTCATAGAGTGCATCAATTTTTGTCTTGTTTCCTGCAAGAGACAGGAGTAAAATAGGATTAAGATCTAAAATGTGCCTCTGTAATACTTATTAAATAAACAGCAACAGAACTTTCATTCTTATTCTGCAAAATTGTTTAAATATAGTCTACACACTTGCATGTGTAATCAGCTGAAATCCAGGATCAAATTCTGTACCCAAATTAAATGCTTCCTTGTTGTTCTTTTACATCTGCAAAGTCAAGTGTTGCTTCACAGTGCGCTTCAGAACTGAGGTGAATGTATAAATCTTAGTCCTTTGGTTCCTTTCCTAAAGATAGCCAGTGTGTTAAAGATTTTTATACTGCTTGATAAGAATTGCAGTTAAGTCTGTATCGCACATCCACTTCAGTTTCTTGCCTGTTTTACATTTTACTTCCTTCCTTTCTCTTGGGGTGGATGCCATCTGGTTCGGGTGGCTTACCACTCTAGAGTTTTCTAAGTTGTTCCCTAACACCCTTTTTAGAGACTCAAATCTCTATTAAGGCCAGTAATCATCAAAGAGCTTTTGGAATTGGAATTTCTTTTCCCTTGTCATCTATAATAAAAGACTAATGTAGAAAATACGTTTAACTTCACTGCTTCGCTATCTACTTTAATTACCCCCTTTAATTGCTTGGGAGTCTAAGGAGCCTGTAGTTGCACTAGTAGACTTCTTGCTTCTGAGACTTAGATTAGTCCCAAAATATTTTGTTTCTGCCTTTCTGATTCTTTTCTCTTTGTATTTCTAGTGCACATCTATTTTAGAAAGTCACTGCTGATTCATTTTCTGAATGGGGGAGGGTTTCACACTTCTGAAATGAAAGCACTAGACAAACTCTTAATTTATCCTCTTAAGAACCTTGTTTGTGTGTAAAATTTTTGACTGCTGTTGTCGTGACTTCCCCTTCCCCCCAATATGACATCTTAATGTACAGCGGTAAGACTTACCCTGTGGTGTTCTTGTAATCATCTCGTTAACTTCAGCTTTGCTGAAGTTTCTCTCTTGTAGGTATTGGGGTGCAAGTCCTCTGTTCCTCTCTGGGCTAGTTTTCAACCCTGTGTTGACACAGTGTAGTTCTCATTAAATAGTCTGCCTGAACACAGACTTCCAAGAAAATAGAGTCTGCAAGGTTTGACCTTAATGACTCTTGAAAGGTCCTTAGGCTTCTATGATGTTTGGTTTATTCATGCTTCAAAAATCTACTCTGTGTACTAATACTGCTCATCGCAATTTTTAGAAACCAGTGAAGGTGCTTTCCCTGTTCACTTTGAATTTTTCTAGAGAAGTGTTTTCTTATGAACGATAGTTTCTGTCAGGTGGGATATTTTAAGAAACTTTGACTTATTTCTGAGAGCCTACTTTTCTGACTAACTTAAAACAGTTTAGATAGGTAATTTGTTGTCCTGACAAAATGGTGCCCTTTTTCGGTTCACCATCTATTTAAAACGTATCAGATTTATCTGATAAATAATTGGTGAGAATCTTACCCTGCCCTAAGTTGTGTTTTTGTTTTGAAATGATCATATGCAACCCAGAAGATTAATGTAAAAAAAATTGATATGGTATGATTTCTTATTATGGAAATCCAATAAACTTCAGAGCAGCACTTCATATAAATCAGTCTACAAGCTCTTGAAGTGTTTTCTTATGAACGATAGTTTCTGTCAGGTGGGATATTTTAAGAAACTTTGACTTATTTCTGAGAGCCTACTTTTCTGACTAACTTAAAACAGTTTAGATAGGTAATTTGTTGTCCTGACAAAATGGTGCCCTTTTTCGGTTCACCATCTATTTAAAACGTATCAGATTTATCTGATAAATAATTGGTGAGAATCTTACCCTGCCCTAAGTTGTGTTTTTGTTTTGAAATGATCATATGCAACCCAGAAGATTAATGTAAAAAAAATTGATATGGTATGATTTCTTATTATGGAAATCCAATAAACTTCAGAGCAGCACTTCATATAAATCAGTCTTGACAAGCTCTTTTGCTAGTATTTTATTTATGTAATAACAGACGCTGTAGCCCCCAGAAGGATTTATCGTTAATTATACCAGATAGAAATGAAGATCGTGGAAGGTACAATGCAACATATATATCAGCTCATTGAAATAATTATTCACTTAATGTTCCAGGTAAATTTCAACTCCTGCTCCTTTGTTTGGCTATTGGGATTTGATGCCCCATTTGTCATTGTAACCCTTAGGAAGGAAATAAAGTTTTCATTTGGAGTTTGTTGCCTTCCTGATGAGTGTTGGCTGTCACACTGAGAGGTACAGAGGAGGACACGTTAGTTCCTGAAAGTCTTTCACCATGGTATTTTTAGATAGAGAGGGGCTTTTTTGTTACAGTACCATAGAACAGGTAGCTGAACTTGGCTGGCTTTCTAAAACTAGCTGGTTTTTGTGCTTTGTTTAAATATTCATTAACAAAGGCCGTTTGATGCATTAGACCTTAAAATATTAGTCATGTGAAACGAAAACATGCATATTCAGTACATTTTTATTTTTCCAGTTTCATAATTGAACCATAATGCGTGAAGCCATTTTTATTGGTGAAATCGTAGGTGACGGAAACATTTTAATTTTTTTATAGCTACCGAGTTCCTCCTGTCTTGTGAACAGGAGAACCACATTGCTTTGACGCAGAACTCTTCCTAATAAGTGAAAAGGGAAATGGAAATGCTAATTTGGGTTACTCCCAAACCTTGTTTTGGGTCACTGTGGACAACATCATTGCATTCTGAGAGCCAGCATGGTTGATGTGAAAGTTTTATAATTAATACTCAGTAGCAATTCACTTTGCCTTTTTAGCGCTTTTGGGCTTTGAGTGTGGATAGGCATCACTTTTTAGTAATCAGAATACCATCAAAAAGTCCCTCAAAACACTATATTTACAAGATACCTGTGGAGATCCTTAGTTAAGAAAATCACGCAGGAGAGCCAGGACTTAATCACCCAGTTGGTGGGTTGGTTTGGTTTTGGTGTTTTTGTCTGTTCCAAGCTAATTGAAATTTGGAAATCGGTTGAAAACCTTAGAATTCATTCCCTTTCCAAGTCGGGCTAGTTTAATTAACTACCTTATTTTGCTTAGTATTCTTGCAAGTGCATCGCCCACTCTAATGTTCAGTGTGGAAAAGCATCTGGCACCCTGTTTTGTTCTCTTGTGTAGAAGGAAGAAAAAAGTCTTGTGGAAGTATTTTTTTTAAAATGGCCAATTGTGGTGCCAATATGTTTCATTTGTGGATAAATTTCTTCTGTAACACATGCAAAGGTGGGTAACCTGGGCCATCTGTAACACTTACGGTGGAGCATGGGCAGGAGGAGTTCCAGTTTTCAAATGAAAATAAAGACAACCCTGCACTTAAGTTCTGTGGCAGGATCAAATTCAAGCGTGTTCAGACAAGCAGGTGGAACTGTATTTTTATTTATTTCTTTGTGTGTCCTTGTTCTCCTGCGTTCCTGTAGACACTTCAATTCTGGCATTACGTTTTGCAAAACTCCTCTTAGACATAGGAAATTCAATACTTGAGTGTTCCTTCGTTGCGGGACCGAACTTCTCAGAGGTATGATCCTAGTGCTTGTTACGGAGAACATCTTTCTTGTCCACGTCCATACTTTTAAGCTAACATACAGTGCCGGAACATTTAAGCAGATTATTGGATTGTGCAGCGTCAGACAACTCAGGTTAAGTTTTTCCCATGCAGTTCAGTATTGCCCTGGGAAAAACAGTAATAGAAGGTAGTTTAAATGTTCTTAAAAGCAGAAATGACATTGAGTTTTGCCTTTATTAACTCTCAGATCAGGAAGCATTAAAGATCAGATTAACAAAGAATACCAGAAAACTTACAGACACGATCTTAAGGGCCAAGTTTTAAAATTACACTTCAGCCCTGGGAAGGCTCATTTCAATGGCATATGGATCACTGGAGTAATTTTTGTCTTGCTCCTTAGGAAGCTAAAGGAGTTTTTGCCTTCAAATGTAATAGGATGAGCCCTTCTCTTAATATCCAGAGCCATGTAAATCACTTCTGCAATTTAAATTCAGAAGTGATAACTGTACTGTGAGTCTGTAACTTCCTCCAGGTTAATTTCCACTAATACATCATTAGTAGTCCCTTTTTGTGGCATTTGTTAGAAATGCTGTAAACTCTTAAATGGTAGAGAGCTTACAGGCAAGTCAGTTGAAGGTCAATCATTTTGAAACCTGGTTTTGTACATGTGAGAAAGTAACATGCAAACTTAGCAAGCAGTATGTCTCCTGCTCCATTGTGTGTTGTGGGGTTTTTTTGAGATGGAAAACAAATATTTACATGCGCTTGTATCAGAGTGGCAGTTCTTTAAACACGATACACAGAAGGACCTTATGGAAGCTTGTTACATAGCTTGCTACATACACACAATAGCCAAAGTTTTATTAGTATGTCTTCATATGAATAACTGTTACTGTTTTCACAGGTGTTTCCCTCAGCATTTTTCTTCCTTTTCTTATCCCACCCTCACAACTTTGTCTACTGTGAGAATTGTATAGGAGCATTTTGGCATGATTGTTGTAGACTTATTAAGGATCTGCAAAGGCATCTTGTAAATAGAGAGAAGCGTTTCGTGGCTTTTTGACAGTATTCTGGTTATGAAAACTTAAATGTGACCTCCAAAGTGGTGCTTTCGTGGTTTTGTTCATTTTTCAAAATAAAGCATGCACCACTTGTGGGATACTCTAAAGTAACATCATTTCACATGTGCAGTGCGTAGGACGGCTATTGAATAGTTGAATTGGCACAACTGAGGAGGTAGGAACATCTCAAGTCATTCTTCCAGTGGAAAGATTTGTGGTGGCTTGCCCTTAGCTAAAACTTAAGGATGTCCTTTTCAAAGTTAACAGGTAGGAGAAAGACCTTTTCATTCTAAAACCCCACATTTCTGTTAGGCTGGTGGTAATTGCAGCTGTATTGGGTCCCTTAGCACTTTGAACGTGCCTTCATTCATAATGCAAGAAATAGAGCTAAGTGAAACAATCCGAGTGAGCTGGTACCGCCTCCTGTGTGCCTTAATATCACGTTCATTTTAGGCAGAAGCCTGGGTCTGTTTCTACACCTAGCTGGTTGTGGCACACAAGCAAAACCTCTGCGTTCACCTCTGTTGCTCAGAGCTGTTCACTTTCTCTAAAGAAATGAGAGCTGTTGCTTCTGATGGTATCGTTAAAAGAAAGTGTGAGAGTTACTGGTGTCCCAGTACAGAGTACTGTATTAGGAAGCACTGCAGAAGCTGATTGAGGCTGAGCTGTATGTAGGGAGGAGGAGGAGCAGCAAGGGGTTCTTCCCCTGTCATCAGCTCACTTTGCACCATAAAGGTAATGTTAAAACTTCACTGAAGTCATGGCTTCGTCTTCAACAGAAGAGTAGGCAATAACTTTTGAGGATGTTAGGAAGTTGCCATATCTAGAATTCAGGTATGCAAAGGCTGGAAGAATTGATTTTCAAATGTCTTAACGCGATGAGTGCCTGTTACAAGGATTGGAGCTGGCAAGCCCTGCAGATTAGAACTATCAAAAGAAGCGTTCAATACTACAACAGTGATATCGGAGAGCAGAAATGGCTGACAAATAGATTTGGAAAAAAATAAGCTCAGAAAGTTTGTCGTGCTCTGTGGTAGAAAGCTGATGCCCTAGCTCTGACAATCCATGGAAAGATTGTAACATGGTGAATATTGAGCATAAGCATAGTTGCTACTGCTGGCAAGTACTGTGGAGTAAGAGCTGGGGTAAATCTTGGTGTAGTTTCTTCCCTGCCCTTCCTCCCATTTCTTGGCCGCTGTCCTCCAGAGCTCTGATTTAGTATCGGATCTGTTTTAAGATTCTCTTTGTGCTCCATACTAATACAAAGCCAGAAACTCATGACCTGTTTTATCCTTTGCTGCTTTTGACCTATGCCTGCTGTTCAGAGTTTCTGCAGCTCTTTTCTCAGAGAATCCAGGTCAAGAAGGAGTTAAATTATTTCTTTGTTCTCAGTTTTAAAAAAGTTCCAGAATAATTCTCGGTGTTCTGCCTTACCCGTTGTTCCGATTCAAGAGTAAGTGTGAGCATCAGTTATATAAAAGAGCAGACCCTAGAAAAGAAACTGGAAATGACAGTGTGCAAACTCAGTGCGTAAGAGCAGATCTCAGGTTTTTGGTCATTTTGATGTGCGTGTTGTTTTTGCTGGGGAAATCAAAAAGCCAGCAACTCTATTTATCCTCATATGGTAAGAAAATATCACCACTTAAGCTTGCATACTACTACATGGAAGAAAGACAAAACAATTGTATGCTAATATTGTATAAATCTCTCTTTACTAATAGCGTTGTTCTGACTTCTTATAACACACTGTTACATGGAACATGTCATTATGAGTGACAAACATGACAGTGTAATATTGGTTTAAGGAAATTCAGTTCTAAGTAAGATGTCACCCAGACAAATTACTCCCTGTTTTAACTTGCCCTTAGACCAGATTTTCTTGTTCATTAACTACAGACAAGGTTGAAAGCATAAAAAATTATTTAAATATATGTTAGCATTTCTTATTATTACTAGTTTTCCTTTTGGATGAGTCTTAATTAACAGCTACTCTCATGGTTCAGATGAGGTAGCATAGCACTGCAGGGGCCATCACTCTCTGCCTGGGCATGTTGGAAAATGAAGCCACTTCTAGTGCGTAAGACAACTTTGCCACTTTGAATTTTCATTCATCCTTATCCTTGCTCTTAGGGGAAAAACTTCAGCACTATTTGTAAGACGAGTCAGGAAGCCTTTCTGGAGAAACTGTTGAAACGGGCAGAAAAAAAGGGTCAAAAATTACTGCCATGGTTACTTTTAAAAATTGTTTTGGAATATGTAAAATATTCATGTTTTTTTAAAAGTTTTCTTTTTTTTTAAATGCTGTTGCAAGTTTTGCAGGTATTTGGCAAGTTCTTGCCCTGGATGCTTGTGGAGCACGAGCCATGCCTGTTGTGTTGACCCACAAAAACAGTTGGCACAGCTAGCTCCCTCTACTGTTCTGTATTTTGCAACTGTATTTTCAGCTCTTTGGCAGAGCCCTGGCAGTACCAGTGTGTGAAAAGTGGATGTAACACAAGTATCTGGCTTTTTAATTTCCATCATTAGCATCTAGACCACTTTGTAGCAATGAGAGTTATTTAGAAGCTTAAAATGGATTAGAACTGGGGGGGAAGAGATGGAAGTTGCTTCCCCCCCAAAGCAATGGGGACTGATTTCTATTTTTTCAAGTTCTCCAATACCACAAATCAGATATTTAAAAAAACAAAGCTAGTAGTAATTTTCTCTTGAAGTAGCTTACTGATTTCTGTCACCTTTTTTTTTTTTGTCGGTTTCAAATTCTGTTGCAGGCCAAGCTGTGTCGACTAATTATAAATCAAAACTTCCCAGTGAGCTGTGACAGCATGTTGGCAAAAGATGATTGTTGGGCAGTCTTTTTGTTGGATAGTTTAGGTTCTTGATTGGTTCAAGGTTCCGTTGTCCTTGGGCACCAGAGGGAGCTCAGCAAAGTAATATTGTTGTCTGAGAGGGCAGTATATTTTTTTTTTCTCTGATCCAGATTGTTTGGTGTGTTGCAGCAGGTGGGGAGGAGGTAGAGTTTCAAAGAGGAGGGGGGAAGGAAATTCCTGGAATTAAAGGGCATTTGGGGCTAGTGTCTTGTTGAGTATCAGACATGGTTGATAAAAATCAAATCTTGCCATTTTGGAGGATGAGCACTTTAAAGAATGCTGCAAATCTGAAAACAGATTTTGCTGTTTCACCTAATGAGATATATTTGCTATGGAGCATATTCCATTTGATAGTAGGGTAAGATGTCTGTAGCTATAAAGAGTATCTGCATCAAACTGAAATTTGTCAGCTCTGCTACTGAAAGAAGTGGCCTGAACTACATTTTCTATTAAATTAGGTGCTTGGATTAGAGTAATTACACCAAAAGACGTAGCTACTCAAGCCACATGGCAATAATTCTCGTTCTGCTTTTCATTTTCCTTGTTGTCTTTTTCCTTCTCCCACCTGTTTATTTTCTGCCCTCTTAAACATGCTACAGTTTTACAGAGAGCTACTGGGTATCTTGAGCATTGTCCCCTTCAGTGAGAGGAGCAAATCACTCATTAATAATTACAATGTTCTTAAGCCTGCATAGATTAAAATAACTGGTGCTTAAATAGGGATGTTATGTAAATATCACTAGTGCAGTGGCAGGCAAATACCATCTTCTTTTACAATTCCACTGAAGTATCTTGCTTGGCAGAAGTGAAAAATTTCTTTTGACACATCTGTATTACTCGAGTCTTAAAATGCTCTTGCAATATTGGTAGTATCTAGTTCACGTTTGGCAGGTCAGGCTTTATATCTTTGTGCCCTGACAAGTGACGTGATTTGTCCATGACCAGTGATCATTCAGCGGAAGAGCCAGCACTTGAACCTGGAGAACTCCTGAATTCCAGTGCTGTCCTATAAAGGCTGGACATGGCTGCATCCCTACAAAAGTGTGTTCTGGCTGAACAATCCCTTCTGCTTTTATTGGCTTTTCTGGGTAGATTTCAAAGTAGTTCAGTACTAATTTCTCACTGTATAGTAGCAATTCTTCCTTAGAGAAAAAGACTCTGGAATCTAACAGTGTTCTTAATGGACTGCAATTATTTAATATTGTAGCATGAATGCAGCGTAACTCAGATGGGCTTTTCAACGGAGATCATAATGACTGTAATTGCAAAAGGATGCCTTGCTGAAGTAGAAGCTGCCAGATGCAATGCCATTCTGTTCTAAAAAGGTCACAGTAAAAGGGACATTTAAATTAAGTTATAAATTACAATTGAAGAACAATATTTTGATGAGCAAGACCAGAGATGTCAGAGCTGCAAGATGTAATTCATGGGTTCATTACAGAACAGAGGTGCCTGACAGCTGAGCCATGCCAAAAGGAGAATTTATCTGCAACATCACGCAGACAGAAAATGGCAGCTCTGCTGAGAAGCTGTAGTAGAAACTTGAAACCTCGTGCTAATGTGCAGACTTTATGGTAATAAGGCTTGCCTGTGATCTAGCGTTGTTTAATGACTGTTGTAATATAAATGGGGTTTTTGGACACGTGCACATGCAGAATTTTTCTTTAATCTAAAATCCTGTCCAGTGATGCAGAAGTTCCTGTATTTTCTGTTTCAAAGTATAAGTACACTTGTGTTGATTCCTTTTGTTGCAGTTGTATATATACATAATGTCACGGTGGTTCAAAATTTAGATGGCAGAGTTAATGCTAAAAATGGTGATTCTCTAGATGACAGGATAGTAATCTAGTGTTTGTAGCAATACCTTGAAAAGTTCAACCAGAAGTTAATGAAACCATAGGCAGTCATCATTAGCTATTATTTATGTTTGAGTTGCTTGCCAATAAAGTGCTTATATATATTAAATGACCAAAAGTAATAAGCAGAGAATGAGCCAGATAGAAACACGTAAATTTAACTCTGGCACTTATAAAAAAATATTTGTCCTTTTTGCTGCATTATCCTACTCCTGGCATTTATAAAAGCTTTTTTTTCCCGCTTGCTAAAAGTAACATTTTTCAGGAGACTCTAAACCTGTGTCAGGTCTCTTTTTTTCACATCTGTCTCTTCTCTGTTGTATGACTCTTCTTTCACTGTCTGTGCTTATGGGTTTTGTGATTGTTATTAATGTAATTACTTGGTCAAAAGTTAATGTTCATTTTTTCTGTTGTTGATTTGGGACAGTTCTGATGGCCTGTATACTCTTCTATTTTTCAGTAACCAGAGTAGTTGCCTCTTAGACCAGTCCATTCTTTCTGGGCTTGTCTGACTTTTTTGCAGATGAACTGCTTGGGCAATAGGGCTGCCAGGGAAAAACACGTGTTGTCCTTGAGGCAAAATAAAGATGCCCTCCAAGTTACAAAGAGGCTTTGGCATTACTGCACGTTTTGGGAGGGAGCAAAGAGGGAAAAGAAACAGAAGCACTATTCTCTTCAACACTGTCAATTTCCTAAGTGAAAAATCTTTTAGGTGGTGGCATGCACAGAAAAAAGCATTTGTAAGGTGAGCTGGCAAAACAAACAGTCCTTTTTTCTTTAAGATGGATGTGTTCCCAGTGCTGGAGTGCAAACAAGGAGGAAAAATTACTGTGTACCCAGTAGAAACGACAACATCTTATTTTCATGCCTTTAAGTAGGTATTGCATACCACAGGAATTCTTAAAAAAACACGTTAAAAAAAAGTTTGAAGTCGGTAGTGTTGTTTGAGTACTGGCATTGAGCACTAGCACTGCAAGTCTACTTCTTTCTACTCTTATCATTTGACTTGTGGCTTATCTAAGATGGACCGAGATCATTGTTTCGCTTGCATGGAGGTGCAGTCATGGGAGCTGACACTGATGTAGTCAACAGAGGCAGATTTACAAGCCATTGTTCCGTTGCACATTAGGAAATTTCACCTGGGGAGACAGGTTTGAAAGCAATGGTTTCTACGAAGTGATCTCAGGTAATGCATCTCCCTGACGTACAGCAGCGTGAGGTGCTGTTGATGGCTCTGATGTGTTAATGCATCTCTTAGCAGTAGCTTGCAGAGATCAGGTAGCTGAAGAAGGGGGGCTGGGGAGGAAATTATTTTTTGGAAGCTGAAGCATTGTTTTCTATGGTTAGTCTGCAAAGGCAGATATAATTATTGCACAGAGTATCTGTAACTCCCCTGTAGGTGCCGTATAGAAAGCTGAAAATGAATAGAAAACCACTCCGGCTTAGCTTGCTTTCTTGTTCCCATTATAGTAGTCAAGCGCTTGTTTTACTGCGGTAGCACCCTGTATGCTCTTGTTATTTTAGTTGTTGGTAAGGGGAAAAAAAGTGCTCAGGCCACCAGTTAAGGAAACATTATTGTTTGTTCTAAAAACATATTGCAGGTAATGATCAGAGGTCTTTGCCCAGTAATGACCTTTTATTTTTAGAAATTCTTTACTTTCTTTGAAAGTCTCTCAAGTATAAATAAATTTTGGATGCCTCAGTAACTTGGTGGAGGTGGAAGAGCACCTTCATGAGTTCAAGATCTGTTCCTACTGATAACAGAAGATTTGAGCCCATTTGTGTGATGTATAACCCATAATGTACTAATTTCTTCTTTAACACAGCTGGTAACATGTTCATCCATGTCAGTAGGAGGTATGCAGTATGACTCGAGTGGCCTAATTTTCTAGAGGGCTGTGCACTTCTGCTTTTATAGCTAACCTGCTCCTCTGCTTTTTTGGACCTCAGACCCCCTGCTTGAGGGGGTTAGTAACAATTGTTGGTCAAATTGTTTTCTGGAAACTTGGCTCTTCAGGTGTTACAAAGGAGGCTCAAAACTATATGGAACTGAAATTTCATCAGCAAATGGAATAAATTAGCTGTTATTTTTAAAGCCTTGAGGTTCATGTGCAGGGATGTTTTCTTTACTGAAGAAAACAAAGTAATTTCTAGGGCACTTTGTACTGCAGGCGGATTGGCTTTACAGACTGTCACAATCTGTTCTGTGGCATTCATGACCAGAAAACTGAGATGATAATAAAATACATGGGAAGATGGCATGGCATGATATGTGGTATCCAAAATCCACCATTTCATAAAGTGCCCCCGTATGATAGACTACAGTGCCTTGTGTGAAAATGGGCGCTTTTTGTTCTCTGAAATTCCCTGTCCATTTATGGCATCATTTTTATTGAAAAAGTGAACCCTGTTTTATAAAAAAGCAGGGTACTTATAGATGCACAAGCTATTTAAAACCTGAGTTGACACAAGCCTGGAAGTGAAAGTGAAGACTGCTTTGTACCAGGTCTTACAGATGTGCTTTCTTTTCACAGCTGCATGAGTCCTATACAGAGCGCAGAGCTTTGCTTTCCATTTCCCAGCTTTTGGCAAGTTCTGCTGCAGCTCTTGAAGACTTGTTGAGTATTCTGCCCTGTCATTCGCAGAAGTACTATGGCTCCGGAGCCGTGCTGGCTTTCCTAGAGCGGGCTTGTCCCATCTGAAACCTAGATTCAACAGTGTTGCAGCTTTAAAGAAGCATATTATATATATGTTATAACACACACACACATATATATATATTCATGCATGTCTGTATTTTGCTGTAAATGTCATCATAGCAATCTAAGCTGCCATTTGACTTTCTTCCTTCTGTAAGTTGTATGGTGGCTTTCAAAAGTCAGTGCACAAACCTTGCATAGATTATTTACTGGGAGAACTGTACAAAGCTGGCTTTCAGTGGGAACTGATTTTTATCATAGTCTCACTAAAATATTTCTGTAGGGCCAGTGATTTGTTTTTTCCCTTCCCTTCTCTCTTGATTCAGATGTCTGCCTTGAATTCTTAGTAGAAGTCACTCGGACCTACTTAACAGAAGTAAATTTGAGTAATTTTCTTAGAGCTTTTAAAAGTTTCTGAATGATGCTACTGGATGCAGTATGAATGCAGGGCATTCTTGTGCACCAAAGAGCTTACAGTCTGAGTTAAGACCACAAAAAAGAAGCGATATAAGGAAAACCCAGTATTGTTAGGTGGTGGCCCTACGGTAGAAGGGGTCTGACCGTTGTCAAATGTACGTAAGCGGTGCTTATGAATTGGTTGAGAGATGTAAATAGCTACAGTGAGCAGCAGTAAGAAAGTAATCTTGCTATTTTTATTTAAAGCAGAATGCTGTTCTAAAATTTGAGCCTTTTAACGTAAGAAAAATGAGGAATTTTTTCCCTCTTGTAATCAGGTTTTGTTATAATTTTATATTAATAGTGACAAAGTAGTTAATATCTTGTCACTGTTCAGTAATTGTATCTTGATCCCTGTTCAGTTCATCAGTCTTGGGAAGAGATCAAGAATTACAGTACCTGTTGAAGTGTTTCTGAGACTGATAGAGCACAGGTCTAGCAGCATGGATGCTTCTAGAGAGTGGGATGCAGATGGCTCAGGATAAATTCCGGATGGGAAGGAAAAGCAGGTGATAATCAATGTACAGAATAATGTTTTGGTTGTCCCTATTGTAAAGAAGCTTTTGAGGGTCTGTAAAATTCTGTGATGTTAATCGATAGTTTTGAAGCTTTGGTTTGCTTAGCACGTTGTTTAGGAAAAACTACCTCTTGTCTGTGTAGGGAAGTTTGCATGCAAACCGTTCTCCCTTTTGGGTGTAGGAAGGTAATTCACTTTTTGTCATCCCAGCAACGTTTCTTTTTCTTTGAGATAATTTTCAGAAGACATAGAGCAGGCTCCTCACTAGTCCTTCAGTTCTTAAAATCCCACTGTACTTTGAAGATAGGACAGGCTATAAATCTACAGTGTGCTAAATGTTTTCTGTCAAGAGTTAAGAGCTGGAGATTCTCATGGGTTCGTTGTTGAGTGGGTTTTTTTAGCGTAGTTGTTTTTCTACCTCACACTGATTTAAATGTCTACTTCAGACAGCTTTTGA
This sequence comes from Aptenodytes forsteri, assembly GCF_000699145.1. Lineage (NCBI taxonomy): Eukaryota > Metazoa > Chordata > Aves > Sphenisciformes > Spheniscidae > Aptenodytes > Aptenodytes forsteri. The sequence continues at coordinate 4,819,990 of NW_008794753.1, read as the reverse complement.
TCATATAGATACCAAATTTATGGTAGAAAATAGGGTACGCTGTAGGCTGTGACCAGCTGAAACAGTAATGTTGAATTAGACATACCTAGTTGCTTTTATGTACTCCTGTAGCTATCTGTAGAGGTTTTGTTTCTCTTCCATACTTGTTTTCCAACAGCATGGTGATCTTTGCAGTGCAATAAAAATAAAAATAATTTTCTGGATAGGTAAACTTGACATCCCATGACTTGCAGTCCCTCCTGTATGTTAGTTTTTCCAGTTGGTTTTACTAATCTGAACAAAATATGCTGCATGAAATACAACTCCTTTTGAAAAATGTTGTTGGAGCTTTTTAAAATTTTCCTTGGTATTTCTAATGTAAAACATATTTTTTTAAATTAACCAAAAAAATCATCAGGGCTTTATGGGCTCAGATGTTATCTGGGAGAAGTTTAGGAAGGAAGGGGAAAATATACTTGTTTTAATGCTGTTTCTTCTACTAATAAAACCCCAATTACCCTTCAGGTTGTTTAAATTTCACTTCATATATCAACAGTAAAAATAATCAGGCATAGAACATCTCATGTTGGCCCCCTTTAGCGGTTTTCCTCCAATATCAGATCACTGCTAATTCCATTCAATGATCTATTTGTCTTCTTTATTTTTTAGCTACATGAAAGTAACTATGATGCTGGAAAAGCCCTGCAGCGCTTGGTGAAGAAACCTGTGCCAAAACTGATTGAGAAGTGTTGGACTGAAGATGAAGTGGTAGGGAAATGAATTATTCCCTTGAGCCTTATAGTTCGTGTTGCTTCTCTTGCTTTTTTCTTTCTTTCTCTTTTCTTTTTTTTTCCTTTCCTAAAGAGGTTATCTTTATGGGAAAGAAGAGGGGCAAATAACTTGCTGCACAGGATAAATTTTTCAACAATTCTGAGTTAGTGGGCCCTCGTTCGATATACAGAACTTTATTAGACTGGGGAAAATACCTTCCTAGTAGTAGAATAAGAGAGGAGAAGATCAAGTGATTGTTTTTGAGAGGATATGATAGGGTAAATGAACAGCTGCAAAACTTCTGGGCTCTAAATTTCACTTTCATGGTCACCTCCAAGAAGGCTGGCCACGTTCATTAATTGGAGTAGGACAAGATGTAAAAGACATACAAAGTATATCGTCCCTGTTTTTTTTCCTGCTGGTATTGGAGGAGGCTTACAGTGTCAGCTCAAGTTGGCTAATGGGAGGTTGGATATCAGTGTTCCTCCTAAATAGAGTTTGAGATTAAGTCCCTTCTTCCCCTTATACGGAATATTAGAAAGTATTTACTGGCATAGTTCTTGATGGATGAATCTTTGACAAAGAGCAGACCAAAAATAGATTATCTGAAAGCTGGGATTTAGCCATGTCATCCACATTTACTTTAAAGTATGCAGAAATTGTCAGGCTCCAAAACTGTACTGAAAACAGTGCATCCATCTTATATGTAGCTCCCAATGTAATGGACATGATGAATTTTGGGCATGCGGTGACTATGCAGTGCAGTATTGTGTCCTCGCAGTTACGGACCTGGAATCGCTGAGAGATTTGGGCTCATACACTTTAACAGCCTGGTACGCTGCAAGTCTCATCAGCTTACACAATTAGTAGTCACAGTGCTGGTTCTTCCATATGGCTGCTGTTTCAGCACATGCTGGTGGTTAGTCTTTCTAGGTTTGGGGTTGTAGTGCAGGCAGAGAAGGAACATGTAAACATGTCATTCTTTCCTTCAGACAGAGGTTGAGGTTTTTGGTGTATACGGCTTTGGATTGAAATTGTACTGTTGTTATTAGCCTACTAAAAGATCCTGCTCTGTGGTCTGATTAGTGGAAAAAAATAATTCTGATCTGCAAAAGACACCTCTTTGTAAATCTCTAGTCAACAGAGAGGGTGTGCTGCTGGGAAAGCCCTTCACACTCAAATGTGTCTGAAAACACACATTTTTTCTATTTCTGGGTATTTTTCCAGAATTTGGGGGAGATGATATCTGTGGGAGAATTAGTGAAGCAAAGGTGCTTCTTGTGGTTCATTCTGCAGCTTAATTGCTGCAATTGTGAGGTTTCTGCTGGCTTAATTTTCATACATACGATATAATGCAACTGTGCTTATTAAACAGTTTTCTGTAGGGTTGTAAACCGAACCAAATGATGTGAAGTTGGGAGCAAATTATAGATTCTTACTTTGCTGACACCTTTTAAACAAACAGATTCTTAAATATTGTATTCAACACAAGATGCATTTTATGGCAGCATTTGGAATCCAAATGCTGCTGCATTACAGCCCTTTGTTTGTCAGACCTTGCAGCTTAAGCTAGCGCACAAGTACTTGAATGTAAAAAAAAAAAACAACACCCAAACAACAAAAACCAAACAAACGAAACCCCCAAAAAAACCCACCACCATGAAACTTGTGTATTTTCAGTACCCAGGAGAAATGCTGAACAAGTTCACTTGGATTACATCCTAAAAATATTTTGCATTTTAATGCTGATGTTGATTGTGCTTAACAGAATAGATTTATGTGAAATGTAACATGTAAGAAGCCAGTATCTCCTTAGCAAGCTGACTAGGCATGTCTGGTTTTGTGAAAACGGAAAAATGTTGTATTTCCTAGCTCAATAATTAGGCTGCAGCGTGCACTAAAATAGAAAATCAGATGATTGGAAGTTAGTTATGATAAAATATTTATCACAGAAGAACTTCAGACTCGCTTATGGTTTTTACCTTTCACTGTTGGAAAAGCTGCTTCTCTCTTATGTACCATATTGGAATAAACAGGGATAGAAATTCAGCTTGTCATGTATACTTACCAGGTATATAAATGAAAAAAATCTGATACAGCGCAAGACAGCATTGCTTATGTAAAAGTGACAAAAGGGTTTTGGTGTTTTTTTTTCCTTTGAATGAATGAATTTTTAAGCTAGTTAGTTAATTGGTAAAGTATTGGAAGAAGAAAATAAAAATAAAATTTTTGTGGTCTTGTTAAGCTACTAATAAAGTTGCAATGATGCTATAAAATAGAACTGATTAATAACGGGTGAAACTTTTGTGGTCTCTTAGCATTTTTTTAATTATTCAGACAGTGGCTGGAGAGGCTTTTTTTTTTTTAAGCTCTAGTTTCTCTGAAAGTCTTTCAGGGAGCTATTCCAATGAGTTATGTGTGCTTGCTCTGTCCTTACGTAAACCTTTTTGCAAGAGCTAGATTAGGGGTAGGCCAGGCCGTATAAACCTGTATTAACATAGGCTTATTCTGAAATCCAACAAAGAACCTTTGTGGTAAGGAGGCTGCCTGAAGTCGTAGAGCGAAAGAGGATCATGTGCTAACCCCAGTAGCAAAGCGGAGGAGAGGATGAGTGAAAAGCCTAGAACACAGTTCCCTGATAAGTTTTACAGCTATCTTGTCATGAAAGGGAGTTTTGTTTAGGGAACTGACAGTCAAACAAATACTTCTAGTGCTCTGCCCTGTGTTTAGTAAGTTTGTATTCATATTGTTTTAACCTCTGTTTTCTCTGCATACATTCTTTCCCACATTCATGGTTAAATTGCACAGTACCAACACCTCTTTTTCTGTGTAGATTTTTTTCAGTCTCCTTGTTTTTTTTTTTTTCCATCAGCTGCACTATCTGTGAATGCCATAGCTGCTGCAGCTCAGGGTTTTTTGATGAGCGGTCCACATTAAATGGTAAGAGAATAGAGCCTTACGAATAAGAAAAAGCAAAGTTTATTGAAAAGTGAAACATTACTCCAAAAGTGCAAACTCTGTGAGTACAGAATAATGATCGTTGACTCTATAAATCATTGTCAGTCTCAGCTCATTTTATCATATTTGTTCTTGTTCTGTTCCATCCAAGTTTCCAGAAACATTTGGCAGCCCTCCAGCCTCAGCAGAGCCAAAGATCAAACTGTGCTCGTATTTATAGACAGCTAAGCTCCACCTGCGCAACATCATAGCATGTTTGTCCCTGGCAGTTTGTAGAAAACTCCAGATTAAAGCAGCTGTACTGCACTTCTGAGCATTTCTGAGACTTGCAAGAGAAGTTTCCTATTGTTGGTTCTGTGAAACCGAGGAAAACTCTTTCTGCGTGATACAGAGGGTGCTAGAGCTGCATAGGAACTCCACAACAAAGTAATCTTCAGGAAACACTGACGTGTCAAACCCAAAGTCTCGCCAAAACAAATTTTGGTGAGAACCTTGTAAGTGCATGTCGTCGTCCCCCCCATCTCATGATGGCTTTTGATGAGCAGGAGGAAGCCTCTAGTAATGTGGCTGGCTAATAATCCAAGAGACACACTTCTAAGGGAAGAGGAAGACCCCGGTCCAAACCATGTCCCTGTTTGTGCTGGACTTAGAATTAATCTCTTCTTGTGGCCCAGCAAATACCTACTTACTTAATTTTTACAACTTGCATAAATGAGCAGATACCACACCAGGTAGAAAGCTTTGGCTAGTTAACCTCCTTAACTGAGAAAGGCTCTGTGGCGTGTGGCCAATTGAAATAATGTAGATCATGGCTTTTGTTGCCTCAGTTTTTCCATTCCTGCCTTTCTAAATGCTATAATCATATTCTGCCCCCTGCCATGCATCTGGACCCCCAAAGAAGTCACACTCCCCCTTTTGTTATTCTTAAGTTAATTTTCTGCCACATTTTTAAGATGAGCATCAGAAAAGTTCTGTCGCAGGGAAGATGTAAGGTGGTTCGGCTGGGCGGGGAACGGAGAGCAGAGGGAAAGGAGCATTGGGGCAATGTCAAGTAATTGGGCAGGTGGCAAAAGCAAGTGAAGCAGAAGTGTAGTCACATTGATGCACGGAAAGAACTGACTTAGTACAAAGAACTGACTTAGTACAAAACTAATTCTTAAAACTTTACACTTCCCTAAGTCAAAAATCCTCTGTAAGTTGGTTGGTCTATTACTTGCACAAGCATTTTGACCGAGTCCATTTCCAGTGCGCTGGATGATTAATGTAGTCGATTCTGTTGTGCGCGTGATAGCAACGCTGGGTCCAGCACAGGTCTCTGTAGTATTCAGTAGTATTTGTGATATAAGACTGTGTGAGTAACTCAAATTTATTGAAAATTTATTTATTTATAAAGCTTTTAACTATTTCTGTGGACTATCTGTTGCCCAAAGATAAAGCCTTTCTTGTTAATTAAAACAGCTTTGTTGCCTGTGACCAAACTGTCAAGTAAGACCTGCTTTGCAGTGATCAGAACTGATTAAAATAAAGGATGGAAGCTATGTTATTTTTACTACTGATTATGTGGTTACAGAGGTTTAGATCAAATTAAACAGAGGATAAAATTTGCCAGTGATTGAATTAAATGGAAGGCTCTGTAAATATGAAGACGGAGGTTTGTTGTCTCCCTTGTGTTTCTAAACCTATGGCTATTTTTAAACCTTTTTTATTCCAGTATGTAAATTCAGAGGCATACTGTGAAAACAGGTCTTCCACTCTTGCCTAATAAAAGTGGCTAAAGAAACTTCTTTACTGATGCATCTACATGCAGCTCTAGCAGCAGCTGTTTCCTGTTTATAAAGGCTTGTGCTACACCTGACAACAGCAATTTCCAGCAATGACTTGGGGGTGGGGTGGGGTGGGGTGGTTTCTCTTGTAATGCTCATGAATTTACTTCTGTGGACAAATTTGTTGAGAAATTGTCATATGTAATGCCATATTTAAGCACTTTCTAAGCATGCACCCTATAGACCGACATTCAGCAACGTCACCCGGTCAAATCTTGTTGGTGTTAGGCTGCAGTTTCAAATAGAAAGCAGTGCAGTTCAGAGGAGATGCGTTATTTGGGAAGAAGCCATGGAGCAAGTCCTCTGTTTTGATACAGCTGGCGGCAGTGCCCTCTTGCAAGCTTCCTACCATTGAATGCCGTGTCTGACATGTGGCATGATGCTCGCTGCTAGAGCAAGGTCAGTGTAGCTGGGAAAGGGGGACTGACTTAGCCATCGGGCATGTGTTCCATGTGATATCTTTCACTAATGTGAGATTACAGAGTAACCACTTCCCTCCTTTCTTTTTCTTCAGCCATCTTTCCTAGTCTCCCGAAGCCCTGGTGGCACCCAGTCTCTATAACACTGTGTGTGTCATTCCATGTGTGACAGTAGGTTGTAGCACAGGCAAGATGTAGTTAGTATTTGTCTTGCTTTCAATGCACTGAGAAAACAAAGATGCTTCACTCAAACTCAGCAAGGGATTGTCAGAGTGAAAGAGAAGTGAGCTCTACTCTGCATCTCATGGTCACCTCTAAAAATGTCTCTTTTAATCTTTGACAGAGTACAGGCATTTTTGATGCAAGCGATCAGAAATCCCTAATAAGAATGGAATGGTGCTGGTCAAATTGTCTTCTCCAGCTGGAAAAATTTCAAAGCTGACATTGAAATTGTATTTTGAAACATGCAGACCGAGTTTGTGGTCTATGGGGAATAAGTACAACAAACCTGAAACTGCGTGCCTATATTTAAACTCTGGTGCTTGCCCTGATGATATGCTGCCTTACTTTCCACAGATTCCAAATCTGGAACTATGATCATTAGCTTCTTTCAGCTTAGGTTAAATTGAACACCCATATTTCCTGGCGTGGTTTCAGTGGAAATATTTCACTAGAAAAATTGTCCTTACAGAATTTCCACCTGTCTTGGGACAAAATCTTCTCTGCAAAATGGCTTTTACACTTTCAGTGATGTTCAGTACAATTCTGACCCTATGCTTGCTCCGGGTCCAAAAATGAGCTTGTTGTACACACTTCCATTTCAGATACATAACCTATCAAATGGCTATCATTTACAAAGGATACAATGTTCATCTTAAGTTTTGTTAATTTAATGGAATGGTTTTCAGTTCTGGTATGCCTCATGTATTGGAAACAGTGAAGGAAACAGTCTAGTTCTGACTGTTCTTTGCGTAACAGTCCTGCTGATTTGATCTTACATTTTTGTCCCTTTATTCAGAATGTGCTTTTTTCTGTCTTTTTATCAAAAGTACTAAGAAAATCAATATGGCTTACAGAAAAGAGAAATACAAATCAGAACTAAAAGAACCTCTAGTTTATTAGGTTTTTAATTAAACATGATGAACACATTTTAAATAACACAAAGGCCTCAGGCTGAGCTGCATCTAATCGAAACAGATTAAGTCACCCGTCCACACTTGGGTAGTTATTAATTCTGTTTACTTATGCATGCTAGCTAAAGGCAGAGTTCACTGCTGCTGTGTTGCAGTTTATTGCACAGGGATGCTTTTGCTGCATGGAATTGTTCTCCTAATTAGCATTCAGATGTTGATTATGAAGAACACTGGCAAGGCTAATTGAACCACCTTGGAAATTCAGGGCTGTCTCTTCCAAAGTTGAAGAGAGTCTGGGTGAAACAGTAGTTTTACATTATTTCTCGGACACTTCCTCCTTTTTCTTTCTACACTTTCTTTTCAGAGATGTTAAATTCTCAAAAAGTAATTGCTAAGTCTTCATTAGGAAGAAGGTGGGGGTTTTTTTTATTTTACTTGTGCATCTCCATGCAGAACTGTCAATGACACACCGTGACGTCCTTGATAACTAGCTTTTATCGTGAAATATGCTGCTCTTTAAATATTTTACATTGTTTTTGATGTAGAGTAGTTGAGGTAAACAACCTAGATTCAAACAACCTCTTAAATTTATGTGCAGGGATAGTTAATCCTTGCTGGCGATAAACCTTAATTGGCCATGTACATGGATTTACAAGTCATAAATTTTAAAATATCCACAACTGGCTTCAGCTTAAAGCTCATTTGTCATAAAATGCAAGTGGAGATCCTTCTGCCAAAAATGACAAGATACAGCAAACTAATTTCCTAACATGTTTGCAAGTATTTGTAATCCAGTGTAGCTGGTCAAGAAATTACTTATGCAAAACACATGTACTTATTTGCTTGCCTTCTTTGCCTAGAATCATCTTCAGATGTCTCTCATCTGCCCTTTTTGGAGTATCTGCTCGTGAAAACATTGTTTTCATTGCTCACTCCTTTGAAACCAGGCTTTTCAGATATGCTGGAAGACAGAGCTGCTTACTGGGGCAAAAATACCATGAAATTTATTTACTGTTCATGTGGCAGCTATAGAAAATGTAATTAATGGCAAAATTGAAACAGAGCCTCTGGAATATTCGGGGGGGGGAAGTCATCAAGGGATATTTGAAAAGGAGGCTGGCATTGTGGGGCTGCATTTGAGTAATTGAGTGGGCTTAGAAGGTTAAGATATCAGTTACTGCTTAGTTTTAATTTTTTTTTATCCACAAAAAGTAAACATTACCGCTTCATAGTAGAGTGGCAGTTCCTACTAAATTAACATTTTCTGGGCTTTAGAAATCAAGCCATCAGATGCCATTTGCAAGTGTGTTAATCAGTAACAGTTGAAAATTAACTGAGCATTGAGATAAAAAACCCCACCAAACACAAATTGCCATGGTCTAGTAGGACCTTTATTTTAAGAAAGAGTGGGAATGTACAGTCTTGCTGTAAATTATTCTAAGAACTTAAAGTGTAGAAGAACCATCAGTCCTCACAGTAAAAAGTAACCGATGAAGGATGAAATTATTCTGCTTGGGGAAAAAAGTTATTATTGAAAAGTTGCATAAAATTAGTTACTTAGCAGTTGATGGGTTTACAAAATTAGAAGGTGCAGTATAGCTAGAAAATATAAGGTGTAATATGGCTAGAAAAGGTGAATTCAGTTTAAACACAGGTTTCTAGACAAAAGATAACAATCTTTTTGGTTGTGATTAACTTGCGTCAGTCTTTGATCCAAGTCCTTGTTTAAAGGGATCAATATTGCACATACAGCACTGGGTTTATTGTAAAGTCCTTTTGGAAATAAGACAGTGAATTAAAAATCAATTATACGTGCAGAAAAGTTTGTGTAGGGCAATCAATTTTGTCCTTTTAGTTTGCAGAAAGATTCCATTGTTTAACCAGCTGTGAAAAGGAATGAATTTTAAAAGCCTCCAGCAAATGAGATAGCCCAAATGGGGTGGGGGAAGTAGATTAAAAAAAAAAAAATATTTCGGCATTTCATGTTCAGCAAAGGCTGCCTTCAGGGATAAATCTATAAATCCTGTCAGTGACCTTGGCTTCAAAATGGGTGATTTCACTGCGTTCGCTAATCTTGATCTTTTCACAGCTGCCAGATAAGTTAGTCTTTTCTTAACAATATCATTTTTTTATTTGCTTTGTTTAACCGCCATATGTTTCTTGATTCATCGTCTTTCTGCCTTCATGCGGAATATTTTTATCTTTTAAGCACTTACCATATTGCTGATCCCGAAAAATAATACAACAAATATTTACACTGGCCAGTTGCCACAGCTTAGAAGGCTATTTCTGTGTGGGGACGGAAGCTAAACTCTAAACTCAAAGTTTAACTCCAGCATAAACTAAATAATTTGTAGGTGCTTTCAGAAGCTGGTGTTTTGTTTTGTTTTCTAGAAAAAGGTTTGTAATAGGGAGACAGAAGTGCGTACACATAGTTCCCTGTTGCCAAGGGAAAAGAATCTGCTGCTTGAAAGATTAATAAATACGACAGCAGTTGATTGTTGAAACCATGTTTTTCATCTCATTTTCAAGGGCATCTTAAAAATGGAGATCACTTACACTTCCTAGCATTCTCGATCATCTTTCTGTGTTCATTTAAAAATGAGAACAAGGCACTGAGGGACTTGAGAGATTGCATTCGTTCTCCCATAGGGCAAAGTGGTTATTTTATAAATGAAGAGGGCCAAAAAAGCTATCCTTCGTAGTTTCTTAGCAACAGAGCTGGAGTCAGTTTTAATGTTCGTGTATATCTTACAAGTTCTATGTATAGAAGCATGAGCTGTGCAGCTCAGCAGTATTGCAACTGAAACAAAGACTATTCACCCTAGCCTTCTGCAGGGGAAGAAAATAAACCAAGCGTGCTAATATGCTGCATGGACTTGTCTTTTTTTCCTTCTCCCCATCAGATGATACTCTGGTCAGTGACACTGTTACTGTCTTCAATACTCTGACCTTTTATTCAGATTTTATCTGCTAAGAGATCCGGAATCTGGTTTAAATATAACATCATCCTATGTCCTGTTCTTCTCCAAAAGGAAACTGAGTCATTATAACAGTAAGAGCATCTGGACAGTGCAGGGATCATCAAAATTCTGGGAGTTTCTGGGGTGAATGCTTCTGCCATAGCAAGCAGAACCAAGTGAGTGAGTGTAAGTCTTCATCTCTCCTGGTCATGGTAAAACTTTTTTTGTCCTGTATCTATCTTTGGACGGGGGTGTGTGTCTTGATTCAATTTTAAAAAGGTACCGTGTATCAAAGCTCTCTTGCTTACATTCCACTGACCTGTTTACTCTCCATTTCTTTGTACATAACTTAATTTCCAAATTCTGAAATTTAATTTTTTTTTAAGATAATCCATATTTGTTAATGGTATGATTGCCTTTTAAAAGATTAATAAGATATGTTTCACAGTTTGCTTCCCATTCTGAATGCAAATATAATACATGTCCTTAGATAGATTTCTGGCTCATGCTCCTTGGTGTACGTTATCCCAACACCCCAACATCTCAGATTGTATGAGTTTATGCTTTTGAAAGCAATTTTATAATTTAAATACAAGAAGTGTTGGTTAGCTGTCTGTTTTCAGAAGGTTTTTTTGTTTGTTTTGGAAATGTTATAAATAGTGTGATTTAAATTTAGGTTCACCTTTTCTAACGGTTAAGGAGGGGTGACTGGTTTATTGGCTTGTATTGATAGCAACATCCAGAGGTCTTGGTTTGATTTCAAATTATTTCAATAGTCCTGTCATTTCAGTAGTTTGCTTGAGTTTAGCTGTCTTGCAGGTGTTAAGAAATTTAAATTGGTCTACAGGATCCTTACCTCCTTAATATCTACAAGTGCAATTATAATATAGTAATAAATAGTAGAGAAGTGCTTTGATATTTTTCCATGTTAAGTGTATGATAGAAATCTCCAGCATCTTTCCAAGTAATTTTGGCTTAGTCTAAATTGATACAGGGAAAAGTGTTTCATTTTGGAATACTTGTGTTGGAATTACACTTTCTTAAATACATAGAGCCCAGGAATGGATTACTTGATATGGCGAATCGCTATTTTGTTTTGAAAGAGTTGTTTGCTGTCGAAACCATGGGAAATGGCAATTTGCTGTTCCTAACAAGATTGCTTTAAAAACACAAAAAACCCCACCTAAAACAAAGCAAGTGCAGAGACAGATTACAGTGTTGTCTCCAACTTGGCGAGATGACATTTGATTCCCCCCTCCCCTCCAAGTTTTTTTTCCTACTGATAGTGTGGATCTCTTTGTCTTAGCCTTGACTTCCATTCTGTTTGAACGTGGGGGCCATCAGCTCAGACTAAATAAGGGGAATCCTAAGGCTAAGCTGTAGCTGTAGAGGGTGTAGGTCAAAGAGGTCCAAGAACGAGCCGAGCTGGAAACAGGTGAGAGTCTCTTAGTCAGAAAACAGTATGGAGCTCAGTCCACACTCCCGTGCCTGGCAGGGCAAAGAAATGACGTTCTCTGTTCTGGTGCTGTGGTGGCAGTCGATAGCAGATGTTTGTTGCCAGAGCAGCGTTTGCCGGCATAAGTGACGCTCTGTGGAGCAGTAGCAGAGAGGCCATGTTGCTTTCTTGGCCAAGCTAGAAATATGGAAGAAAACAAATTTGTTTCCCAGTGTCAAACGGTAACTAACTTTAAATAACTATCTAGCTTCCTAGATCTCTTCCTAGCATCTCCAAGCAATGAAAGCTAAAGCGGGGATTGGAGCGGGGAGAGGAAAAACTAACTAGGTTTGTCACCTGGCTTGTGGAGGGTGAGAGTGCCAAAACATGCCACCTCGGAAAGCTTTAGTATAATTAAGGTTATGTTTGAAATGCAGCACTCTTGCTTGCAGCTTTGATTTTAATGTTGAAAAAGGTTCTTTTTTTAACAGGTATTTTGATTTTTCTAATAATTACGAGAAAAAAAAAAAATTCAAACTTCTTGAATGTCACTAGATTCCTGTGGTTCTGCCTGACAGCTTCTCTGAGAACTTAGTATGGCCTGGTGGCCATTGCAACAGAAAATGACAAAATACTTCTTCAGATTGGTATAGTGAGATAATTCGTATTTAAGAAACTTCGATTACTGTCACAGTATGGATGCTCTGTGTGCTTTAGTGCTCGGGACTTATCTTTCTTGCACAAGCATAAGCAGTATGAATGCCAAAATACACCTCATTTGCAAGTTCTGTTTGCATGATAAATTTTGTTTTTCTAATCTTCCCGATCAACAGCACCAATTTTTTTTAATCTTTCAGATGACATAAAAATGCATTTTAATGAAGCAAATTATATAGCTTTGTCTCCTTTTGTGTATGAGCGGGGCGGCCATATTCAATTAGGCTGAAAAATGATCATTTGTTCTATTACAGGCTGTAACAGAGTGAAAAAACTGTGATCCATGACCAGTTGCTCAGCTTTATGCTGCTTAAATCACTTGCCGTTCTGTCAGTGGCTCTGAATCCTCTAAGGGACCCATTATTTAATTTAAGTTTGTGGAGGTGTCACTTGTTTGATAATAGGCTTCTTCTGTAGTGGATGCATAGTGACTAAATATTAATCATTTTCTGCATCCATCCAAGATTCCTAATTAGTTACAAGGGTAACAGTGCCAGTAAAGCTAATGATTATACTGCCATAAAAAGAATTTGACAGCAAATTAGGACTTGATCCAGAGAGATACTCAGTACCTGCTAGTACTGAGGAAGTCTGCTAGAGCCGAGGAGGCTTAATTTCCCAGTCTGGCCCCATGTTGCTTACGTGGCAAATGTGAGGGGTTTCATATGATGTGGAAGGAAACCTAGATTTGAGTGTGGAAATGCCACCTTAGAAGAACACTTGTTTTCCATTTCACAGTAGCTGAGTAACTTAACTTTTGACCTTTTTAAAAGTTTAGGTAGTCAACACAGATGAACCCCAACACAGCAGTCCCTGGACAGCTTGTAAATACTGTCTGTGCTTCTGCAAAGGTTCTCTTAAACTACCATGTGGTTAGGTTTCCTCTTCCTTCCTCCTTGTTTAAGTGTTGTGTAAAAGATGTGTTGTGTTGATCAGTGCTCATGAGGGTGCATTTAAAAACTACTGCTTTGTGCTCCTTGTCCAATGTTGCTTTTGTACTTTCATGTGCCTGTGGTTTTGAATACATTGTGGTAAAGACTCAAAGTGCATGTAGCTTCTGGGTTTGTGGTTTTGCTTCAGCTTTTGCTGGCCTCTTGGTATCTCACTTGTTCCCCTATCCACTTGTGCATGATCCACCGTGTTTTTTCTCACTCTTTTGTTCCTTTCTTTCCTTTCCTCCTCTCCCCCCCACCCCACCCCCTTTCATAGTATCCGCTCAGATTTATATAGCTTTTAGGCTACATGGGGAGATTGATCAGACAGGGGCTTATGCATTTAGAGGAGCTAATAAATAAGTATCACAGCATATTACCCTCCACTGCATTGGAATAACTTCAAACACTCAAATCAAACATTCCATTTGTTACAAATTGGGGAAGGCAAAAGAGGGCACCTCTGTTTTATTAGGGTGTGTATTTCATTTATCTGTTACGGAAGATATTGTCCAGTTCTACGTGTCTGGGGAGGTTAATTCCATAGTCTCAGCACCACTTCCCCCTTGCCTCCCTCCCCCCAAATATCTACCTTTCAAGTTTCCTTTGCCAGTGTTCGCCTTTGTTACAGATGCATTTCTGGTCCTTCGTTTTCAAATCTTTTTTCTTTTGTCTCTTATTTGTGGGTCACTTTTTCATATTTGGCACACCCCCCCAGTAGATGTTTTTATTCAGAGCCCCTTACACAAAAGAAAAGGGAACTTACGAATCGTCTGATTCTTTTTAAAATTACTTTTATACATTACTGCCAAGATCACCGTATGAGCCAACATCTTCCTCAGTAATTGGATGGCTGCGTGGCAGAAGTGTATCATTCACTTTACGGAAATCTTACATGCTTCTGACAAAAATACAATGGATAATTGAACAATGAGGGTAGTGGTGTGGGTTCATGACAGGAGCTTGCAAGGAACTGAGACCTTGTGTGTGTGGGTTCATGACAGGAGCTTGCAAGGAGCTGAGACCTTGTGCGGTGGGACTTACTGGTTAAAAATAATAAAAATAATAATTTCATTATAATTAGAAAGCTTAGCTGACCATTCATCTAATTTGTTACAAGCAGTCTTGCTGATTTTGGTGCTCGGGTGCCCCTTGTACCCACACTGGCAGCTGGCAGTAGCTAAAGAATTAGAATCTTACAATTAGGAGAGCATTGGTGCTATTTATTACATTCTGATTCTTTTAAATATAAGGCTATGAAGACAATCTTTAATTAGCAATCAGTCAAAGTCCTGGAAAAGGTTAGGCCTTTTTACTTCCTTCTTTAGAGAGAAGGCTACGTTATGTGATTTCAGCGTGGAGTCTTGTAAATTGGAGGGAAATGCTGCCACTCTTCCTAGGAACTGCTACATGTACATAGCTGGGTCAGACTGGGCTACACAACTGAAATAACAAATTCATTAAGTGACTTGAATGCCGAATTTGGGTGTTCAGTTCTTATAAAAGTGTCAAAGGCTGTGTGTCTGTAATTATTTGGAAATTAGTCTCCTCTTCAAACTGTCACCCATCTTCTAAACAGTGCGGAGTATCACAAGTAATGTTTCAGTTTCTTTGGCCTCAGCCTCCAGAGCTTATGAGTAACAGTCACAGACACAAAACATGCTGCCACTGTTGCCCCAGCCCACGTCTAAAGAGGGAGTTTAGGGGCTTGCTCACGTGCTAAAATCTGCTGTCTTTCAGTGGAGACACTATTACATACCCAGATTCCCCTGTGATTTCTCATCTCTCAACTTTTTTGACTGGCAGAATTTTCTTACAATAAAAGCTTCAGTGGAAGAAAGAAAACACAGGTTAAAAAGCCTAAATTATGAGGCTTTGGAGACTGAACTTTCTAAAGAGCCATATAGAATTTGCAGTGTTCTGAATATGCTCATTTTGGTCTTAAGTGTTCAAGGTTTTCTGATACTGTATCATCTTAGGTGAAAATGGGAATTACTAAATTTTCATTTCTTGGTAACTAAAAGAGTATGAAATTCTTGAAACACATCAGAACACCCTATTTTTGTTGTAAACAACTTGGCAGGATGAAGAACTCCTGTCACAGGAGGAAGCTTGCTTTCTGCTTGGTACAGGAAAGATCTCTCACTGAGGATATGTCTCTTAGCTTGGAATTTGATTTTGTCATCACTAGTTGTCGTGGTTTAACCACCAGCACACTAGTATTTCTTACATCCAGATTTGCGCTCTCAGGTATCTCTTCACTCCACTGCAGTCAGTGGCAGACTTATCCTGAGAGAAATTCAGGAAGTTTGCAGAGGTTGCCTCATGTCATTTTAGTAAGGGTTACAAACTGGAATTTGTATCTTAGTGCTTGAACTCAAACCTGGGCATTGCTACCATGAGCAGCCCTGCTGTTTAATTATTTACTTGGCGAAGTCACCTACAGAAATATTTGCCCCTCTATATGTGTAATTTCCTTGGGGATTCTTGCCACCGTTTTGTCTCATTATTCTTGGATTTGTTCATTGCTCTAAAGTATGGGAGCTCTTGAAGTGGTTTTACTGTTTCCTTCTGTCATTTGCATAAAGTCACTGTTTGAAGGCAGAAATGGTCTCCAGAATAATTGACAATAATGGTTGAAATCCCAATGGAACAATATTTCTGCAATAGGGAACTTCCACTAGAAATACTATGTTCAAGTCTTGAAAGGATCGTACAGTATATTTCAAGTAGTCAGAATGCAGCTTTTTTGTGCTTAGTGTTACAAATTGACTGAAAGGACAAAAAAAAGTCACAGTGAAAGAGAACAACTTCAGGCTTGCGTAATAGTGTTAAACTTGAGTAAACAGACGTGTATTTTCAGAACTTTGTATGATCTGTGTAACAAAAAGAAAATTTTCTGGGGAAAAAGACGGAGAAAATGGAAATGTTCTGATGTTTAAGAGCTCAAGGGACTTGTGGTCTGATCTTGCTTGAACTACAGCTCATGGGTTGGGGGCTGGTATATATCTGTGTTCACCCACCCATGTTATTGCCTAGAATGGGCATTTTAGTATTGATGATCTAATGGAGATCTGCTTTGTGTTAGTGGGCAGAGTGGTGTTCCCTATGGTATTGTAAGTTGAGTAAAAATCCTGTTGTTAAGAAAAACAGTATGAGGAGAATGAAATTCAGAGGGAGGCTAATAAAGGATATTTTCCTCTTGGCTTGTTTCTGCCCAGTAAAGGTGAGAAAACATAAGGAACGTCTTCAGCCCTGTGGAAGATGATAGACATTCTGATGTTGGCATTATTCAAGGAAATATTCATAACTTTAAGAATGCACTGGCATTGCAGCTTTCGGTACAGGTATCTGAGATTCAGAGTATGTGAGGAAGACAAAGGTTAATATTCCAAATTGATGTAAGAGAACCATGCCTTTTGGAGGAAAGGTGGTATAGTAGGGCATTGTTTATATTCCCCAAGTGCTGCTTTTTCTCTTTTGGTTCATATGCGACTTATATGTATTTTTATCTCTGCTTTTGGATCCTCTACTCCAGCTAGTTTCATCCTGTTCAAAAAAAAAAAAACCAACAACAAAAATTGGAACTCAGAGTTATTTTCTTAGAAAATGCATTTTTACCAAGTCTGGGTGAGCATGAGTGTGAGAAATAAAAAGCAAATAGCTTTTTTTTTTTACTTGAAGTTTGCAGGTTAAGTGCTGAATTTCTACTAATTACCTATATTAAAGGGAGGTACTTTCAGATGTCATATGGGAAAGGAAGTATGTCCTTGAAAAGGAACATGTGCAACTTTTTACTTGCTCTTTAGTTTTGATGTATAAGAAGGCTTTTTGTATATTAGGCTTTTAACAGCAGTTTAAAATAACAATCAGAAATGAATCTCTTTGTGTACAGAAAAAGGCAATCTGAAGTATAATCAAAAGCTTTCTGTTGTCTCTTGGCAGCAGCATATTGTTTTGCTTCTCTGGGTCACAAATGTGCCAGACCTTTATTCTCCTTAACTCTTAAAATGCATCTTTAAAAAATCATTTATGTAAAAACACACTCAAATCATTTTAGCTTTGTTTGCAGCACTGAGAAACTGTTGATTACAGGAGACAACAATCTACAGATAATGTTATATAAATAGAAAGCTCTTTTGTTGTCAATGAAGGCAGTCTCCAGTTTGGTTTTAAAGGTTTTGTGTCCACAGAAGGGGATAGTCTTAGACTCACTGTGTGAAACCTGGTTTATGGACATGTGCAACGTGATTGTTTTCTGAAGATCATGAAAGAGCGAATGTCTCGGGGAGGCTTTGTGAGCAGCTGGAGCGTTGCACAGATCTGGATCTGCCTGTCATGCCTGCATAGGTGGACCCTTACGGCTGCCAGCAGAAGGTCTGTCATGGGCATTTAAATATAAACGTGGGCAAGTTGGCCAACCGAGTTTCTTGCTGGTGGAAATGATTAAGTTTAGTAGAATAAGGAAATGCTTGCCTGTGTGTTAAATATAACTGCCTTTCTGCACTGCTGTTTAGAGGAGAGGTATGCAGAGTCCTGAGGGACTGTGCATTTCCAGCCTTCTGGAAGTTCAGGACTTGTTGCTCTTTGGAAGATCTTCCTGCAGCTCGACCCTCTGTTGCAGTGCCACCAGGGGGTGAGTTCTCCAGACCTGGTTTGGAAAAATGAATGCCTCCTCTTCCCACCCTTACTTTATTAGAGGAAAGTAAATTGCAAACTGAGCAGTCTTCAAACAAGAGCGCTCATCTGTCCCTGCCTGCTCATCTGTCCCTCCTTGTTCGTCTTTCTGTTGAAATGTGGGACCATGCAACTGCAGTAGTGTTAGGATGGATAATAATGCTTGTAATAATCCACACATTGTTTTTCCAGAGTCAAGGTTGTTTATCAAATACCCCTTCTAGAGCTCAGGAAAAGCAAAGTCAGGTTTTCTTTTTCCTCCTGCTGGTGCTTTAATATCCAGCCTTTTTTTTTTGATCTGTGCATCAGCTTCTGATGTGCCACTGTAAGCTGTTCTTAGATCAGGTTTCTTGGCGTGCTGTTGACTTTATCTCGTTTACCGGATCACATTTCTGTTGCCATACGCTGCGTGATCGCAGCCTCCCCGCAGCTTTTTAACAATTAGTAATTGAGCAGGAAGTGTGTGTTCATTACAATAGCCTTTTGATTTTGATTTTACAATCACGCAGTGTTTCGCACAGAGCAGAGGCGGGGGAGGCACTTCTCCCGAACACGTTTTTGACAGAGAGAAGTCTGTTGTTGCAGCCACTTGGCTATTTGTCAGCAGTTCTCAGACATCCCTCTTGCGCAGGTTGCTTGGCAACCCGGGCCGGAGCCATCGCACCGCGGCCAGTGCATTTCCAAGAGCAGGTTGGTAGATGATTTATCGGCGGGGCTGCGAGCGTGGTGAACCCAAGAGGCAGGACTGGACCTTTTAACAGGAACCGACGTGAAATGTGAAGGCGAGAGGGAGGCTGGCTGGCTTGGGAGCATTATCTGGGGATGTGCAGTGAAAGCACCCAGAGCCAATAATCAGAGGGCACAATTAGAGAAAAAATAAAGGCTCCTCATTTAGACATAATTGATTTTTTTTTTTCTGTTTTCTCATCTAGGCTCTCACGCAGAAACAGGTACAATGCAGAAGGTGAATCAGAGCTTTGCGTACTGCTTTGGGTGAACCCGAAGTCTTTCTCTTTATAAAAATAGCTCTGTTAAAATACTGATGGTAAAATAAAGCTGGGGTTAGCACATAAGGTTGGCAGCACCCTGACAGCTCAAAGCCTGGGGTGAAGGAATGGTTGAATTCTCCCCCAGCTTTGGAAATGTCTGAGAGCTGTTGTGTCACCTTCAATATCATGTTGCCTTTCATACAGACTTTTGCATTGATCCCTGGCATTAAACAGAGAAGGGAAAGAAGAGTTTTATAAACTGGCATTTAGGTAGTAGTTCATGCTGTGGTCAAATGCAGAACTCTTCCACCACCACCACTCCCCCTTTAAAACATCACTTTCAATAAACTAAACTGAAGGAAATTTGGATAACCTTTAGGTAAGCACCCCAGTTCCATTTCTTCTGCTAGCTTGTAAGTCCTTTTTCCAGAATAGTTGTGATGAGGGATTGGCAAGATGTGGAAAGCATGTTGACAAGAGCATTTTTGCATACTTCTAAGAAGGCGAAGAGGAGAGAAAGGATAACGAATCCACTTTGACCTCTTGAACGGCAGTATAAATACTTTATTGAAAATTCTAAATAAATGTGTTTGTAACTAGTAATCCTGCTCTGCATGCAATCTCATTTAGCCAACTGTGTATGCAAATGTGCTATTAATGTGTTTGCATCCAGTATAAATATACAAATCTAATCTGTTTATATATGTAATTTACACACAGCTGTGCTCATGCTCACTTAATACCAATATTTTCAGCAAGTGAGAGGTATCATGGGAGATCTATTGTTCAAAACAAAAGCCAACAGTGCAGCACCATGGAAGGGGGATCATTATCATTTCAGGATCTTTTGGCATTCCCTTGAGGGAGTCTGCTTAATGACTTTCCGTCTGTGTATATGGCTACGGATGTGCGGAACACAGGCTCTGGTGGATGTTCTGTGCTTCTCTGCATCTGTATAATGCTTTGGTGTTGAATCCCTTACAATTTGAGGTAGGGTTTAATTTTTCAGTATATTTTTTCAGGAAGACAAAGTGATCCGATTGGGAGGGAAAGCTAATTGTTCGGCACCTTTAAGCCTTTCAGCTGATACATTTCTTGTCGGTTTGTTTATAGAGGATACTTGATCTTACAGGCATATGGCCCAAGGAGTGTGAGATTTTTATCACATGTAGATGACCAGCAATGCACTCTGAAGAGGTGCTTTGAATATCCAATGAGAACTTTAACGCTTTTTAATATAGAATGGTATCTAATGAATACCGTCAAAATATTTTTGTTTTTCCATAATAACTTTGAGTAAGAGGACTTGGTGAAAAAGAATTTTACTTTCAAAATACCACAAAGGTTAGAGGACAATATTGTCTTGACACAATAGCACTATTTCATTAAAGTAAATTGATGAGAAAAATAAACAGACCAGTATCTATTAAAAGAAAGCTGAATTTGGTTTTAGTATGTATTTTGAACTAAGGTCACAATCTGCTGAATGAAGAGGCAAATTGAGTAAGTATATTTTGGAGGCAAGGGATGCTTTCGACCAAAACAAAGTATCTATATGCACACCCACATGCATATATGTGATTATTCTCTTCCAGTCTTGCTCTACAAAATGATCACCTGCATGTGTGCCTTCTCTCTTGGACTGGAAGTCTGGAAACATGTTTGTGGCACAATTTAAGAAACGTTTACCTGTTTACAGTTGTGAAAGGGGACTGTTAAAAAAACAAAACAAAACCAAAAACAACAAACGAACTTGTCTCAAAATTGGTTACTTAAAAATTTGTAGTTTGTAATTAAGCAGCAAGAACTGGCATTGCAGGGGTTGGCTGGCATTTATTACTGCTGATGTTTCACTGTCATAGCTAGCTGGTGCAGCGTACAGTGCATCAAGTACAGTGAAGGATCTTTACTTGCTGTTATTCCACAACTTCTGCAAGCCAAACAGATCATGAAAGAGCTTGTGTGTATAGTGTCAGTGGTCATCAAAGCACAGACATTCCCCTACAACAGAGGTCTCTTGCAACAGCGATTTGTAGTAAGTGGTTGCAGACATCTTCAAGCAGTTGCCAGACTGTGTGAACCATTTCCCATACCTTTGCATGGTTGTGTCGGAGAGGAGAATAAGGTCCTTCAAATCATGACCTGTGCTTCAGTGCAGCCTCTTCAGGAGGAGACTCTAAATTGCAAGTTGGTGACAGCCTTACTTCCTGCAGGAGTAGACAAAGAAGTGCTGTGGTTAGCGATGGGACGGAGCAGTAAACTTAACCTGAGATGTAGGCTACAGGCAGATAACACTGAGGGAACAGTGGGAACAGAGGTATTTCTGCAAAGATCTGTTATTTCTGCTTGCATGCTTGAGATCTGCACACATCATTGATACAATGCTAAGGTCTGTGGAACAACACGCAGAGACGTTTAGGGAGGGCTTACGGTGTCTAAGTTTGTCAGCTAGGTGATTTTTTGCAAGCTTGCTGTTAACCGATGTAACACACAACAGCACAAGTATCTCATGCTAAGGGTAAAATCGCTTGCTACTTCAAAATTAAATTCAAAACACATTAAGCAGAGTTACGGTAGTGACAGGAAACAATAAAATGAAGTTCAGAGGAGGTTGAAGCATATCCTGTTCTCCCAGCAGCAGGGCATGTTAAAGGAACATAGCAGAGGCCTGAATGTAGATTTTTCTTGATAGTTCTTTCCCAGTGGACTGATTTTTTTTTTTTTAAATAAAGGTTTCAGGTGAGCTTCATTGAGTCATCATGCTCATTCTACGTGCTACTGTCGCAACCTAGAATATTCTCTTACCTTGGGACCAATCCTTGTCTGTGGCAAGTTGCTCTGAGGATGTGCGTTCTCGGGCCAAGAAATTTCTGCGGAACATCTCTCCCTTCTGCCTTCTCCTGTACGCCTAGAAAAGGGTCTTTCCCCCTCTTTTCTTTTGTAGCTGTCTCATCTCTTTAGCTGACAATTTGTGCATCTTAAAATTGTGTTGTGGAAGCCTTTGACTATCCTGTTCTCTCTCTGACCAGACAGAACATCTGCCCATCTCTCCACCTGCTTCTCCATCGTGCAGCCTTACTGGGCTCAGTGCCAGAAAGCATTTTCCCCCGGCTTTAACCAAGCCGCCAGTCCCCAGTCTGGGCCGTTTTGAAAAGGCAGGACTGAGAGAAAGCCTGCCAGCTAAGGCTGGAAGTGGATGGGGCACGGCAAGGGCATCTCAATCTGACTGCAGCTTCCCATCCCCGAGACACCTTCCCTTCTCTGGCCACAGTCCTAGCTGGTGCAGCACCTTAGGGCCGTTGGCCTTTTTCTGGGCAAGAGTGTTCAGGGGACAAAGCAGCTTGTGGAAGGAGTTAAATGGACATGCTATGTGCCTGCAGTGGTTAGGTGGATTCTGAGAATAGCTTGGATATGTGTGACAGCTGCATTTTCTTTAACTTCAAGTACTTTTTTTTTGCCCTTCATGGAATTCTTTACTGAGCAGTACTTAGTCCTGTCTGTTACTGAGCGTATAGAATTCCTTTGAGGTAAAGATACAATAAATACTAGCATCGTTTTCTGCTACAGCCAGGTATAGTTTGGTCGGAAAAAAAATTGTGAATAACACAAGTTATGTTTTTGTGAGAGATACCTGACATCTTCAGGTTAAACTGTGTCTTCTTAAGGAAACTCTCAGGATACTTCTGTTTCTAGAGGACAGTATATATCATTTAATGTTATCAGCAAATGCCTTTAATTGCACTGTACACAAATAAGCAAAATATAATGTTAAAACTCAGCCAAGCTTTTAAGAAAATGTACTTTGTGCACTGAAGTTCAGCTAGTGTGCATATACAATGTCTGCATGCTAAAAAATTGTTTGGGACAATCCATGAATGTGCTGCCCACTTAACAGAAGTTTTGCAGCTATAACCAAATCTCATTTTCTTTTCAGAACAACTGCAATAATTTTTCGTCTTGTGAAATTTAAGAAATAAAGATGCTTTTATGCATTTAGTGTTTATTTGCTGTTAACTATTAAAACCCCGTAATTTCTCCTACCATATTTACTATAAAACTTAAAAAGGCATATTAAATATGGAAGATGGTGGCAACTTCAATTGGCATCTGCCTAGAAAACCTTGGGCCTTTCAAAACATGCACTGTACCGATTGCTTTCACGATAGCAACATCTTCCATTTTTATATGCTTATAAATGAGGAAAAGGTTGAGAGAAGAACTTGCTGTTCTTGGACGTAGTCTAAAGAGATTTTTTTAGAAAGATTGAGGAAAAAAAAGAAGTCCTTATTTCCTGGATTGAGGAAGAACAGAAAAGGCTCTGTGCTTGTGTGTTTGTAAATACAGTGCATTACAATGTGCTCTTCACTAATTAACCAGGTGGAAGTCATAGGAAGGGAATGAAATAGCACATGGATTTTCTTAGAGAAAACACGTTTGATCTAAACCTGACTGAAGCAGCACCTCGGAAGAGACATATTAGTAGCAGTTATGAATTTACAGTTTTATCAGAGTCATCCTTCCTTGCTGAAGCCCATGAGGTTTCAGTTTGAAATTCTTAAATTGATTAAACAGATCGTTTTTGTACTAGATGTTATTCTTGCATGCTTTTAGAAACAGCTTTATTTTAGATTTCTGCAGTAAAGAAGAAAACTGAACTGGGAACCTCAGTTCACAGTTAAAACCAGGGGTGCTGAATTTCAGCATGCAGCAGCAGCAAATTTTTCCTGCCAAGCTGTAATCTCTTGATAATAGAAACCCTGACGCATAACCTTAACTACAGCTTTGCAATGGCATTATCATCACATTGATAAACATGCCATCTGAGCTCTGTTAGCCAGAACATAATGGCTTTGTGTATCTTGTCATGGTATTTGTTTCTTGGGATAAAATATGGGACCTGCAAGTAACACATATGCAAACATTAACATGCTTGTTCCTTGTTCTTCCTTGGTTATTTATAGCTCCCTGTTTACACGTTGTAGCAGGATACTGCAGAATCTAATACATTTCATTGGGGAAGCTCAAATTATAAAGTGGTATTGGGAGATCTTGTGTTGTGGCTGGTCAATAGCCATGGTAACCACTTCATAAAATGTAGCGGTGTTGTCTGTCAACACTGACTGACCTAGCAAGCCATGGGATTTCCTGGTGCTACTTCACAGCAGTAATTATCCATAGCATTTTTTTAAATTGTGTTACAGTTTGTCTTCAGTGAACAGTACAAACAGTAATGCTGACAGAATTCTGTCATAAATGATGTTTTAAACATAAGTAGTAAAATTGAAATGTTTATCTTAAAAATCCGAATTCTGTACTTGTAAAAAATCAAACCATTGTGCTCTAGAGCCACTTCCACTTCTTAGCAAAACTTTTCTCGTGCATCCAAAGGTTTAAGCCTCATTGTTCTACCAGCCCTGTATTGTAAGACTATTTTAATTCAGCAGCTGTCATTTTCACATGCCTTCTGTGAGCAGTGCAACATCTCCTGCACCATTAAAATGCAGACATAGAATTTGTTACGTGTCATTTGTGCAGAGCAGAGAAAATTTAAACTGTGTTATGCAGTCTGTTTTATGAGACGCTGGAGAGCAACAGGTCACTTCTGATTTGGTGTGCAACTATTTAGTTCTTTTATATTTAAAAACATTTAGAGGTCTCTGTGGTGCTTGACTTGGAGAAAAGAAGTAGCTGTTCTTGCTGTAAGCTAAGGGAGAACTGAACATGATGCCTGTGGAGAAAAGAAGTAGCTGTTCTTGCTGTAGGCTGAGAGTAGGAGAACTGAACATGATGCTTGAGTTAATGGAAGTTAATGGAAGACTAGAATAGGAAGGAAAATCTGAAAAAGAAAATGTTTTAAAAAACCTTGATCATTTTGTTAAGCTTTAGAATTTCTAAGTTTCTGAAACTAATTTTTGTGTGTTTTGTTGTTCTCTGTGTCTCCAGTGGCTCTCTCTTGCCTTTCAATAGAGGCACACAACTATTTTATAGTTCGATATCTTGCACTGCCTCAATGGCCTACTGATAATTCTGTATGACACCAGTAAAGGTGACGGCATAATTGGCCAAAATTTCAGAATGCCAGAAGGATATTCATATTTGGAAATTTAGAACAGTATTTCAAGCTCCCTCTAATTCTGTTATTCATATAGGCTATTTGCTAGGCTTACATTCCCAGTAGGGATTTTTAACATCTCCTGAGTTCAAAGGAAAACAGTTTGTCATAGGCTTTTTTAATACCGAGTTGAATCACAGCACAACACAAATGTAAAATAGTTTGTTTAAAGGAATCTTAAAAAAATAAATAAAATGGTCCCCTGAGAATTCAGATACACCCTAGTCAGCCTTTGGCAAAATGAGGAACAGGGAATCAAGGCTTTTCATGCAGTGGACCAGATTGCTCTCTCATATTTCCTTGTGCTTTTTCATCCATGGTTGGAGTGTTCCAGCTCTGGCTTCTTCTTATTCCCCTACAGCTTTTTATGTCACCGTTTCCTATGTATGCTCTGGTAACTGATGCTGCAAAAGCATCGTACGTCTGATACAGTCCACGAGGCAGTGATGTCAAAGCCGGGAACTGAGCTGCATCGTTTAGAATCCGAGTTCCCTTTGGATTGCCTGTTTTTAAATGTTTCTCGATCTAGTTGATTTTCATTCTTTGTGATAAGCTGCAGACAGGAATTATATTGCTCTTTGGGATGTTGGGAGCAGTATGAGGGCTCGGTTGTTTGCCTAGTTGCTGCTGCCATCTTTTCTTGCCCAGAAGCACAAACCAGAAGAGGTATGCGTATGGTGCCAGGGGTGATTGTCCTCCCCCTCAATGTAATGAAAATTCCTTGCCGTTCACATGGTAAAAAGTGAGAAGTATGCGCGTGCATTAGTGACCAGTTACACGTTGTAGGCAGTCTTGGTATCTTGCTCTGTAGATATTTGTGTGACTTCCACCTGTGAATGGGGGACTGGTACCTTGCTATTAGTAAAATTTGCCTTGTTCAGGAACCCAAGCACCCCTGTCACTGAACTTCTAAACTCCAGAGTGCTCTGTTTACTGGTTTAAAAGGAGCAGGTGGGTATGAGCAAAACATATACTGGAAGGGACTGTAATCTCAAAGTATATACAACCAGTAGTTGTCTCTGTGCCCCCAGGCATGTTCTTGGAGAACCCTAGCAGTCTTGCTGGTTTTGAGGGTCAGGGTTAGGTAAGGATAGATCCCTGTGGGAGCATATCTGCAAAATAATATACATGAGATTCCAAAGAGACTGCTCACATTCAGCATTGTGGTGGGAGCTTATGAGGTGTACGGAGCACTATTTTAGTAGTGAATTACCCTTTCTGGGATTCCTTATCCACAATATGGAAGCCTCTAATCACCTGCCCACCTCCTTCAAGTAGATGTTTGCAAGAAGCTGTGGTCCAAAATGCATTAAGTCAACTTGAGGTATGTTTCTTTTTAGAGAATTACTAATTCTCATCTCCCCCAGAATGGTAGGGCCCACATGCTCAATATCCCTCATCTTTTTTGCAGGCAGAATTTGGTATTTGCTGGTGTTTATACCTGTATGCTTATTATAGGAAAGGAAAAAGTCCTCAGGACTGGCCCTTCCACAAAGAGGCACTCTGTTTAGTCTTAATCTCCTGGTGTACTGATTCATGGTGGTGAAATGCTGGGGTGTAGGTGAGACCGGTCCCAGAGCTGCAGGCTGAGAGGGATAGCACGCTGCAGTAGATTTACCGAATGAAAGTGCTGGCCCCGGAAAGAGAGGAGGAGGGGAGCGAGCGATGCTTACAGCTGGAGGCTGAAGAGTTATCTTACGGGGGGGGAATACTGCAGAGGGGAAACATGAGTGCAAGGGGCAGCTGAAGGGGGGACCGGAGAGTAAAGAAGGGCAGCTGAGGGGTGC
>NW_008794753.1:4792928-4793129 GCF_000699145.1 Aptenodytes forsteri | reverse complement strand
CGCGGCCGCAGCCGGGCCCCGCCGTGCGCGGCCCCGGCCCCGCCGGGCGGCTGCAGGGCGAGGAAGGGAAGTGTCTCGGCGTGGCAAGCGACCGCGGACCGCTGCGAGCCGCCGAGGGGGAGCGGCGCGGGGGGCGCGAGGAGGAAGTGTCTCGGCGGGGCAAGCCACCGCCGGCCCCCGCGCGCCGCCCACGCGGCCCGA
>NW_008794753.1:4755682-4792710 GCF_000699145.1 Aptenodytes forsteri | reverse complement strand
CCCACCGGGGGGTGTACCGCCACCGTCCGCTCCGCTGTCGTCTGGCGGAGGGCTTTCTCGGGAAGCCGCTTGCTGGTATTCCTCCGAAAATCGGGAAGGGTGAATCCGGAGGGTTGGCGTCTGCGAGGACTCTTTAACCCCTGCAACGCCTTCTCTGGAGAGTCACTTTCCTCCCCTGAAAATCAGCGTTGCGTATTTTCCTTCGCCTGCTGCTTCTTAGTTGAAAAACAGACTTCGAAAGAGACGTGCAGCAGAATACTTCGGTCGTTTTGGAAAAGAACTGACTGTGGTACTGACTTTTTTTAAGCTTCAAATGTTGGAAGTTTGACGTGGAAGGGAATGTGGTTTGAATTTTTCGGTATCTTTTCAAAGCCTTTTTTCCCCTGTCTGTTTTCAGTTGCTGTGTAGGTATACGTTTTCTTCTGTCGACAGTCCTTAAGCTAAGAACATTGTTTGGGTGTTGTGCTGATTAACAAGAACATACTATTTTTGTTATCTTTTATCACAGAAACGTTTTATTAAGGGGTTGAGGCAGTACGGCAAGAACTTCTTCAGGATCCGAAAGGAGTTGCTTCCAAATAAGGAGACTGTAAGTACATTTGGACTTTATGTAATTTGCTTTTTCTGTTGCTGCTTCAGTGTTTGATGTTGCGAAACTATTTCCTTTTCACCCTGAACTGAATTCTCTTCAGATAAATGGAAGAGAAATCTACGGCCAGAAAAGGTAGCTGTAATTTTTAGTGCAGTTTTTAGGTTTTACTGTGTGAAAGATGTTACATAAAATAGTCATCGTTGCTGGACAGAGTTGCTAAGGTTGGATGAAGTGTATTTATGGAGACCAAATCTAATTTTAAATTCTGACATTATGATGGGATAATACATTTATGTCACCCAGTTGGGCTCAAATGGCAGTGGGTAATTAAAGAAAGCCTAAAACAAAATCTAATTGAATCTGGAAGACTGAGGTATGTGCCTGCTCCTACGACCTGCAGAATTCAGTTGTTGTATTTAACTCTTCACGTTCCTGAAACATGTGGACAGCAAGTGTGTAACTTCAGTTTCTGAACTGATCTGGGGCTTGTTACTCTACTGAACTTCATAAAGCTTACACAACTGTCTTTCTGCTGGAAATCCTGGTGAGTGCCTAGAAAGAAGGTGGACAGGGAGGAGCGGTTGACGACTTCAAAGGAAAGAGGGTTTGGGAAGCCTTGGGAATCTAGTTACTTTTCCATTAGTCCTAATTGCCAAGCTTCTCTAGAAGCTTCGGTTTCTGTTCTGCAGGTGTCATTTAACTGCTGGGAGGGTGGTTTTGGAAAGCGGTTTTCATATTTGTTCGGAATTTAGAAGGGAGATAACTGCGTGAAAATTGAGTTAGGCTATTTTCTAGCAATGTGTTATTGTAAAATATTTATTTAAAGTACAACTGGTTGTTTAGACTTTTGTGTGTGTGGAATTTGGATGTTCAATGGGGAAGAACGTTACTATAAAAATATTTTAAAACCTATCACTTAGTGTAGGATGTTTCCATTCTCTTCTGAGGTGTTCTTGTGATATCACAGTCTTTCATTGGTAAACAGTTAGTAACACCATGTAAGTCAAATAGAAAGGGGAGGACGAAATGATTCCTGGAGTGCCTCAGTTGGTGTATATGTTCACTTGCTCTCCCATTGAGAATGATGGGAAAACTTAATTACCGATCAAGCGTAGGTAGACTTTGCTTTAGTATTCTGTTGGATTTTGAGGCGTGAAGGCCCAGTGTTGGAAAGATGACAGCTTAGAAGGAATGCTGAAATAGTATGCTTCTTAGCAACATCTAACAAATCCAGCGCATAGCTTAAGCAGTCCTTTCCTCTTTTCTTTAGAATATCTCCTAGGAATGTAT
The DNA here is from genome assembly GCF_000699145.1 of Aptenodytes forsteri. Taxonomy (NCBI): domain Eukaryota; kingdom Metazoa; phylum Chordata; class Aves; order Sphenisciformes; family Spheniscidae; genus Aptenodytes; species Aptenodytes forsteri. The sequence continues at coordinate 4,790,828 of NW_008794753.1, read as the reverse complement.
TTAGAACAAATTGGTGTTTACTTTAGAAATTAATTCTGCTGATGGTAAAGTTACTGAGAGGCAAAAGTAGTCTTCTGCAGTTTGAATTACAGCAACTATGAATTGCGCTTTTAAATACAAAATTTGTCTCTTTGTGATAGAGAAAAACAGTTTGCAGGAGAAAGGAAAAGAAAAACTAAAGAACTGAGAGTTGGGGGCAGGTGTCTGACCCTGTTTGTACTCCTTGAGTTCTACGTTTGAACTTGGGTATCAGGCCTAAGGCTTTTTGTCAAAGTTTTGCAAGTTTGCAAGTGGTGGGAAACTTTATATAAGCTATCATTTTTCCAAGTGTTACATTTTTGTTTCATTAGGTCTAAATTTTTTGTATAGAGAAGACTAAATATTGATTTTGAGCAACTGGGAAGCAGCGTGTTGATGGTTTTGAGCAGGCTTTTTTAGCCCCTAGTGGTAACTGATCTACAAATAACCTTTGACCTACAACGGATTGTTTAATCTCTGTTTCCTATTTTTGCCCACTGGTCTCACTTCTGCTTTCTTTTAATTCCCAATCTTTTTCAGACAAAATTTACAGCAGTTTTGCTATAGTAAGACATGCAGAATAAAGGCTGCCATAAATAATATTTGACTATCCAGTTTTGCTTTTCCTCCTTAAAGTGGAATAATGACTAATGTAAATTACAAGGCTGTGGAATTAATTTGTCTGTATTTTTTTCATCAGCAGAATAATTTCAGATACTTTGCCTGCCATTTTTCTGTTGCAGTCTGAAGTAACCCTCTAGCAATTCCAGAAACACTAGAAAAAAGGCCTTATTTTCCTGTTTAGCCACCATATTAACATGAGATGAAACTCTAAAAATTATTATATGGACGCAAAAGCACTACTCCCAAGTTCTGCAAAAGCTACTTGAAAATGAGTCAGGGCATTCTTGAAGTGACTTGCCCTGAATGGAAACCAGGCTATAGGTCAATACATCCTGCACATCTCTAATTTATTGGAGTTTACCTTACCAGTCACTGAAGCCTGTGGGGAGGGGAGCCAGGGGTTTTGCCTCTGTGCAAAACCCACTTAAAGTTAAATCTCCTTATTATCATGCTTCTTGTATAATGCATGCCTTTTCTAGACAAATATTTGTGCTGCTTTCACTGGGGGAGAACTCTTCTAATACTGCCTTAAGCCCTGCGGTTGGAACATTGCACTAGTGGAAGATAAGTAATACAATAGAAATACAAAATTATTGTAGAGACTAGGCCTATTTTATATTAAATCAAGCTGCTGCTACTGTACACAAAGTCAGAATACAGAGGTGAATATGACATTGTATTTCTCTTATAATCTTGGAAGGTGTAAAGCGGCCATGGTGAGAGATGAGAATTAGGCCATACTGTACTAAGTTTTCACAAGTGTGTTAAGGAATGTCCTATTTGAGTTGTCCTTTTGCTATTTTTTTCTCTCTACAGTTAATGTACCGTATCTTCTAAGAAAACCCTGTATTTGTCAATGTGTGTTTTAACCAGTTTACCATCGTTTTTCAACATTTTTTTCAATTGTTTCTTCTAAAGGAATAACCAGCAAGAAAAAAATCATTATGAAAGAAAATATTTGCCGCCTGTCAAAGCTGTGTGTTTGTTTAGGTCTTCACTCTTCCAGTTTATTTCAAATTTCCAGTTTATTTCAAAGTTTATGTCTAAGAGGGGTTCCCAGTGGGCATGAGTGTGAACAGCTGTAGCATCCTCTTCAAGCTTTTGTAAGCAAGACACAGGAACTAAAATCAGCTCTTACCTGAGCTGGCCCTCTACTGAAATGGGAATGCTGAAACGGATCAAGGAAAGCCATTAGTTTTAAGGCTGGATCAGTAAGTGTTAACCTTGTGATACTCTGGGGGAAAAGTGCCTCCATGTAGATGAGCTTAAATAAAACTTCTGAAACTTCCGTGGGTTTCTATTGAACTCTGTCTTAAATACATCTTCTCCTCTGTTCCCATGTATCTTTCTTCCTTTCCCCTTTCTCCTGAATAGTTTTCTCTTAGTTATAGCTGCAGTTGGATGGCACAGTTGAAGTATCCTACTCTCATTTGGTTCGTGCTTAGCAGCACTTTTGATTCTTCTACATGGTAAGCCGGGAAATAAATTTTGGAGGCGCCTATGCGACATGAACAGTTTTCATTAATAACTTTCATTTAGATTCGTATGTTGTGAGAATGCAAGGTATGCAGCTGGCAACAAGTCTTCTTAAGTATCTGATTTGGCTTTAAATGTGATATTCCCCCCCCTGCCCCCCCCTTTTTTGGGGGGGGGGGGGGAAGTTTTAATTTGCTAAAACTTCGTGATAATACGGGATTTTGAAAGTATTTAAAATTCTCCTGCTCTGAATTCTTTAGGTGATTACACTGAGCTACTTGAATTTGAGAGTTTCAGAAGCGCCAGCATTGTGATAGGCCTGAGATAAATGTACTTAAGTGCCTACAGGGTCAGGGATTGACTTATTTTGTTCTTGTAAATAGCTTAACTCTGTGTTAGTGGCATGCAAAAGGTAAATAGAAACATGGAATGAATGTGAGCTTGTGCAGAGCCATAATGTCCAGTCAGAACAGGAGGAGGAGGAGGACGCCAAGTTGTGGTGTCAGCTTGCTCAGATTTAGAGCTGGGTCCTGTTCCACCCAGCCTACCCTTGCGCTGGTCACTCAGAAACACTTCTGTAGGCTTCAGTTAGGGTGCAGTTCCAGTTTGCCTGAACTATTTAAGGCCGTGGTCCCAGAAGAACAGATCTGTTTTCCTCTGGCTGGAGTTCCTGCAGCCTGCTTTATGTCAGATGTGTAGTGTGACCAGCAGAACTCAAACATCTTATGCCGGTTAGCTGGCCACTAGAAACGGAGGGGCATGTATGTGATTGTCCCTTTGGCAGCCTTACATAGGTTTAAGAATAATACCATGTTACATCATTAGATAGCCATGGCATGTGCTGCAATTGAATCGAGGTTTTGGAAACACTGTGTCTTTCATGGGAATAGGCCCAACTACTTTTGACCTCTTTTACCTATTCTTAAAACTGGGGATGACACCTATCTGAACGTTTTGAGGGTCTCGAATGACTCCTGCATTCTTCAGGGAAGGTTTATGGTACAGTGACTGTGGCCGTGGTCTCATTGTCTGCTTGTCTTTTTTCTGGCAGGCTGGAGCTCCTTAGTGAGCCTTGTAGAGCTGCTTGCTTAGTAAGAAGTCCAAAAAGAGGACAGTGAATCTTTATGGAGGCATGCAGACTTTGGTCTAGTTTTGTTTTGAATTTCCCTATTGAGCACATAGGTATCTTTGGTGTGTGTGATTGTTTGTTTGTTTGGGTTTTTTTGTTTGGCTGCTTAGCAAGAGGTGACAGGGTGCAATCGAAAGGTCTTGCCTCTGGGTGGATGCTTCTGTATTTAGCTTTAAAACACTGTGTAAATAGAAGTCATGAATATCAACTGTTTTCCTTAGATCAAAATACCTGCAATGTGCTGTATTTATGCGCCTAAGAACTATATATGCATCACTTTCTTCTTTAGGGAACATACTCTCTCTTCCGATAGTAAAATCCTTCTCTCCAAATGAAATGCTGTTGGGATTTATCTCAGAGACTAAATAAGCTGTGCTCTGTTAATGTTAGGAGACAAAATGAGTGCAGTGTGAGCTTTCAGCATAAACTTCGGTTTAATTTTAGATTGGGGTTTAGATAAACAATTTAATTCTTGCCTCATTAATGCTTAATCTTGTGTTACATAATATACAATATTGGCTTCCTGAGTAGCTCTTAAATATAGTGCAAATGTGTGGTAGCTGAAAGGTCACTGCAGCTGCCATATGTGCAGGCTGGCAAGGTGTTTGTCCTCTCTGAGGACAGACTGTATGCTGTTCATGTCAACAAACAGCCTTGGTAATATTTGTGCAAAATTCTCATGAGCGTACGAAAGGTAAAGATTCTCCCTCGACGTAATTGTTCAAATAGCAGTTTTCCTTTGATCAAAAGAGGGGGATAATTAGGTGAATGTATTTTGGTCTGTTAGTGTAAAGCGATATGTTAGCCTTACATCAGCTTTTTGATATTTGCATTTAGTGGTATAACTTATTTGTACCAGTAGCTGAGTTAGTGTCTGTGGCATGGGCGTTATCACTGTTCTCCTTTCCCAAAGGAAATATATTTTATTTGATGGTATATTCCCCTAATGATAGGGTATTAATACATTGCATAGTCAAGGCATCTTATTTCCTGACGTGTCTTTGCTGCAGGAGGCTTCAGAAAGGGACAAGCTATGTAAGCCTTTTCTGTTTGAAAGCTGAACCTTTTTCCTTAATAACTTGTTCTAGCCTAGATGCAGTCAGAGCTGAAATTTTCCATTAGAGTTTGAAGCGACTGCCAACATAAACAGCCACTGCTTATTTTCATTTCATCTCTGCTCACTGCTGCTAGTGCTTCCATTGCATGGATATTACAGTTGGAGGGTTTTGTTCTTGCTAAAACAGGGACTATAGGCTTCGCATTTTAAAAATGATAGCCTAAGACTTTTTTCTTTAGTCATAGCAGATATCCTACTGGGCTTCAGTCCATTTTGAAAAATGGGCAGAGGCATCAGTTAGTTGCTTTTCCTGTGTAAGTGAAACCATTGATTCATTTGCATAGCAAACTCGTCGGTAGGGAGCATGTTGCCTTTTTTTGTGTGTGTGTGTGTGTGTGTTGTTTTGAGTGTGGCTATCTTAGCTGATTGGGAGAGAACGCTACGTTAATATGTTTGGCTTTAAGGTAAAGCACTGTACTGAGGAGGCATACAGTAATTCAGTTCACGCTTCTCACCAGGAGCAGAATAAGTAAGCCAAAGAATTTAATGAAATGCTGAGCTCATAAGAGCTGAGCTCAGATGGAAATATTCCTAAATTTAAGTGGCACTGAGCTGAATGCTGTTTACAAAGACCAGGTCATCTGTAAGGGGTGTTCAGTATATGTGTTCACTGTGATTTGGCTTGTTTTTAAAAGTTTAACTGTTAAACCTATTGCAAATGTCATCATTTTATTGGCTAATAAAACAGAAGGTTTGGAACGGTCTTTAAAGAGACATAAAGGTTTAACTCTAGTATACACCGTGTCATCTTCATCTCTAAAACTGATTTCAGGTCTTACAGGTGAGTAGAGCTGCTGACTCTATACTTTATTGGACAAGCTTGCGCCACAGTTCCAGCTTCATGGTTTATATACCATGCGTGTTCCTTTTGTTTCAGTTTCTTGAGTTTCTTCTTTTGACTGAAAATATCCTGAAGGTATATATTGCTTATCTCTTAAATCCTTGCTCTGTGAACTGCCTTTTTACATTGATTGTTCACTTTCAGGGCCCAGTGCCACTAGTGTGTGGTCGTCCGATTAATGACTGTGGTTACATCTTCCAAGGACCAAAATACTCTTTCGCATACCTGTGTGTCTCGATTTCAGCTGAAGCAAGTAAAACCAAAGAAAAAGTACCTAATGTGCTTTGGTTTTATTTGTTTTAAATCTCTTAAGAGACTAAGATAATTCATTTTCAATTGTATTATTTTACTTTTGTATTCTAAAGGTAATTTACAATGGCATCAGCTCAAAAACTGGGCTGCTCATTAGAGTTTCTTGCTAAAAAACCTTTGTAGGTGAAGAGCATAAAACCAGGTGTATTCACTGTGCCAACTGGACTCTAGAATTGCATTTAGCATAGGTAATAAATCAACTCTGCACTCTGGGTTTTTTTTATTATTTTACATTACAGGATTGAAATTCATTGTTTATTTTTCTCTGAAGGTTATGGGTAGGTAGGGGTAAAATATTGTTGCAAGCAAAAGAGGGCCATTAGGCAATTGCATTGAGTTCTGTCAGAGAGCCAAAAAGGACAATTTCTGCTTTGTAGTGAAAGGTATGTAGTTGAAGAACTAAGCCAAGATTATTTGGGAAATTGATGCAATATTGTCTGAGTCTTCCTCAACAACTGAGAGAACACAATGCTTCTGTGACTCCTCATAGTTCTGTTACGCTGTATTTTCCTTACCTTCTGTTTATAATTCACCGTCATATGGCATTTTGTTTTGTTTATTTTCTTATTGTGAATTCTCTTTTTTTGCATCTATGCTGAAAGGGTATGCGTGACTCTGGTTAAAATATTTTTGTTGGTCAGCAGCTGTGTACTTTTCTGTATTTTTCTTTCCCTGTGAGAAAAAAATACTACCTTTTCTTCTTTTTCAGCAGTTGTCAGATTGTATCAAATACTCAGACATCAATCCTAAGGTCCTGTGAATCTCAGGTACATAAAATAGGTATCTATTTGAGAATTTGTGCAGTTCATTTTCACGGTTGAGTCTCTTATCCCGGCAAGATTCTCTTCCATGGATGCTGTGCACCAAACCCTTCATGTTGTTTGTTTCCCATCCAGTTAGCGACTGAAGATATGCTTTAAAACTTGAAGATGGCTTTCAGAAAGGCAAAAATAAAAGTTGTATAAGCAACAGTGACGTTTGTGGGACATCTTGTCTTAGAACGGTGCTGATGTTATAAAATGTGGGTAACTCCTTGAATGAATTAATCTCTGTAATCCTGCCTGGTGTCTGATTTTTGAAATGGCTTAATAGAGGAATATTCTCCACGTAATCCTCTCTGTGGTACTAACTCACAGACCCACAACTGATATCTAAGGATCTCATGATCTTTAATTGTAGACTTAATGTACAGTACTGTTGGGTGTGGAATTGAAGTTTTTACAAGTTAAAGAGCTGAGTCAGAAGCAAACCTAGTGACTTGCTCAGGGCAACCAAAAACGTCTGTGGCAAAGCAGGAAGATAAGCTTTGATGTCCTTTATAATAGTTGCATTGATGTAAAAGTGGTGTTGCACAAATCTCATCCTACAAGTACTTGATTTAATCTATGAAAGATATACATGAGTCAATGGCTTTGTTTTATGGCAAGTTAAGGACTTCTGTTAGGCATGAACATGGCATTCTACGATGGTGGTGTCTGGGGGGGAACGGGATGGGACCAAAGGAGACAACACAATGCGAGTCTCTTTGCAAGATGGTGGTGTCTGTTTGGGGGGGAACGGGATGGGACCAAAGGAGGCAACACAATGCAAGTCTCTTTGGACAAGCAACATATCAGTGCTGAATATATGCTTCAGATGGTGCCTACCTGGTGCTGGTTAGTCCCTCTTTCTTATCTATGCAGCGGGAATGCTAACTTTTAAAAATTCCTCTATGGAGCAGACAAAGGAATTATTTTTTGAAAGGGAGGGAGATGTGGAGACAAGTGGTTTGGTTGGCAAGTGGCGAGTTTTATGGCAATTGCTCAAGTCTGAGATACTGAAAAACAAACTGCAGTGAAACTCAAGCACCTAATTCAACTTCTGTGTTTAAACTTGATGTTTATGACCTATATGTAATTGGTTATTTGATTGTGTGTGTGTGTATTTGGGCCAAATTTTATCCTTAGTTATCCGCTGGAGGCCAGCGCAGACTGCTCACAGACAGTTTTTGCCAGACTGGTGGCTTGCTTACATTTGAGGCTATCTGCTACTTGATTTTCTCCTCCTCAGCACCCCCACTGCTTTCTTATCCTAGTCAGGGATAATAAAGATTAATTATAAATGTAGCATGAAGGGGGGGGGGGCGGAATGGAGCAGGGGCAGCTAGATTGTAGCTAACATAACTGAGGATGTTATCTGAGTGTTGTCCCAAGTGGTGCCATTTCATGTGTGTATTTACAGTGTGTGAGAGAGAGATTACAATTTCAAAAGGTATTGCAGGGGTTTTCTTTGAATTTTCAAGTTCAAGAAGTAAATAAATATGAACAGCTTTGACCTGTTGAGAGAGTCATGTTACAGGAGAGTCAGGGTGATCTGGAGTGCTTAGTAGTGCAAAGCAGTTTTCAGTTCCTTAATGCAGACGTTAATAAAACTGTTGTCCAGGTTGTGTGGGGTTCACTAGAGTGAGCCATTTGAGGGCAAAAGATTGTGCACCAGGAAAAAAAAAAAATCATCTGTTGGCAGAGAGTAAACTGTACTTTTAATGTGTCTTGCCTGCCACGCTGAGCATGAAATTAACTTTCTTCTTATACAACAGATCATTGGCCTTAATCGTTGCTTCCTGCCCCAGATGGCACCGTAAGAACGGTATCTACAGTGTTCTTTTGGCATAGAATCAGCCCCCAAATACATTATTCAGTCCTAAATATCCTGTAATACGCTGCTATAACTGTTCTGTGAGAACAAGACAATAACAACTTCAGTAGACAGATGCACTCATTTTGTCATTTTTGTTTCGAACCAGCTGTAAAAAAGAAGCAGTGCTTGATTACTGTGTTTTTTTGTTGTTGGGGTTTTTTTTCTTGCCAGGGAAAACTCCCAGGAATTACACAGATTGTGGAATAAACTGAGAACGGGGAGTTAAGAATAGTGGCTTTTGTTTAAAGGGGCTGTGCCATAGGGGAAACTAAGGCAGTTTGTGGATATAACAGGCTCTGTAAGCTTTGTACTTAAGAAACATTTAACATCACAAGCTGAAATCTGCTACATTTGCTTTTGTTTTGTTTCCCCTTTCTATTTTGTATCTGAAAGAAAAATGCTTAGGAGTATGATAGAATTCAAATTCTCAGGACATCAAAATGCTAATGATTACTTACAGGTGATGGTGGTGGGTAAACATCTACTGCTTTTACCACAGCAGCACATAAGGGAAGAGGCCTGTTCCGCAAGGCGTTCAGTTGGTAGGAGGAAGGCTGCAAATCTGAACCGTAGCCCTGTATACATGTGTATGATGGTGGATTTATAGCGGGGGATTCCTTTCCCTGCCAAGAGGTAGAATGCATTTTCAGGCACCTTCATGTCTTTTGGTATGTGGAAAACAAAGATAATGAAGCTGTGAGCCATGCGAAATGCTTAGGCTTTGGGTTTCCCCTTCCTGCTTGTGAGTAGTAAGTATCGTGCAAGACTGGGGTCCACCATTTGTGCTGTTTGTGCATTTTGCTTGGAGTAAAAGGGGCTCCCTCTGCTGACGGTGCCTCTGACATTGTCCCAGGTAGAACTACATTCTTATGCTGCAGTGTCACTCGTTCTGCAGTAAAGAAATTCAACACACTGCTCCACTTCTTGCTTTTAGTCTAGTTAAGAAGGTACAGGCAGTGTTGCATCAAACATTGAGTAATAAAGCAGGTTCCACAGAAAACGTTTTGCTTTTTCCATCCCTTATTTTTTAAATGTTAACGGGTGTGTGTCCTTCTGATTTAGATCTTTCAAGATTAAATTTTTCAGTTCTTTTCTTTGTAAACATGAACTTAGAAACTTTCTCTTTTGGGGAGATAGAAACAAAAGAGATGGTTCCTAAGTAATTGCTGTATTTAAGAACTTGGAGGCTTAAGAAATAGACAAAGTGTTATGAGATTAATGACAAAATCAAAAATGCTGACAGTACTCATGGTTGGGAAATCCTTATTGGCTCTGGTCATCTGGTATGTAGAAAATTGGCAGGGAATATTGTTTCTTTTTATGCTACCAAACTCCTGTACAGCAGTGAGAAATCTGGCATTAAAAAGGTGCTGATAAGTGCTTTTATTGCCATGGTGAAAGAGATTGTTCCTGTTGGGTGGAACAGTTGAGTTGATTCCTCTCCTTCCCCTCCCCCTAAAGTACTTTCTGTGCTCCCTTTTCCCTTCCTCCCAATGCCCCTGACACAAACTGAATTATTTTGTACCATGCCTCTAGACCCTAACCTTTAAAGAAAGGGAGAGTACGTTCCAGGTTATAAAACAGCTCTTTCCTCATGCAATTTGAGAAGTCCTCCCCGTTGTTTAATTCTGAGCCTGCTTTGTGCCTGGTGCCTCTTGTTGTGTAAAGCACTAGGACATCCCACAGGAACTCTTGATTTATTTTGCTAACTCTGCCCTTCTCTGTGGTTCAGAAACCTCTAATGATCTGTGAAGCTCCAAGGTTTTTGAGTTGAACAGTAGTAGTTTTAAGGACCTCCTCTACTACATGAAAGTCTTAACACTTTCCACATGCTGGGTTTTTGGCCTCATGAAAAGGTGACCTACAAAAACAGTTTGTAAAGCTAGGCATCCTGGGCCAGGGCTTGTTAATGCTATTGTGAAACAGGGGGGGAGAAAAAAAATGTAATGAAAAATCTGGGCTCTTGGCCAGCAAGGAAGATGTGAGACAGTGAACATGTTTCTGTTGCCCTTTGTTACTGTTCAAGTTTGATTAGCTTTGTTTCCAGTAAGCTTAATTACAGTTCTTTTCTTCTTCTTCTTTTTTTTTTTTTTAATGGCTATGAAGGGGATCTTTGCCAAAGCTCAAGTCTTTCATTACCTGAATTGCAGTGAGAGGGAACTGGAGAAATGAATCATGCCACCTCCCCATCAAACAAACAAAACAAAACAAAAAACCCCAATGAACACCCCCCCCACACCCCCAAAGAAACCCCATTAAACTATAAAACCAACTCTTTTCTCTCTCCTTTCCTTGTTCCTGCAGCCCTATCACTATTACTTTCCATCCGTTGCTTTCCCTTCCCTGAAGCTTCTTTTTAGGCCGTTAGGGTTAAGATTGAATTTAGACAAATGTGCGATGCTAACTGCATTACTTGGATTTATCCTTTCTATTTAGCAATGCAGGATAAGGGAAAGAGGGATTTTGCCATTCTAAATGCTTGCTTATTTCTAAGAGCCCAAAAGACATGTTTGTTGCCTGTCTGTGTAGGAGAGGGTGTGTCGTGTAAGCCTCGTGACTTCATCAGAGATTGTATGCTTGGTAGCTTGTACAGTAGTTTTTTTTTTGCCGGGGCAGTGCTCTTCATGTTTGGTTGCTGTGCTTCACTAGAGCTTGACTGTGAAGCTCATGCATTCTCTGCAATTCTGGTGTCGCACAGGCTACGCTTTCTGCATAGGTTTCCTTTCGTTGTATTAGAGTAATACAGTTGCAATGTATAATGGCTTAAATGCTGGAAGATAATTTACAGAAATAGGTGTTTTTTGGTTTAGACCCTGGTTTTGTTCTGCAGAATTTCATACCTTGCAGATTCAGATGTGATTAAAAATATGTGCCATAAACCTTGCACACTCTGGATGCTTAAAGAGCATATGGGAAAAATGCATTTATCCTAATTCCCACTGTTAAATCAGATCCAGTACGTAGAATAACTCTGTGGGTTGTATAACTGGACTTTTACCTTGTTATGAAGAAGTGACATGGACAAAGGCCTTGCATCTTCAACACGGTGTTAAAGTTGTATTGATTTAACAATTCCAGCTCATGTTCTTATTCTGTGCCATTTGATGTGTGAGATTTTGTTGTTGTTGTTGTTGCCTGGCTTTAGAAGAACATTCTTTTGTTGTGAGCATAAGAGCTTCTAAAAACAATTTGTCTGCTCACTGAGGGCATAGGGCTCTCCTCCCTATCTTTCCCTTATTTATATTTTTTTAAGGTGAGTAATGTTTTTGTTTCGGAGAAATCTGTGTTTCTTAAACTTGTAAGCCTTTCAAAAATGATTCAAATGATTTTGAGCTAAAGGATGAAAAGGAGGAAGCTAAAGTCTTGTTAGATTTGAACAACCAGAGAGTTTTAACCCATAGCTGTCCAAGCTATATTTGGAAATAATGCATATACTTTTAGAAAGCTTCATTTAATAGGTGTGCATCTAGATAGACAAATGGAGGTTGTAAGCTGCTGATTGTGATTTTTATGAATGACCCCACTTGCCCCACTCTTATCCTCTGAATATTTTTCCTTGGAGCATATTAATAGTGCTGCTGAAGACAAATCAATGGGATTGTTAAGTGTTTAAGTGAAAACTGCCCTACCATTTTCCCACCTCATCCAATCACTCTTTTATAGTCCTTATCCCATGTTTACACAACCTCGAGTCATGACTCAAAAAAACCCATGCTGGCATTTAGAAATTGTGACTGCAGAAGTTTTCATTGCTCCAGCAGTTAAGTAGTATGTAACAAATTTATGTGACTCACTACTGAATAGCTAGTTTTATATATTTATATCTGTGCCAAACCAGTGTTAAGTTTTGGGGGTTTTTTTTTTGAATTACTGAAGTTTCGCTTTGACCTTTTCAAGTGAAGTTATGTAGAAAAGATATGGGAATTTTTTAAAACTGAGTTTGACGTTACGTGTGATTGCTTTAGTTGTCATCTCGGAGCTGAAAATGTGGATGGAATCCTGCAGGCTGTAGATAAATAGCCTTTCCGGTGCACTGTTCAGGCTTGGTTTGTCGTTCCATAAAGGTCACGTTAAAATGAGCAAAAAAACCCTCAAAACAACAGAAAATCTGGACTAGCGGGGACTTCTTATCTTAGGAATAAGAAGTTCTTCGGGCTACTGGTTTTTCGGATATCCTTGCTTCAGTCTCTCTCCAGGAATATATCCTCTCTCCTTCAGTGCTGAAGAGAGTCCATTGTGTAACTTACTTCCCAAATACTCTGTTAATCAGCCTCCAGCTTTTGCAACTTCGTTGTAGTTGTAATACTCTGCTGGCAAAAGGAAGGCTAATAAGAGGTGGTTTCTTTAATTGGGTTTGCAGATTGAGCAGCGCAGGGGAAAAACCCAGCTCGTGGAAACCTAGTGGATAGACGTTGATAGACACGGTTTGCTCTGACACTTCAATTAGACCTGTCCGTTTCTGAATGGCTGTTACCAGGTGGAAGGACGGGGCTGGGGGGGAAGCTGGTCTGTTGGGTACCAGGCAGTTTCCTAAGATCATCCATCTGCTTTTATTCCTCTTCTCCCCCACTTCCCAAGGTCACCTTCATGTGCAGTATATAGTGGGGATTTCCATTTTGTTTCATTAGAAGTGTTTTTGAAGGGCAGCAGGAAAGTAAGTTAGATGCTGCCAAAGCTTTGTTGCCTCTGTATTATTTTGCCTTGTCTCCGTAATAATTAATGTTGACGTTGCTTGCTTGAAGGCTGCTGGGTTCCTGGCAGCTCTGCTTGCTTACTCCCCGGGGGATCTGTTAGCCCTGGGATAGATGCCCTCTCAGATGCAGATGCTGAAAAAATAAGTTGCAGGTACATGCATCTTTTCTGAACAGAAACAATGTGCACCCATTAATTAAATCCTTTAATAGGTTAAAAGCCCTTTTGTGGGAGGCTTCCTCTGTTAGCTTTGAAGCATTTCTGAGGAATTCTGTGAAACGGTAACCTTCTGAGCGCTGTGAGCGTTGCACGCTTGGTGCAGGGAGGTTGCAGGCTGTACACCTGTTCTGGGCCCTCCTGGGTGTCCGGGGTCATGCTGTTGCAAATTTTTCTAAGCCTAGTGAGTAACTAAACCACAGGAAAAAATGGCTGGTGAACCACAGAAAAAGCTTTGTTCGTATATTTGACAATTAGAATGGTTTCAATTACGAGACCACTTTGCAGTAGCGTGTGTTTGATGGATTAGGGGAACACGAGTAATAGAAAACCTGCCTTGCTGCTTTGTGTCGCTCGAGTCTTTTCTGAAGGGAGGAAGAAGTGCGTGCTATTCGGGTTAGCAACAGCTTTCTTCTGAGTAGCGAAATGCAAGTTAAGAAGGCCTGCATGGTTTTAAGTATTAAAAAAAAAAAAAACAGAGTAAATACACACAAACACTACAAGAACTTAGCATTTGAAGTCAGAGTTATGTGTGATATTTGCTTATATACTTCTTTCCACTTCTAATACATTTTTGAAAGTTTGAGTTTTCAAGGGTGCTGTGGGAATTTATGCCTAGGTGAGCTCTCATTATTGGATGTTACTCTGCTCAAGGTAATTGTCCGCTGTGATTGACTGTAAGGAAATAATTTGTATTAGTTGTAGGTTTGTTAGGTTTTGTTGTTGGGTTTTTTGTTTTTAATTGCTAGAGCACTGGATGTAGAACAGGTACTCTTCTAACATAGATACCAAAAAAGGACACAGGTAAATGGCTGTATCTTGTAATGGTTTCAGCTTGCCCCACATACTTAATCAATTTAAAAATTCAAATGTCCTTAGAAATCTGTATATCTGTACAGTAAATAACTGTTCTTTTTCTGAAGTTAGTACCTCTATCGAAGGCCCAAAGGAAATTGGTGTTTTCCTACATTGTTGGATGTAATTATTTGGTGTGTTTAAACAAATATTTTCCTTCACAGTAAATTAAAACATGCACACATCCATAACTACAGTACCTGGAGAATATCCTAATTCAGGAAGCAACCTGGCTTGTTAGCCCTTCCACCGTTCAAGTCTTGTTAGCTGGACTGTTCCTCTTGGGTAAGAACCGCAAGATGATTTAGTAGGAAAGTAGTAAGTTTGGTTAGACTGTATGGCTTTTCCATGCCATGCAAGTGACCCAGTGTGCTCTGCTGACCTGTTACCTTCTTTACTACAATTCATGGTTAATTATTTTTTCCGATTGACTGTCTTTTGAACTCTTCCTGTATGGAGAATTATCATAGGTTTGGAAACACAATGATTTTTAACTTTTAATCTTATCTGGACTTGTTAAACTTTTATTTGAATTTACTCCAAGGAGCACAGCATGTGTGGCAGACAAAATGACTAACAGACTCGTTACTGATCAACATAATCCTGAAAAAAAAGGTAATATTAACAGTTTCCTCCCTCCCTGTTACCCACTTGTTCATAGCTAACACGATGTTACTGAAAGCCCCGCTCCTTCCTCGCTAGACTACCAACGTGGGTTGCCATGAAGGACAGTTATAGCCAGCGGTAGTCAAGTATCTGGTAATATAGTTGCCTGCCCTTTGAAAACTGAATTAATGTTAACAAGCAAATCTCCTAGGATACAGTGCAATCATCTAGTTAATGACTTGGGATGGGGGGAAGGCACATGTTTCAAGTTACTCTTGATTTTTGGTGTTAAGGTGATAGCACCAGTGAGCGTTCATTCTACAATGGAAAGCGATAATACGCATAGGTATCTATTGTAGCATTAAAATTGCAATTAATTTGGTTTTTGTGATGGAGTCTCACTCTCAGCTTGTCCACATAGGAAAATTGACTACCACATTTGTACGGAAGCGGTGTAATTTTACTGGAAAAAGTTAACCCATTTCCAGGGTAACATGAGTATACTTTGATATGATCCATTATATTATTGGTATGCCCCTGTCATTCTTTGGTTCACTTTCCTTGGGAGATGGAAGCTATGAAAGGTGATTGGAAGGAAGAAGAATGATATGAGAATGTAGCATTGTTTTTCTAAAAACAAACCAACCAACCAAAAAAAACAAACCAAAAAACCAAACCAAACTACAACAGTCAAAACACACACAAAGCCCCCATCATTCCAAACTCATTGCCTAAATCTAAAGAAACTACAGGCTTGCATTCAGGCAGAGTTTTCAAACACAAAGGGTCTAACAGCCTTGTGACAGCATGACTGTTCCTGAAGGTTAGTTTTCAAATGTGCAGTTAATGTCAGCCTTTTGGAGATTATACACTAATGCACTACGGACAGCCTAGTTCCTTTTATCTTGAAAGGGGCTGCTTTTAATGTTGAAAGTATGGAGCCAATTATTTCAGGGTTACATGGCAGTTGTTGGGTGTGTGGTTTTTTTTTCCTCTGGCATGTTCTATGAGAGTCTTATGCCATGTTTCTCCCATCCTTTTCTTTTAAGCAATTCTACCTTGTTTCAGATACTTGCTTCTGGTGCTGCTATTGAAGATAAAAATGTCTTTAAGAAAAAATACTGCCTGGTGAAATAAGCAGTACTCTAAAAGCTTGGCATTCTGTTAAAAAAATAAAAAGCCTTTTATGGTAAGGGAGGGGGGAAGGATTGATTAATGATGTGCATGGACAGATATGGTCAGACCGTGGCAACATCTTGAAAACTTCCTTTGAATGTAGAGCACAATGGTAATGTGTTTAACCAGTAGTGCCAACCACAGAAGAAATGCTCAGTATAAAGATATGTTCTCTTTTTGTGAAATTATTCTGTATTTAACGAACAAGTGAGATCTACCAAGCTATCTCGACTTGACATGGAAAAAGTACTTGGGTTTTTTTCTTTTCACAGGTTGATGTTGCTTTTTTATTTTACATTGTGCATGCTTCAAAATTTATCAAACCTTGTATAAGGCACACTTTCATACCATGCCAGTTGGAAATTGTTGTATGGGTCCTTGTGAAATAGAAATCCTTGAGAACGGCTAGTAAAATGTTACATTATATTCATAACAGCAGCATTATTCTGTGTCACTTGCGTTAGTCAGAAAGCTGCTTTGCGAGTGGTTGAAACTTTAACAGCAAACATCCCTCCAGGGTTTATAATTTTCCAGACAAGATGGCAGAGTTGATAGAAACGCTTCCACCGCAGCCTTGCAGCAGATGCCCTGGTGCTGGCTTAACAAATGTTGAACATAATTCATTACTGCCTCCTCATCCTTTTTCAATGGACTTCTTAGCTAGTGCATTTTATAAATATTTTGTTTCAGGTGGTAATTAAAGCTACTAAAAGGGAGAAGGACTAGACCAGGGGTATTGAGTGAAGAGATACAGTTAGCTGGATGGGACTGTGTGTGCAGTTGCAGTACCTGCTTTGTGTTGACAGGGAAGATCAATAGTTTCAGGGTTTGTAGAGTTTCTGCAGAGGAAAGGATGGCCAAGAAGAGGGGGAGGTAAGGGAGCTGGGAGGAATAGTACTTCTTAACATGGCCTGCTTTTGATGTTTAACTTAATTGACTGTCCAAAGCTCCTTATTAACAGGATTAATGGGTTATTTGTATGTTTGAATGTGGATATTTGTATGCTTCTTTTGTAAAGATAGCCTTTTCTGAAGAGTGTGGAATTTGCAAAGGGTGTTCCTTTGCTTCTGCTCCCTCATCTCCTACTCTTTTTTTTCTTTTTAATGCTTTAGTATTTCTCTAGCTTCAACTTCAGATCACAATTTACACATTTCACAGAAGTTTGAAGTTCTGCAGTGTTGCTCTCCTCTTTATCACTCTGAAGAGAGGCCAGTTCAGGAAACTGAAGCAGCTCAGAGTGATTAGGGTTTACACAAAGTCCAGGTGAGTTGCTCATAGATTTTTCTCTCATAGTGTTTTGTGTGTCTTGTATACAGAAGGGTAGGAGTGGATTTGGACTCCTTGACTCCTTCAGATACTCTGATCCCCCAAGATGCATATGTGCTTCTTGGGAATGCTGCCAGCTCTTCAGCTCTTACGTTACTAGTGCTTCAGACTGAATCTGAACCAGTGAGTTGGAAGTGAAGAATTGTGTATCTTACCTATTCAAAGTCCCTTTCCTGCTTTGGAGACGTGAATGTGTAGTGGTTGCCTGCTGCTTACAGCTTGGTATTCTCAGACATTGAGCTGTTGATGATGGTATTTTTACATGGTATAAAATAAGTGATGTAAAAATTTTTACATGCCTGAGTTGAATGTCAGGTGTTTGTTGGGCCTCTTGCATGTGTTTGTGTATGAAAGATTCATGAAACATTTTAAAGAGATGGCAGTACTGTTGTGAAAAATATTGCTATAGAAAAATTCCAGTGAGTGAGTCCATTTTTTTTAGTGCATCGTTTTCTGTATTTTCCCTCTTGTTTTTATCGTTAGTACCATTTGCATGAAAACATCTGTATTTGTCTTCATTTGCTGCTTTTGTTTTATTCCCACCTGAAGATGCCACTTTTTGTCCTGCTAGCTTGGTAGCAGCTAATTAACAGCAGCGTATAGACCTGGGGAATCCTAGTTGTCCTCGCATACATGTAGGAATGGGCTGAATCCCAGACTGCAATTTCACAAGCGAGGCCTAAGCAATAGAAACGTAGAAATAAATTGAGAAGTTACTCAGTTACCTTACAAACAATACCTGCAAGGATGGACCAAAAATAAACAATACATCTTAGCGATGTTACTGTGATTAGTTTAATGAGGGGAAAAAATGAGAGCTAGAATTACTTACAAAATGATGCACGACACACTAAAAACGTCTTATAATGCGCTTATAATATATCTGGCTAGATCCAGCGTAGTAAAGTGATTTTTAACTGAGAAAATAGTGTTTGTGGTCTGTCTTCCATGTGTCACAGGGTTTCTTTTCCAGAGTTGTGTAATGCCTCAAATCCCTGTTACTGCAAGATGTCTGCCTTAGTTGTGTCAGCTGGTTGGGTAATTGAACGTGTTTGTAATCAGAAAGGAGCTTGCATCTTGAGTCCATGGCTTTTTGTTTCTTTGAATTTTCCTAAGCCTGCAAGATACGGGGTTCGTGGTTGGTAGAACAGGATGCTGTCAACTCAAAAACTGGACAAACAGATAGGGAAGAGTTAAGCAGGACAGAAAGGCTGTTGTGAGGTAATAATGTTACTGTTGAATAACTTGAGGTGATGAATTGTTTGAAGCAGCAGATGCCTTTAAGAGCTGAGATGGCTGTCACTGCTGTGTTTTTCTCCTAATTGATGGAGAACTGCACATAAAGCTGAGAGCATTCTTAGGTTATTGAATATTTCATACAGAAAACACAGGGATTCTGCATTTAGAGAGGCTGCAAAGATATCAACTGCAAAGAACCTTTTTCTAACACATAGCTTTAGAAAGTACTTCTCTTTCACGCCTGTTGGACCAAACCGAATCAAATGCATCATGCCTCTGACTGGACTAAGTCATCACTCTTACAAGGCATGTGAGTAACCTCATGAAGTTCAACAAGGTCCTGCACCTGGGTCGGGGCAATCCCCAGTATCAATGCAGACTGGGTGATGAATTGATTGAGAGCAGCCCTGCAGAGGAGGACTTGGGGATACTGGTGGATGAAAAATTGGATATGATCCGGCAATGTGCGCTTACAGCCCAGAAAGCCAGTCATATCCTGGGCTGCATAAAGTGTGGCCAGCAGGTCAAGAGAGGTGATTCTCCCTCTCTACTGTGTTCTCATGAGACCCTACCTGGAGTACTGTATCCAGCTCTAGAGTCCATGCTACAAGACAGACATGGACCTGTTAGAGCAGGTCTAGAGGAGGGCTGTGAAAATGATCAGAGGGCTGGAACACCTCACCTATGAAGAAAGGCTGAGAGAGTTGGGGTTGCTCAGCCTGGAGAAGAGAAGGCTCTGGGGACACCTTATTGCAGCATTTCAGCATATGAAGATGGAGGAAGACTTTTTACCAGGGCCTGTAGTGACAGGACAAGGGGCAACAGTTTTAAACTTAAAGAGGGTAGATTTAGTTTGGATATAAGGAAGAAATTTTTTATGGTGAGGGTGATGAGACACTGGAAGAGGTTGTCCAGAGAAGTTGTGGATGCTCCATCATTGGAAGTGTTCAGAGTCAGTTTGAACGGTGCTTTGAGCAACCTGATGTAGTGAAAGGTCTCCCTGCCCGTGGCAAGGGGGTTGGACTAGATGCTCCTTGAAGGTTCCTTCCAACCCAAACCGTTCTATGATTCTATGTCTGCCCCAAACTTTAGGTTTGCTTATCCCTGAACTGACACTTTTCCATTTCACTGAAATAGGTAGGAAGGAGGTGTAATCTGTAACGGGACTTCCCAGTGCTCCTGCAGAATCTATTTAGTGAGTCTTCAAGCACTGAATCTTACAATGATTAAGCTTTGGTTTTTATATTTCTTCCAGCGTAAAAGCTTGGTGATAGCCCTCGTCAGTGAAGTCTGCTCTTATCCTCCCCTTGAAAGCAGCTTGAAAGCAGGAGAATGCGAATTCCTTGTGTCTTGGCTCAGCATAGCTCAGATTCCCTGTGATCTTCATGTCTTCCTATTTTCTTCAGCTACTGTTTACAGACAAAAGAAGCTTGTTAAAGGGACATTTCTTTTTAAAGCTGGGAAATAAAATTATTTGGACGTTTTAGTCCAAATTCTTAGTCTAAAGAATGTGGAGGTCTAAAGTAGGCGTATGTAAAATCTTTTTTTTTTCTTGCTTTCTTTGGCTGAAATTCAGTTTTTTGTCTTAGCAAGTCAGGGTTACTCTAAATTAAACCAGGTTTTATGTGAGTAAGATCATCACTTTATCCCGGATGCCTTCACTCCATTTGGACACCAGAGCACTCAGACCAGAACATTTGCCTGCATCAAGCAGAGGTGTGTTTCTCTTTCCCTGAAAAATACTACCTGTCTATATTGCCAGAAAATAAATTTTGTAATACCAGACCAATGAGATCTTCTTTGACATGTTGCTATGATCTCATATTTTCGAGGAGTTGACACGAGCGGCATATTACAACATGGTACTTAAATAGGCAGGATACTATCTCTTTATCTTCATTCACTCATCACCTAGACCCTGCCAGGAAGAATTGCAGGGGTCTTTGTGTCTCGTGTGCTCAGCCACTGCCCCTTCTGGGAATTTCTACCCTTTCTGATTCTAGAGGGATTGGAGGGAGGAAGAAAAAATCTTAAGGGAGGGCCAGAAAACAAAGCAGAAGGATCATTTGACAGACCATGAAGTTAGTCTTGTAAAGAGAAAACTGACTTAATCTCCTTGTTCTTTTGTGGGCCTTCTCTTCTGCCTTGACTGGTCTCTCTCCAAGTTCTGTGAAATGGGATAATATCTCGGACTATTCTGTAAAGGTGCTGTGGAGATAAAACCACTTAAGATTTAGAGAGATTACTCCAAAGCTTGGTTGTAGGAGAGGCTTTGTAAGGACTGGGGTGGACAGGGAAAGGAAAAAGATAGGAGCTGGAGGATTCCCAGAATGATTTGTCATACGATGTCAACGTGGCCTTTCTAAGCTGACCTTTTTACTACATATTTGATGTGATGGGGCAGTATACAGAGAAACCCTTTACAAAAGTTACGAGTATTCGATGTCTGCAGGAAACGTTAACTTGTGCACTACATGTGGTTGTTTGCTGAACTTGGCGCCGAGCCCAAGCACTGTGTTAAACACTGATCTTGTTTTGCAAATGGAAATCTTCCACAGTTAAAAGGAAAAAGGAGAATGTGTCCCCACCGAATAGACTTTTGGCATTCCAGTTTTCAAACTTACACATGGCAGTGAAATCAACACACTGAACATCCATCTCAAGCTTTTTTCCAGCACTGAGCTGTGTCATTGGGTCTCTGCAACTTTCTGACAAATTTATTTATAGTGTAATATTTTGCTGTAGTAAACCAAATCCAAAACGTAATGCAACTTAATAATAGATGAAAGCTGGTGTTGCTGTGTCTAGAGCCGCAGGTTGGTTGGTTTGTTTGCGGGGGGAGAAATCTGTTCTTAGATTCTTTCAGGGGAGCGAATTCTTAAACTAACTCAGTGTGTACCCACTTCTAGTTAGTGGAGTTTTCCATGCGGTAAAGCACTAGTTTTTACTTCACTCTGATTTACGCTCACGTAATACTACTCATTTTATAGATGATCAGTAAAAATGAAAGTATTGTACGCAAAGCTGAGGCTGGAAGTCCTAGCTGACAATATAACCTCGCTCTACAGTATGTGCTTAAAGGTAAAACCAGGTTAAGGTTACAGTTGCAGTTCTGCTTGCTACTACCACCTTGATTTCCCCCCTCCCCCCCAGTGGTGTGTTTGAATTCTGTCTGTAATATCTTCTCAGATTCACGATGCGAATGCTACCTTACATCTTCAAGTAGAGCCTCCTGTGTGGCACCACTGTAGTTAAAGGACATGTATATCGAGGGCCGATTTGCAAGTGGCATTGCTTTACAAACCTGCAGCCACCGTTAGGAAGCAATTGAAGAAGGTAGAGGATTCCAGGAAAACAAAAGTGTAAGGAAAAAATGCACCGGGGAATTTTGGTGGCCAATAGGGATGGAAGTGTCTTGTTGGAAGTGCAGGATGCTTCTGTGAGTAGGTTTGTTTGTAAATAGTGCAGTGTATAGGTTGCCCTCTGGTAAACTTATGAAAAGTCATATTCCAGCAATTTCAGAAACTTTGTGGCTACAGCTTATCAGATAATAATGGAGTATCCTTTTAAGAGGCACGCAAGCATAAATGTATGCTAGTAGGCTTCACTTTCTCTCAAAGGAGGCCAACAAGTATTGATATAACCTCTTCTTTCTTGTTGTTTTTAAGTTCTCAGTTATAAGCGGTTCTCTTTTAGTTTCTGACACCTTGGTTGCTGTGTTGAATACCAGCCACTAATTAAAATGATCACTCACGCTGCCTAGCGGTAGGTATCAACATGCTGTGACTGTTAGACATGGTAGTAGGGAATAAATGGTGTAATACTCCGTGCATTTGGAATACCTGATCAGTCAGTCTCTGTGTTTCCAAGGCATATTGGCATAGTCTAACTAATAGTAAAGAATTTCTGAGCTCTTATTGATGCAGCTGGAATGAGACTTTTCAGTGTTTATAAACTGGTAATGAGAAACAGGTCTGTGCGGTGGAGGGCTGGGTGGGTGAGAGTGCGATTCCAGGCGAAGTGTGGCACAGCGGGAGCTGTCAGGCATCATTCGGAGGAATTGGTTACATAGTTTTGCGTATCTAATAAAGGAGTACAATGAAGCGGTCTTCATCTTAATCTTCAGAAGATTGCTGACTGGGTAAAAAAGGCATTTCATTCCTCTTTATCAGAAACTGTCTCAATCTCTACTTAACTTGCAGAAGAACTCAGGAAGGCAGGTAGAGACAGTACAAGCCTAATACCTATGAAGAGGGAGATAAACCTGACTTCGTTTGCATGAGGGAATGAAGCTTTTCTTGGGTAGTAAAGTGAAATGTAGAGAGGAGTGTGTCAGGGAAGCAGAAAGGCAGCTCCAGAATAAGATTGCCAGACTCTTGTAAGGAAAATGTTACGTAAGTGGCAGACCGGCTATGGAATAGGTCAGCGCCCTTGCTTGACAGATTTCCTGGGGTCTGCACTTCTTTTTCCTCTGGCATAAGAATGCAGGGCCAGAACAGGCCCGGGGGGATTGCTGAATCTCAAGTTCTGTTGTCACAGGCAACCATCTCTCAAATCCCTTTCATGAACGGATCAAACTTCATATTAAAGCTCATAAGGTCTATAGCCATTTGTTCTTTTGCCAATACTGCCCTTTTGCTTTAATGGCTCTTCTGTCTCCCTGGTGGATAACTGCATGTGGAGCTACAATTCTGTATAATAGGTATTGTACAGAGCCAGATAAATGAAGATGCCTTTTCTAATGCTGCAGCTGCTTTATGTCATCCAATGGGTCAGAATCTGAAATTTGCCCAACTCGTGAGAAATAGCTGTTAGAAGGTTAGCTTGCCTCGTAGTGTGAATCGGAGCTCTTGGGTTTTACTCCTGCCTCTGAGATCGCCGGTTCTGAGTGGCAGTTGATTTTGGGGTTGATGAAAAATACTATTGCCTTAACTTCATTGTTCCATCATACTTGTTTTCTCTCCTGCTTACATGGTTCTTCTATCGGAGGTTAGCATCCCTGTAGTGGACATGACAGAAAGGTAAAAATGAGCCCACTGTTTCATTGCAGTTGACAGTGTAAACTGAAATCCATGACATTTTAAGTTAGCGCACTTTGTAAAATTAGCTGTGGCAGCCATATCACCTGTCCTGACACCCCTGCTGTGGATGTGGGCCATGTACAGGGAGGACAGGATTAATGGCAGCAGCCCAATTTCATCTCCGAACTCACTGTAGTATGATTTGCAAGACTTCAGGAGTCAGAGCCCTAAGTCATGCCCCAAATTACAGGCACCTTTTTTTTTTTTTCTTATCCCTAATTGTGAAGCGGGGATCAAATTCACTTTCCAAGGGAGTAGCTAGGATTAATGCTTGCTGGAGACACCAGGGCGGAACAGAACTGTAAAGAATTAGCAATTTCTTTCACTTGTGAGCTCACTGTATAGGTGTTACAGTAAGCTACAATGAATTGGTCTTCCTAATACTGCTTTACAACTCTTACCATTGTCTTTCAGTTAAATTTTGCTTGCTAAGGATTTTTTCCTGACAGAAAGAATTTGCGACTGGAGGGAAGCAACAATAACTGAGGGAAAAGCAGCTTACGTGGCAGTTCTTTTGTGGGTTGGGGGGTGGAGGGGTTGCTTGATGTCCTGCTTCAATATTCCTCTTTTCATATATTGCTCTGATAAACAGGAAAACACTTAAGTACCCCTCAACCCTCCACACTTAATCTAGAAAATCTACTGGTTTAGAGAAATGTTCTTGGAGAGCAGTAAAAGGAAAACAGCTGTTGAGGGATCAGATCTGAGAGAAACTAAGTCTGTTTAAAATCAAGGCTTAATGACGGAGATGTCTGAGGGTTTTCGTTTGCAAGTTTGTTGCTTTGCCCGTAACTCAGACTGAATAGTAGAGCAGGAACCCATCCTTCTTAAACCTGTGTTTGTGTAGTGTGTGAATAGTTTTCAGTGATAAGCCTGGTCATTTGTATGAGTTTGTTTGTGTCCTGGGTTTGGCTGGGATAGAGCCGAAACCAGGACAATTTGATACTTTCCAGGTGTGAAGCGGATGGCTTTCTTCCTCCGTCTGGCTTGTTCAGGTGTTGGACATCCTGTGATAGAGATTTTTATTAAGAGGTCAAATTCTAGCTGTCTTCAGCATGGAATCAGGGGGTTTGATAGTTTTCGTCATGAATTAAGCAGTTGTGAGGACTTTGAGGATAGCTGCAATAAAAAAGGGATGGAAAATATTTCTGTTTCCGGGTGATTGCATCTTCACTTTCCTCATTAGCAGCGAGGATTATTTTACGAGGTTTGTTTGCCTCCTGTGTAGTTTTCAGTATTTTCTGAATGCTGTTGTTTTTAATATGACTTTATAATAAACTATTAAAACTCAACAGCTCCCCTGTAGGTCATGAGCTGCAAAGGGAGGAAGCTGTGTGTCAGGGAAGATAATGCATACATTTGACAAGCCAGGCTTTGTGTGATTCATCACAGATGTGTATGGAAAACCTAAAACATCTGTTACATTGAAATGTGGAATGCAGGTCAGCGTGCAGATGCATCAGCAGTCTGAAACGGTGCTGCTAGTGGCAAAGTTGCATTGCTGGTGATTGTCGCAGAACTAAGAGGACCTTCAATTCTTATTTCTGTATTTAAATAAAAGCAGTTACAGACTGTGACATTCGAGAAACAAATGGATTATTCCTTTCTTAACTTTCAGCTCTTCTTGCCCTATTAAAATGGGAAAATCTGATCAAACTCAGAATTTCCATTTGCTTATTTATTTGAGTGTTCTTGTTTCCTTGTTTTTGTGGTATGTTATCTTCTCAGTGACCACTGCCTGCCCAGGAAAGAAATGGGGCTAGGACTGCAGAGCACAGTGCAAGTAATCTGTGTTCTTAATCTAGAGGCAAAAACCTGCTCTCCAAAGGAATAAGGGGGGAAAAACCTATCTGACATCATGGGAATGAACTCCTACAGAGGACGACATCAGATTCCAGTAATAGAATATGGCAAGAATCAGATTTGTTTTGAAACCTGGTAATATGATATATTCTAACTTAACCTGGGGAAGGCAAGAGACAGTTACACGCAAGGAAATAAACAGAAGTACCAGCTATAATTAACAGGATGACAGTCCTCGGGGGCCCATAAAGTGTCGTAGGATTTGCACATTTGACTATTACAGAGCAGCTGCAGCGACTTGGGGATTGGAACTTTTTCTGGACCATCCACGGTGCCCCAGAAGTGTTGAATAATGTGGCCTGTCTGACCTGAAACACTTGCCCACACGTGGACTAACTGATGACTTTTAAACTGGAGCTTGAAAGATAGCTAGAAACTTCTTTGTTAAATGTTAGAGACTCCAGTGTCTTCTCAGGTAAGTTGAGCCAGGAACTTGCATTGCAAGATGTAAGCACTTAACCATTTGAGATAATCTTTTCAGGTCAGTAAAATGTCATCCATCTTACCACTATGTAAATTTCCAGCTGAACAGAAGGGGAATTTGCTGAGCTACGTAATGGTTGTCTGTTTTAGCTAATGAGGAGTGTGAATGTGCGGGGGTTATTTTATTGCCCCTCCCTAATATTCTAGTGAGAGAAAACCTTTCTAATTCTGATGAGCTCAAAGTCGGTATTTTCTATCATCCCTTCAGTTATGTGCCAGTGTCACTCCAGTGAGCCTGAGGCATCCAGTGGAGTGCTGCAGCAATGCAGAGTATTGATTCTAAGTGACAATTAACTGCAAGTGGTTTGTTTTAAATACCGACTTGCATTATTGCTGCGAAGTAGTCAACTAACAGAACAAATAAAGCTAACAATTATAACACATGAAATGTTTTGGTAAGTATAGTTTGATTCTATTTGTAAAATTGTCATAATGCAATAATAAAAATATTTTTGAAGCAGTAAAACTTTTTTAATAACTGCAAGCCTAATTTCAGTTGTGCAGAATTAGGAAACAAATCAGCATATGTATACCTTACTGAAATGCAGGAGGATTAAGTTCCCCGCTGAACAGTAGAATTAAATTTTTAATACTTTGTTTAAATGAAAATTATGAAAGTAGAAAATGCTGCTGTCCTTGTGTTTGGAATGTCACTTTCTGCACATGCATGCACACACACAAATTGGTCCTTCATTTAAATTAATTAAAGTTGACATGCAAACCGCAACAGAAAGTAGTCTAGTTGGGGATGAAATTACCAAAGTCTGTCAATATTTTTTGATTGGTTTGAATAGCTGATTGTACTGGGTATAATTCTCAGCCCCTGTATAAAATCCATAAAATAGGAACTGCTGTGGTTGGAGGAATCTTTTTCATTTTCTGGCAGCCATTACATGCTGCCAGTACAAAAACATTTTTTTCTTAACAGTCCTTTTCCAAGCTCAAAAATGGATTTCCCCCCAGCCACTGTCACTCAATTATCGCCTCAGGAAATGCATAGATATAACTGATGATCCCTTTAAAACATCCTGCGGTATTCCACTCCTCCCATCCTTCATTTTTCTTTTCACTCCAGTCATTAAATGTAACATTGCCGATGTATGTTTTATAGGGTGACCCTGACGGCTGTCGCTTTGAGGATGTGCAGAGATAATAAGATTGCGCATGTAATGAAGGGCAGATAAATAGAAAAATGTTTACGGGATGGAGTGCGGTAGTTTTAACTGCTTTATGGCTTGCTTCTCTCTCATATACGCGCCCATGTGAACCACCACTGATACCTTTGCTTTAAATAGTGAAAATGTGATGTATTATAGGCATTGAGAAAGGTATTGTCGTGATGTAGCCAGTAGCAGTGAACTGGTTTTTTTTGTCCCACACCTGAACTCTAGCAATATGCAACCAAGAAACTTAATTATTGAGCTGGTACAAAAAGAAAGTGCAGTTAAAGGGATAATGTATCGGTGCTTGGCACCTTCATTGAGAAAATCCTATTCCTTGTATTGTGTTGCTAAATTCTTAATGTCAACAGCATTGATGGAAAAGTGTATGTGAAGGGGGAAAGACATGATCCAGCACAGACTACGGTGAGCTCTGCTCTGAAAGCTTTTCTAAATACCTTGCGTTTAATTTATCCGTGTATTTATCC
Organism: Aptenodytes forsteri; assembly: GCF_000699145.1. NCBI lineage: Eukaryota > Metazoa > Chordata > Aves > Sphenisciformes > Spheniscidae > Aptenodytes > Aptenodytes forsteri. The sequence goes on along the minus strand of NW_008794753.1, from coordinate 4,763,450 downwards.
CACTCTCCTTTTTGTCCTGGTGTGTGAGATCCAATATTGAGAACTTCTAGTTAACAAGAGACTGGCAGTGAAAGATGTTGCATGAAACAGCTGTGAACCCCAGGACTTTCATGTGGGTTGTAAAATGGAATGAAAGAATTGCTGGCTCAAGAAAATAGGAACTTCTCCCATCTTTGCAAAAGCATTTCATCTCTCTTCTTCAGAAGTACATTGTGCTTAATTCACCTGGCCCATGTGCATTTTGTTAGGGGTAGCGCTTTGGGCATCAAGATGTAAGTGAAAAGGGAAAAAGGCTGAATATTGGCATTGGTAGGGAGAACAAATGGATGTTGAACAGTGGGTTGGAAGGAACCTGCGATGTATGCCAGCCTGAGCCTCAATAGGAAGAGAGATGCCCTGGCTCCACAGGGGCTAAATTACATTCTCCAGGCTCTGTCTGCATGAAGCAGTTCGTACTCCGTGCCAGGTGAAAACATCACATCAGTGCTGAAGAATTGGGCTCTGCTGGAATGGGAGACCCCTCTATGCTGCAGATTGGGCAGCTGAGGCTGAGCAGAGGCTGGTAGAGTTGTGTGGGAAGGCAGGAGGTAGAGGCTAAGCTTAGGAGCGGAGGGGAAAAAAAGTTAAATGGTTGGAATTAAAAGTGGTCAAGCAAATCAGGATTTCTAACCTCAGAAATTTTGATAATATAAGTTGCAAAGGGGAGCTGAGTAGAAAATAAATCCTCGATAAATGTGTGTAAGGCAAGCAGGTTCTTCACTCTTTCGCTATTTTGATAACCTCTTAATTGATCAAGCACCGGAGATCCCTGTGGGGAGTACCTGGTAACACTGGCAGTGGTTACGCAGTCCTGGAGAACTATAACTGACACTATTAAAGATAGGCTCTAATAATTAATAATGGATGCAGCCAACAGTCTGTGAGTTCCTATGGGGATTAGGAACTCTGTTAATCAACAAAGAGGAGTCTCTGGAGGAAGAAGCCTTAATTACAAAAGCTTTCTTTTCATTCTGGCGTGAGGTACAGCTGGAGAGAGGGTCAGCAGCTTTTAACTGTGGCTGAGGCTTAAAACAATGCACTAGCGTGTTATGCGTTTGTTTTTGCAGAACTGTTAAAGCTGGTACTTAAATCCCTAAAAATGAAGGGGAAAAAAAAAAAAGAATTGTTTGCATAGAACAGATAGCGAGGGTAAGTTCCATAATATGCTAATTATCTTATTTCCTACCAGTATATGCAACCTTAATTACAAACACTGGAAAAGGTTAGCCAAATGAACTACATGAAAATTGTGAGTTAGATGTGGCACAGAGACATGTTATTGGTGTTTTTTTCAGGCTATGGGCAATAACATTTAGATTTCACTGTGGTTTGCTAAAACCATACAATCAAGTGGTAAGAATGAAACAAGCGTATCCAATTGAAAGAAAAGGCAGCTTGTATTGAGGGCGAAAGGAAAGCTGAGCTGTTGAGGAACGGTCAGCCGGTACCGTGCTTAATAAGGATGGATAAGCCTATCCAATAGGCCTGGTTTTGAATTATGAAGGAATTTTAGAGCCTGACTGTCACTGGTGGAGCTGTTCACGTAGTTTGAGGTTAATCAGTACAATTGCACTTCTCATACAGGATTGATCTTGGCCAATCTATAAATCTTCTGTCTCTGTTTCTGTACGCTGTAAAACTTAAAAAGGATGTGCTGAGACTTAATTTGTAAATACCTCATTGACTTTGTCATCAAATGGAAGATGCTGTGCAATGGTTGAGTGTTACTGTGTTACTGCAGATAAATGTTTGTTTCAAATGAGAGATTATTTACATCCTATCTTGCATATTTCTTTCCTTTTTTCTCCCCACTTTGCAGTCCCTGTTCACTGCCTCTTTTCTACTAGTGATGATTCCATTGCTGTTTGTGTCTCTTGCCACTTCCAGTTCCTATGCATAATTTTGTTGTAAGAGTTGAGTTTAGTTTGCACTCACGTGTTACGGTTTTTGTTTGTTTATTTTGGGGTTTTTTTAATTATTTGTGAAGGAGGGCAAATATATTCTCTTGGGATAATTACAGAAATGATCTTTGTGTTTCATGTGTAACATGAAAAATGAAGTTACTTTAGTCTCTTCACTGCTTGAGGAACTTTGGAGTGAAATCTTCAGGTTTCAAACTTGCTTCGACATTCTCAGGAGCGACACAGTTCTCTAATGACCTGTTGTATCATAGGCCCATGTCAGCTATCTCAACAAAAGCATAATTTGTAGGGGGTAGAAGCTCGCTCTTCCTCTGGTCTGTAGAGGACTAAACAGGGTAGCAGCGCTCATTTAGCAGAAACAATTAGAAAGCATAAAGCTGTATCTGATTGCAGGTTTTTTCCACAACAAAATGAAATCCAGAAAATGCAGATGGCGCCTCGGCTGGGTTCCCAGGAAATTCTGTGACTGTTCCTGTACTGGGGGTAAATTGACAGCATAAAAACCCAAGGAGTTAGCCTGGGTTTCTTATATACCTATCTCCTCTTCTGATTCCCACTTGGCCAGCCTGTTTTGCCAGGAGTTTCAAATAAAAAATGAAACCAGCTAGCTTACCTTGCTGTTTGCAGAACAAGGAAACAGAGTATTAAGACAGCCAATCTTGTCCTAAAATTGTAGGTAGAGTTCTTAGCAGAGACGAGGGAGAGAAGGCTGTATTGCCATCCAGAAGATAATAAATGGTAGAGGAACTGCTAGATAAAATGCCTATACTCTTAAAATATGCTAGAGAACTGAGACACCTGCAGGATATTCCTTAGAGAGCATCCCACGATTTTTAATGTGTTTTTTGTAGTGTTAATAAAATATTGCTTGGTTTTTAAAAGCCTCTCTTAAAATTTCAGTAATGTTTTAGATTATGCAGTATTCCTGTGCACCCAAGGTGGACATTAATCAGTGCTACTGAACAAGCTGCTGAGACTTATTGCTTAATTAGAGCATATGCAAACCTATTTGTCATAGTTGGCAGAGGCACGTAGACCAAGCTTAAAATTGTAAAAATGCCTAGGTTCAACTCTTCTGTGCTGCACGCAGCTGCTGTTCTTTCTCTTCCCTGCTGCATTTTTTCAATACTTTAACTTGTTCAGACCAAGACAAGGGTTCCAAATTTTCTCTATCTGGATACAGGCTCATAACAAGAAATAGCCATGCAGTGCTCTCCACTCACTCTCCCATTTCTACCTTGATGTGGTAGGCTGTGCTGTTCAGGAGGTCAGGGGATTTGTGGCATGACTCTGCTAGCCTGTTTGCGTACATTTGTGCCTCTTGTGTTAGCAACTTTTGGGCATGGAGATGCGCGTGATGGAAGGGACTGATACCTTCAATTTTGTCTCCCAGTGTAACAGTGCATGGCAATATTCTGGGTTGTTCTGTAAAGTTTCGGGAAGTGAGCTGGAGATGACAGACAGCGATACACTGGTCTGTACTGAAGGTGTGTGCTATAAGGCTCCCATTATGCAAAACTCTGCATGTGTAGTCCATTTTCTTGATATGCCCCTTGGCATGCAGGCATTTGAGCAGATGTTATAACCAAGACTGTTAAAGCCAGGGGATTCAGTCGAGGAGGGAGGCACTGGAGACACTGTTTCTACCACAGGACTTCAGTAATAGGGAGCATTAGCTAAATAGAGTTGACTTAGTAAAATCTTGATGCATTCCAGAAAGATTGTGAATTCATTAAGGCCACAGCTGGACAATCTGTTCCCCTCTGGTCTGCCATGACTAGTTTATAGCCATTGAAGAGAGTTGTCATTTACCTTTTCTGTTTAATTGCTGTAAAGCTATTCTCCTCCCCCATGGTTTGTTTGGTTTGTTTTTTTTCCTGGCAGAGCTAGGCTCTGGGGAAATTAAACAGCAATTATTATGTTTGCTCACTCTGTTATACCATAACAGATACTTGAAGGTAAGTTGATGTGTTTGTGTGATTGGCTTCCATAGGAGCAGTGTCTGCTGCAGCAGGGCTGTCAAAACCTCTCAAATCCAGAAATGCATACACAGTGTTAATCCTTTGTTTACCTAAGGCAAGACTAAACACAAACATGGGGCACAGCTTGGATTGTGTATTTTACATTTGAAAACTACTGATAAGAAGTGAGAAACCAGGGCATGCAGCACTTCCTGGCGCTCATGTTAGTTTGTTAAGGGTATGGAAGAGTTAGTAAGGCCTGCCCTGGTGTTTTGTGATGTGGCTTGAAGAGCTTGACTGAGCTGCAAAAACATATGGGTGAGAGCAGTGGGTGACAATGGTGGGAGAGGTAAGAGAAAGGTGCCACATGCCGAGGAAGTAATCTCCTAATAAATGCAGATGGCCTGTGCGGTGCAAGCAGGAGTGCTGGGTTAGGGAGGATGTGGGCTGTTGGGCACTTGAAGACTCTTGTCAGCTCAGCCTCCAGAGATGAATTGCAGAGAAAGTCTCACTGCTGCATGTTCCTGCAGGAGTGGATCTGAACCATTTCTTTCTCTTTAAAAATAATCCCTAGAACAGAGCTAAAAGGAGATGAAGTGTGACTTTCTTCTATGTACCTACAACATGGGGCGAAATGGCCTTGGCAGAAGAAGGCAAGAGATTTGAGGAGTTGTGAGCTCTGGATGTATTTCAAAATTGATGAAAGCTGAACGATGGCTTTTAGTGAAGAGCATATCCCCTCTGTCTTGTGAAACTTCAGTAATGGGAAAGTAGATGTTCTCGAGGAAAGGTGGCATTAAAAGCCTGAACAATGCTTCTCATTTTGCTTTGTATGTGTTTGATGAATCGCTTGGGACAGTTAATCAGATGTTAACATAGAAAAATGGAGTTGTGTTTGCAGAAAAGAGAGGTGGCATTGTATCAAGCGGAGGTGAGGCTGTTACTATGAACGACTAAGCAGATTGGGAGAGAAAAGAATCTTCTCCCCACGCTGATGCAAAAAGCTGTTCCTTGATGGAGTTGATCTGGGAGGACGCTAATAGCATCTTCCTTGGATGGGGCACAGTACAGGAATTTGAGCTGCTCATTTGAGGGGTGGTGTTAGAGTAGACTTGTGGACCACTTTATTGGGACTTTCCTTCTAACATATTGGATTTATTGGTAAGTGATACAAGTGATACAGTTGTGTCAGCAACATCAGCTATCTGGGGGTCTGAGAGCTGAGGTGGATTTCAGGGACAGGAGGCACCTGTTAACAGTTCTGGTGAAAGAAGCAGCGACTTGGACATGGAAACCCTTCCTGCTGGACAGTTGCCTCAAAATACTGGCTTTATTACCACCAAACATCTGGAACGTTATGACTGTTTTGATTCATTAGACTGGGAGCTTTGCTGAAGAATGGTTTTGCGTGTGCTATGAGGGACTGCTTCATTGAATGCTCATGTTTCTCATTTGCATATGCATTATGGGTCATCCATGTATGTGCAGCCTTAGGAAAATTTCGCTGCTTCACGTTCAAAGCGGTGATAAGCTGGGTCATGCATCACTTAAGTTTACCATTCCATTGTGAGGCTTTGCAGTGGTTGTTAATGCCTGTTTTATTGGTGGTTCCCGAACTTGATTAAACAGGAGCATGTTATTGGGTGCAGGGAAGAGAAGAGGGTGACAGAAGCAGCTGGGTGGTGCTTACTGCAAAAGGAGACGGTCTCCTCCTAACTTCAGATGGTCTGTGCACTTCAGGCCACTAAACTGGATTAGAGAGTGATGAACAAGGTCACTATTTCAATCAGCAAGTTCAGCCCTCCCTGAACCTGGCTTGCAAGCCTTGAGTTTCTCTTCCACCATCAGTCAGAGACCTCACCGCAGGTAGTAGTTGCTTCAATGGTCTCACCCCTTCCTTAATTTATCTCTGAAGTTTAGAAATGAGGGAGATGTCACTCTTAAGTTGAACAAGTAGAATGATACAATGAAGGATGGTTCAGTCTGCTTTATCTTGTGTGATTTTTAGTGCGTATGTTGCTAGCAATACCCAGTTCCTGGCACAAAAAACTTCAAATGAGACATACAATATATTTGCAGGTGGTTGGGTTAGGACTATTCCCCTGGGTGTAGACCTGCTACCCAGAAAATCAGATTCAGAGCAGCTGCTCTCAGCCCTCCCCCAGTGAACAAGCACCAGACTGCCTCAGTTCATCATGCTGTTCGCAATTATAGTACAGAGATGTAGGATGTGTTGACTGCGAGACCTTGTGGTGAGGTGAGGTGCGATCGCCAGGAACAAAATGATCATTACAGGCCATTCATGTCAGCAGCATTTATGCTTTTCTGTTTGCTTGCAAGCAAAAACAGCAGCTAATTTGCAAGGCTGCCTTTTGTAAAAGGGCCTTTTGATCAATGCTTGCCTGTGTTAATGTTTCAGTAGGCTATTGATTTCTGCAACAGCTTTTGTTCCCTGAATTTATGTGCGATGGGATTCGGCAGCGCACACTATGCATGTTTGATTAAAGCTCATTTGACTTCACTTGCAGTGAAGCTGGAAGCTGTTTTTACTCCCTGTTTGTAGAACCAAAGCTTTCCTGACTTATTCCTTTGTGCTCAAGCTTCTGCCACCCGTGCAGTCGCCAGTGTATGCTGTTTCTAATCCTTCCAGACTCGCTCCACTCCAGCATTTAACCCCTTAGGTAGACAATGTAATATTAGATAGCCAGGCAGCTAGTAAGATCTGGCATGGAATTTTTTCAGTGTCGTACATGTCTAACCTGTGTGTATGTATATAACATTAACATTCTCTGTGTATGCCTCCTCTCTGACTTTTACTTCTTCGTCTTTGTCAGAAAGTTGAGTCACTTACTGAGTCGAGTAGCTGAATTTGAAGTACAGAATATTCTCTAGTCCTTTAATATATCCAGATTTCATAGATGGGGTAAAACTAGTTGTTGAATAAACTTCTATTTCATCTTTATCTGCATGCAGTTGTGACTGCAGTGTCGGGAGGGTCTCAGGAAGAAAAGCATTATGATCGTGAAGTTAGTATTTTTTATAAAAATACACCATTTCTTTTTTTAAAAAGTTTGATTTATGATGTAGTGCATGTGTAAGTTGTTAAACTTCCCTTGGGACCTGATGGGTTCGCGATGTGTAAATAGACTTCAACTGGGTTCCCATTTCCTATTTTATGATAGGAGGAAAACAGATTGGTTTGCACTCTGCTGTTGCCGTATGTCAGAGGACACATTAATTCACTGACATAAAGACATGGGATTTACTGGCTTGCTCCTTGGTGCTGACACCTCAGATTTGATATAAATGAATTTATAGGTAAAATGTGGCTGGTTTCATTTGCAAGAGACTTTCTACCTCTGAAAAGGATTGCATAAGCTTTTCTGCAGAGCTTCGTCTGCCTCCTGGCACATGTCATATCCTCAGTTTGCCAAACAGTTGTGCTGGGTGGACTTTGAGCCCACTTAATGGACTCAAAGTAAAGTGGTATTTCTAAAGCAAACATGCACAGTTGAACGTGCAGTAGCAAAAAATACACCATTTCTTTTTTTAAAAAGTTTGATTTATGATGTAGTGCATGTGTAAGTTGTTAAACTTCCCTTGGGACCTGATGGGTTCGCGATGTGTAAATAGACTTCAACTGGGTTCCCATTTCCTATTTTATGATAGGAGGAAAACAGATTGGTTTGCACTCTGCTGTTGCCGTATGTCAGAGGACACATTAATTCACTGACATAAAGACATGGGGGCTTGCGGCTTGCTCCTTGGTGCTGACACCTCGGATTTGATATAAAATAGGTAAAATGTGGCTGGTTTCATTTGCAAAGGACTTTCTACCTCTGAAAA
>NW_008794753.1:4674184-4755464 GCF_000699145.1 Aptenodytes forsteri | reverse complement strand
TGTTCTTCCCAGATCTGACATAGCTTGAACGCTCATCGCCAGCCTGCACCCATTCAAGTTTTAGATTCGCTTCAGGAAAGAGTTGGGTTTTTTTTAAAATTTTTTTTAGTGGGGCTTTTGTCCTTCAGAATCAACAATTGTAGGTAATGATTAATTTTGGCCACTTAATCCTTCCTCCTCCTAACCAAGTACCACTCTGAATACAGTTTGGTGTGAATATTGTTCAGGTCTGTGGTGGAGATCAGTAGCATCAATCCCAGTCTATAGCAGTGCAGAATATAAATGCATTTATTCTGTCTGTCACCAGAAATAGAAGTTACGGTTGTGTTTTTCTGGTGTTTCTGTTTTTAAGTTAGGCATTGGTAAAATTCTTAAGTGTCTTAGATGTCAGCAGCTAATGTCTAGAACAACATCATCCTTTTGTCTTTCAAGAGTTTCAGTGGTACAGATGTTAGTTACGGCTGTAATTGCTTGTTTGAGGCCCTTGGGAGAGTTTGGATTAAGGGTGTGTCTTTATTAGAGCTGACTTGAGTGATCTGCCCTGCGTATAGGCTGCAGGATTTCTCCACAGAGGAAGCAGGCTGAGGTTATGTTATTTGATCACATAAAATGCAGTTCAAAGAAACCCTTTTTGTGGGCAATTCAGGTATGTTTGTTCTGATGTTGATTTTTCAAGGGGCTGGTTAGAACTTCACCGTTTTTCTCTTGCAACTTGAAAGAAACAACACCTTTTACCTTAGAGGCAGACAAGTCGCCAGGAAATGATGGGGTTTCAAAGTAAGAGAAAAGAGATTAAAACCACATGCTGTTCTTTAGTTCGGCATTACATCCGCTAGTTTGAATGGCAGCTGCTCCAGTTTTTGAATGTAAGCCAGATTCATTATGCTGTGAAATTATCACTCGTTTCTCTAGGTGTGCTCTTTTAACTGCTTAATTAATTTAGATGTGGGCATATATATTCAAATTAAAACAACGATTTACTGTAGTAGGGTTGAGTTATGGTTATAGACTTCTCATTGAACACGTTTTTATTCTAACTTTCAGCTTCTTAAACAGGAATATTTAAAAATATCTGTACGCAGAATGTAGGTTGACAAAATGGCAGTACCTGTTTGAATTGATCCTTATCTTTTCTGTAAACACCAGAGAATTCTTAGCAGTTATCAGTTATTTGTTCTGACAACTCACTGAAAGGTAGTGCCTCTCCGGATGCAGTGCCTGCTGAGCTGTGCAGAGGTGTCAACAGGATGCTGACAGCAAGGCAAGGGCACCCCCTTCCGAGTTGCTGAGACCAGCAGTGCCAGCAGCATCCAGGTGGAAGCTGGATACGTACTACCCAACCTCTTTTCTAGTGGAAGAGGAGAGGAGTGAGAAGGCGTTTCTCTACTTCTGTTCCTCCCCTGCAGAGGCAAACAAAAAATAACGAGGAGTTTTTTTCTGTCTTATCTAAAGATTTCTTTTGTCTGGCTGAAATACATCATGAAGCTTCCTACAACAATACATGTGCACGCATACAGAGAGCTAAAAGGGAGGAAAAAAGCTGACAAGTCAAATTTGCATGCCCCTCTAACATACTCATTCTGTATTTGCAGGGAGAACTAATCACCTTCTATTACTATTGGAAGAAAACCCCTGAAGCAGCAAGTTCTCGAGCCCACCGTAGGCATCGAAGACAGGCTGTGTTTCGGAGAATTAAAACTCGAACTGCTTCCACTCCAGTCAACACTCCCTCCAGGCCCCCCTCCAGTGAATTCTGTAAGTGGAAGCTAAAAGCAACGCATTTATCTTTGTTTAGATGCAGGGAGCAACAGTAATGTAATGGTGCTGTACCTTCAAGTGAATGAAGCAAGGAAATGGGGTTCAGGCAGTTGCCCTCTCCTGTTCCTATACCATTATGCTGGAATGTGGTAGGCGTCTTTGATCACCAAGTGCTTTGTGCAGTTCTCAAACATTAAAGCACCCTGTAAGGATGGAAACATTGCCCTGGTACTGAATTTCCCTACTCTTTTCTTGGGTTTGTGTTGTATTTTCTCCAGGCTTATTACAGCAATGGGAATTAGAAAATGCAAAAAGAAGGAAGTCCATCCCTTTGGAAGGAAGTCCCTTTCATCCTTACTTGGTGACCCATACCTTCTGCTTGATCTCAGGCTGTGTGCTGCAGCCAGCACTGTTGTATCTTAATGCATCTTGGAAGGACTTTGGCCTTGACTGAAGCAGAAGTGTCTAAACAAAGAATAATTACCCAAACCAGTGAACTGTACTGCATTGCAAAGGGTTATGATTAGTAATGTCCGTATGGATATATAAGCTTTCATCCGTATGTAAAAGGCTTATGTTACGCTGTGAGTTTTAAGTCTTTCTATAGACTAAACCCAGCACATTTCACGTGCCTTCTAAAGAAAAGGGACTATGTGGAAGGCAGAAATTGGCAGAATCTTATTACTAATATGGGGGAGGTAGAGGATGTGGTGAGCAGGCAGGACAGAGAATTCTGGAGAGGATATTAGGTAGTAAGAAAGGGCAATTAGCTTCTCCTTGCCGAAATTGATAGGTTTTATTGCTGATTTCTGTGTGCACAAGAAGTGAGGATCTTGCCTCTACAGCTCGATCCAAGATACTCAGCACTTCAGAGTGCATGTGGCTGGAAGGACCCATCCATATGGATCCGACTGCAGGATGAGAATAAAAATTAATTTGGTAAAAGAAAGCAAGTTCTAGCCTGGTGTCAATTTTGCAGTCAGGGTTTAAACACCTGCAAGAATTAATGTGGAAACTATGGTAGTGCCCTGTGTTAATTTGAAGGGTAATGAGTTGATGGCAAACGCTAATGGCAAGTACTGTAGAATCCCTCCCTCTCTATAAGCTGCATGTGTTGCAAAATATCCTCTTGGAATCTTTAGAAAAAAACAGTATTCTTGCATCAAGGACTTCTTTTCTAATTAAAGATGTGAACAAAAGAAGCCACAGGGCTTTCTGCTTGTGACAAATTATAGAGCTGTTATGTTGTGAATTTATAGTGGTGCTAGAAAAATGCAGTACTCTCAATAAGAAAGGATTTACTCCTGAGTTGTTTTAGAAGATGAGGTAAGATACCGGTTTTGTGATGTCTGCAGATTTTCAGTGGTTTAGATGGTGCTTTTTAGCTCACAGCCTTGTAATCGGCTAATTTGCTATATACTGCTTGCCACAAAGGAAAGTGACCCTTTCCGTATTCTCCACTTCTTCGAAACGTGACATTCTTGAAATGTAAGTTTGCCACAGGTTACAACTCTTACAGAGGCTTGCAGTAAGAATTGGAAAGCTGGTAGTATCCTTGTAGTACCTCTCATCCAAAAGAATCGCAACATGTTTTTCAAACGGGTACATTATATGCAACCATCGTTTCTTCCACCCACAAAATGTATCTAGCTCTTGTGTTAAATATAGCCACTGTCTAACAGAGCATAGCAGCAGTCCCCATCTGGTTTAGAAGATGAAGACTAGAAAACAAATAAAAAACAGAAAAGCCACCGCAGTATCTGTCCATGGAATCTAATAATGTAGGATTTAGGTGTAGAATATTTGATTTTAAATTTGATCAAGTTCTAGAGATACAAACCTCCTTTCTCTTGAAAATTGTGCTTTTGGAACACAGCCTCTCTAACTAAAGCGTGAACAGTGTTTGAATGACAACTTAATTGAAAAAGTACCGTGTACTGAATAAAAAGTTCTGTGAATTGTATCACTTGGTGCATTCCTGGAATCCTCCTTTAATCTGCAGACTGATCAGGTCTGGGCTTGCTTAGTTTGCAAAATCAGAAATAATGGCCATCCAAGGCAGGGTGATTGCAGGAAGTCACAAAATTTATGCGAGAACTATTATTATTAATGGTTATTTTAGCCAAGTAGGAGGAAATAAAAACCCTGCTGAGTTTTTCTTTTCCATTTTCCTCTTTTTCCCTTGTTCTTTACTTATTCAGTGGACTTGAGCTCGGCCAGTGAAGATGACTTTGACAGCGAGGACAGTGAACAGGAACTGAAGGGCTACGCCTGTCGTCACTGCTTCACAACCAGTATGCACCTGATTCATTGCTGTATTTCTCTCCCTTCTGCTACTGCCTGTTTAATGCAGGTTCATTCAAGCAAGAGCAGTTTGTGTGCATGTACAGCTGTTCAAAAAAATGTGGGGTTGAATCAGCTAAAATATGCAGCATTCCTAGCAGAGTTAATCATGCTTTGCCGTTGCAAATTAATACTGCAGTGACAAAGGAGAATCCTGAGAGGTAGACATTTATACAGGAAGAAACTTCACATAATCCATAATCTATGTAATGCATTTGTGATACAGCAAATCAATATTGGACTGTGACTGTCAGACACAAAACTTCTTTACGCTGCACCAAATCTCTTCTGCAGCAGCCTCATTCCTGTAGGTTGTCTGATATTTGGGCATATACATGGCACAGAAGTGTGAGCCCCAAAATAGGGAAGGGAAGGGAAGGAAATGAGAAGTTCATAGCTCACTTCACTTTAAGAAACCACAGCTTTGGAGAATAATAGCTGCCTGTTAGCTCCCAGGTAGAGCAGATAAGGCTTCTTTCTTTGTTTTCAAAACTGTAGTTGCTTAAATAAACAAATAGTTTGTAAATTGAATATTGAAGATGTGCACTGGAACACAGACTAAGCCTGGAACAGGACCAAGTTTTCCAGAAATTTCTCCAACTTTGTTGCCCGTAGAAAAGCAGCTACTTTTCTGGTTGTTGTGTGCTTTTTTAATAATGCAATGTGTTTGTGCTGAGTATCTGGTACATTGCGTATTTCTAAGCTGTTGCTTTTCCTGCCCCAAGCCTCCAAGGACTGGCACCACGGCGGTCGAGAGAACATTTTATTGTGCACTGATTGTCGCATTCACTTCAAAAAATACGGAGAGCTGCCACCCATTGAGAAGCCTGTAGACCCTCCACCCTTTATGTTTAAACCTGTCAAAGAGGAAGATGATGGACTTAGTGGAAAGCATAGCATGAGGACAAGGCGGAGTCGAGGCTCGGTAGGCTTAACGCTCTTGCATTGCAGCTTCTTCTGTAAAGACAAGGTGTTGTGTGGAAAAAGGTAGTCAAACTTCTAAAATGATGCTTTCTCCATCTTGCTTGTTTGCCACGGTATGTGCCTGCTGCTGCATTTGTGTATGCAAGTGTGAGATTTGCTGAGGTTGAGGTTTGCTTTGGAAAAAGGAGCTGAACGGTCTCTTCTGCAAGTTCTAATCAAACTTGTTATTTCCACGTCTTTAATGACCGGCAGTGGATTGTCATCATAAGAGGGCACTTGACCAGTGTGTCATTACAGTTTTTGTACTAGTATGTATCCTTGTTCCAGCTGGATCCTGTCAGAGGTAAGCCCTTGGGCTTATTTTAAAGGAAGAGTTTTAAAAAATTAAATGCTATTCATGTGGTCTCCTCATATTACTGGAGTTAAAATCTCTTCCCTACAGAAAACTGTAGTTTGCGCCTGTGATCAGTGTGCTCTGTCACAGAGTTTTTACTCGGGGTGGAATGCCGGGAGCCTTACTCTGCGCAAGTCACTTGTGAGAACTTGACAGCAGCTCCAGTTAATTTGATGTTTGCTTTGGCTTTTGGCTGATAGAAAGCAGCAGATATATTTCTTTTCCTTGCCCTCCCCTCTCCATCTTTCTGATCATGATGATATGACCGTTGCTTCTAAATATCTTGTGAGGCTACACTGTCAGGTAAGGTTGGCTTTGTTGTTTTATGGTAGCCAGTCATCCAAAAAACTGCCACGCTGGGACAAAAACAGCATTAATTATTGAAATATACTCCACCTTGATTCCTTATTGCATAGCAGGAGCACATTGAAACAGTGGTTTTAGAAACTGGTCTTGACTGCTTGAATGCCAACAGGTAGACTTTTTTTTTTTAATGGAACACGAGTCCCCTCCTACCGCGTGTATGCACGCTTACAAACGTGCGTGCATGTGTTTTATGAAGAAAATTTAGCATGCAGACAGCAGCAGTTTTGGAACATCGTTCTAATGTTGTCATTTCTAGCAGACACTACTAAAAAAAATAATCAGCACTTAATGTTTTTGAGTAGACAAATTAAGGATTTGCCTCCTTTTACTTTTAAGTCCAGATGAGCTTTCAAGGAAAAATTGTTACTACGTTAAATGCTCTTGTTTTTTCATTTTTCAAGCTCTTAGCAGGAGTGGTCCATCCATGCCCCTGATGTAAGACAGAAAGAAGTAAAGAGGTTGGACAAGTGCTGACTTTGATACACTTTTATTTCTGTTAAACAAATAGATGTCTACACTACGTAGTGGTCGTAAAAAGCAGCCAGCCAGCCCCGATGGTAGAGCCTCACCTATTAATGAAGACATCCGTTCCAGTGGCCGCAACTCTCCTAGCGCTGCCAGCACCTCCAGTAATGACAGCAAAGCAGATTCCGTGAAGAAGTCTACCAAGGTAAAATTTTCCCATTCTTCTTTTGTGTCAGGACTGGACACCTGAAGCCTCTTCAGTCAGCTAAATGAGATGCAGATTCTAGGAGGCTGGGGAATCTCTCAGTGACCTAGAAATTCCTATTTGTGTGGATAAGCAAAAAATTTAACGGTGCATCTGACTGATGCTTTGTTTCCTGTACATAAGGATGTGTAGTGATAGAAACCATTAAAGTATCCCCACATAACCTTACTGCTCTCATGATAAATTAATCCTTCAATTTCGGATGCAAATGCAAGCATTAGGCTCATGGAAGTAATACAGATCAGAAATGCTATATTTGAGACAAGTAGACAGTTTGGGGGATTTTTTTTTTAAGCAGTACTTAATCTTTGTTTACAAAGGAATATGAATATGTAGTAATTGAGACTACTTCTGTTACTGTTGTTCTGTATGTATATGTTCGCTTGATTTTTCAGAGCAAGCTGACAGTTTAGTCTGTTTAAATAAGTGCCTTTCCAAGAGAGTACTGAAGAAACAAAGCCAGATGAAGTGAGAAGGCTTGTTATTAAGCAGTGTAAATTGAAAAGTAGCAAGTTAAAAATAAATATTTTTATAAAAAAAACAAGTCAAAACTGGAGTATGGAGCAAGTTTTCACATGATAAAACTGAGAACTTAGCAAAATTTGAAGTTAGTTTAAGTAATTATGTGATGAAAAAAGCTGTCCCAGGCTGTGAAAGAAGGTAGTAATCTTGTAATAGCTAGTCACTGTTAGCCCTATACTTGAGGGGGTATAAAAATATCCTTTGCAAAATATCAGGAGTAAAGCAAGACTTTCATGTAGTAGAAAGGCTTATTCTCTGCCTGTTTACTGCTGAAATTCTTGCTCCACCCTCTGTTAACAACTGGTGTTGGTGTCCATTAGAAGAGTATACTGGGCCAGTTGATCTGGTATGAGTTCCTGATGGACTTGATTCTGCACAGCTGAAGGTGGAAAGACAACTGCTTTGTTTAAAATATTCCTTCACTACCAAAGCTCAAGACCACACCTGCACGATGGAATGAGGAATGCTTTACACGACGTTCCTTTTTCCTGCTAGCTTGTGTCAGAAACGTGTGCTGGGTTTGTGTGCAAACTGCCCCTTGGGTTTCTGTCCACAGAAGTAAAATTGCAGTCTGTTTTGGGTTCTGTCTTAAATTTGACATCCAGAGGGAGTGGCTAGAGCATTATGTAGATGCAAGTCTTCTGGGAGCTGCTCCTGGCAGATGGCGGAATACAGCAGCAACTCCAGAACAGATTCCCCTGCAACCTGTAACTGGACAGAGGGACAGATGTTTATTGGATTGTTGTTAAATACTCAACTTCTGATCAGTTCTCCTACTCCATAGGGACCCTTTTCGTTTATTTGTATTAATATGGTAGCACTGGCATATGCTCAATTTACTTTTGCTTTTATATCACTGGTAACTGTTGTGTTCTGCTTCATTTGTGGCAGAAGATAAAAGAAGAGGTATCTTCTCCTCTCAAGAACTCCAAGAGGCAGCGGGAAAAGGCAGCTTCTGACACAGAGGAACCTGACAGGTCCAATGCCAAAAAATCCAAAACTCAAGTGAGTCCCACAGAGGAATATTTTCTCTTAGGAGAATGGTTTGAAAGTGGGAGGGGGTGCAAACCTGGTAACAAACCAAAAACATGAGATCAATTTAAGCCACAGCAAATTGTAACTTAATCTGTGGCTGGAAAGCAACCAATTTTATAATGTGTTCCTTCTGTTGAAAAACAGATACTGATACAGGGTAAGTCCAGAAATATTTTTTTTGTTTTAATATCAGTATCAACCATATAGGAGTATATTTGGATTATTTTCCACCCCCTCCCTCCCAATTGTTTTTAATGGAAATTTGTTTTTTCCTCTTCTGTGGCAAGTTTAGACCACCACCACTGGAGTTCTCTCAATTTAATGGTATCAAAGCTCAATTGAAGTACTTTCAGGATGTCTTTTCAGCTCCATGTACCTGACCAGGTTCACTCTGTGCACAAGATTTGGTAATTTTGGCACTGAGCTTTCCATATTACAGAATCACAGAGGTTGAGGTTAGAAATATTTTTTTTGTTTTAATATCAGTATCAACCATATAGGAGTATATTTGGATTATTTTCCACCCCCTCCCTCCCAATTGTTTTTAATGGAAATTTGTTTTTTCCTCTTCTGTGGCAAGTTTAGACCACCACCACTGGAGTTCTCTCAATTTAATGGTATCAAAGCTCAATTGAAGTACTTTCAGGATGTCTTTTCAGCTCCATGTACCTGACCAGGTTCACTCTGTGCACAAGATTTGGTAATTTTGGCACTGAGCTTTCCATATTACAGAATCACAGAATGGTTGAGGTTGGAAGGGACCTGGAGGTCATCTAGTTCACCCCCTCTGCTCAAGCAGGGCCACCTAGAGCCAACTGCCTAGGACCATGTCCAGATGGCTTTTGAATATCTCCAAAGATGGAGAGTCCACAGCTTCTCTGGGCAACCTGTTCCATTGCTTCGTCGCTCTCATAGTGAAAAAGTGTTTCAATTATGTTCAGGCAGAACCTCCTGTATTTCAGTTTGTGCCCATTGCCACTGGACCCTACTAAAAAGAACCTGGCTCTATCTTTGCACCCTCCCTTTGGTATATTTGTGTTGCCTGTGCTGTTTTAAGTCCTGTGAGGTTCAAAGGGTGGTACTTGCACTTGTGTTTGCACAGCACGAGTAATAGGTTGCATCCTATGGCATGCTGGTAATGTTCTTTGTGCAGTTTTCTCACGCATGGTGGTTATTCTTCCCCCTCTCCCTGCAGGAGATCAGCAGGCCAAACTCTCCCTCAGAGGGTGAGGGCGAAGGTGAGAGCTCTGACAGCCGCAGTGTCAATGACGAAGGGAGCAGTGATCCCAAGGACATTGACCAGGATAACCGGAGCACGTCACCCAGCATCCCTAGCCCTCAAGACAATGAGAGTGACTCGGATTCATCTGCTCAACAGCAGGTGCTGCAGGCACAGCCCCAAGTGCTTCAGGCACAGAGCGGTTCTGGCCAGGCTCCTCCTCCTACACCACCTATATCAGCCCAGTTACCAGCATCGCTGCCAGCAGTGTCGAGTGCTGCTTCGGCTCCACCACAGGTCTCGCCATCAGCATCCCAGCCCCCTAGCCAGCCCCAGGCCTCTGCGCCACCACCTCCTCATTCTCACATACAGCAGGCCCCTGCTTTGCACCCACAGAGACTCCCATCACCCCACCCACCTCTGCAGCCTTTGAGCGTGTCGCAGAGCCAGCCGACCCCTGCCTCTTCACAGCCTCACTCGCAGCCTCCGCTCCACAGTCAGGCCCAGCCTACCCCTCACAGCCTGCAGGCCCAGCCCCTCCTGCCTCATCCGGTACCTTCCCAGCCGTTTTCCCTCCCCACTCAGTCACCTCAGTCTCAGGTTACCCTTCAGACACAAGCACCGTCTCATTCTCACTCTGCTCTCCAGGTTCAGGTAACGCAGCCTGTCCTGCCAACTGCAACCTCACTGCAGCAGGCTCAGCCGCCACGGGAGCAGCCGTTGCCCCCTGCACCCATGGCCATGCCTCATATCAAACCTCCCCCTACTACCCCAATCCCTCAGCTCCCCACTGCTCCATCCCACAAGCACCCTCCTCATCTCTCTGGCCCTTCTCCATTCTCAATGAACTCCAACTTGCCTCCACCACCTGCTTTAAAACCTCTGAGCTCCCTCTCAACTCATCATCCTCCATCTGCACACCCTCCTCCTTTGCAGCTGATGCCTCAAAGCCAACCACTGCAGTCTTCGCAAGCCCAGCCTCCTGTACTGACACAGAGTCAGAGCCTTCCCCCACCTGCTAATCACCCCCCATCTGGACTCCATCAGGTATCCTCCCAGCCCCCCTTTTCTCAGCATCCATTCGTCCCAGGAGGCCCACCTTCCATCACCCCTCCTTCTTGCCCCTCCACTTCCACACCACCCAGTGTGCCAGGCATCCCGCTTCAGACTTCCATCTCCACATCAGCAGCTTCTAGTGGAAACGTGCCAGTGGTGACAGCCTGCACGCTACCACCTATTCAAATCAAAGAAGAAGTCCCAGATGAAGCTGAGGAACCGGAAAGCCCTCCCCCTCCACCCAGAAGTCCATCACCAGAACCTACTGTGGTGGATACACCAAGTCATGCTAGTCAATCAGCCAGGTATGGAGGTTGTCATCAGTGCTTCCTTAATGTGCTCTGTTTTTTCTGTGTAGCAGGGCGC
The DNA here is from genome assembly GCF_000699145.1 of Aptenodytes forsteri. Taxonomy (NCBI): domain Eukaryota; kingdom Metazoa; phylum Chordata; class Aves; order Sphenisciformes; family Spheniscidae; genus Aptenodytes; species Aptenodytes forsteri. The sequence continues at coordinate 4,744,751 of NW_008794753.1, read as the reverse complement.
TCCCAAAAGCTGAGAAATGACCTCCTGTGGGAGCTGAGTGTATTTTACATGTGCAGCTTGTCAGCCTCTCGTTCTAGCATGAGTTTGCTCTGTTTTTCTGGAAAGGTGCTGTTTCAACCGGCATATTCAGACTGGGCATTACAGTTTGTAATTGTGAGAGGGGTTTTATACTCCGCTTGTCTGTGGAGTAATATGGTACAATTAATTTTCTCATGGCTTTCAGGGAAGCTGGTAGTGCTATTGTGTAAGTGTAGAGTGATACTTTTTTTTTTTCCTCCATACAGCTCTCAAATCCCAGGCTCTTGCATCTGTCCCAGGGCTAAGCTCTTTCTCTTTTGTTTCTTTCAGGTTCTATAAGCACCTGGACCGTGGCTACAATTCATGCTCAAGAGCAGACTTATACTTCATGCCTCTGGCAGGATCGAAACTGGCCAAGAAGAGAGAAGAAGCCATTGAAAAGGCCAAAAGAGAAGCAGAGCAGAAAGCCAGAGAAGAGAGGGAAAGAGAAAAAGAAAAAGAGAAGGAAAGAGAGAGGGAGCGGGAGCGTGAAAGAGAAGCAGAAAGAGCTGCGGTAGGTTTATTTGTAGCTAAGAGCTGTTTAAGGGAGTTGGCATGGTAGGATCTGACCTGGATGGTGACCACAGAATGTAAATCCCCAGAAGCGCCTTAATGCATGTGCAGTCAGGTATTTGTGAATATGGGAGCCTTGTGTATTAAGTGAAAGCCAACCAGCTACGAGCACCTCCTGGCCTGCCTGTGACTTTCTTCTCTTTAAAGGAAATGGAGAGTTTCTGCTCCTGGTCTGTTTCTGATGTGCGGGAAGCCAATGCAGCTGGGGATAACTAGGCCAAGTATTTACTTTTACTTGCAGTAGAAAAGCACTCTGTGCAGATACAGTGAATGCCTTTGTGTACCTTGTACTACTGTGCAGGCACAAGAGTGCTGTCCGCTGGAAAAAGGGGATCTGAAGGCTTTTGAAATTTGAAGTAAACTTAATTAACTTTTTTTATGGGGAGACCCAAACTCTAGTCTTGGTATAAAGAGCCAATACAACTAACCCATTTTTCTGTGGCCTTTCGGAAAGGAATGATTATTTCTGGGCCCGTGCAATTGGTAGGTTGGTAATACATTATTGATGCCGAAAAAGAAGGTGCTCAAGTATTCCTATTCCATGGTGCATTTCAGAGATCTGAATCATAGCTATGTGCTTCTGTAGAATTATAATGGACAGATGCTATATCCTGACTTTTAAGGGATGTGTCATGTATGGGGGACTTTGCTTTATTTTGGGGACGGGGATCCTTGGGCAATTGCATGGGTAAACTGCTTATAGCCCTCCCCAGAAGTGCTGTGCTGCCCTCGTACAGGAGGAGAGAGCAGGATGCAAAGTCCTGATGTGAAAGGAGTGGAATTTGTTGTGTTGCACATCATGGGGATGAGTTTCCTTGGGTTTAGTAAGTTCTAGGATACAAGCGAGTGTGGAGAGGAGAGGAAGAATACGCTGCAAACAAGACTGGTAGTCTGTAGTGACATGTATCAGCCAGCTGTTGCCCATAGCTGTGACATATGCCAACTAGTTCCTGCTCTATTAACTGTAAAGCAGTTAGTGTAGCTTTGAGGCTGCCACTACAAAGTAGTTACCTTCTGGCCTGCAGGATGGACAGAATCCAGTTCTTCCCCAAAGCACATTGGAGCACACAACTGCAGGAGTCGCAAGGCTCAGCAGGCTGAACTTGCCTCCTCTTAGAGCTTGAGGCGCAAGAAGGGAAGTGTGTGCCTGCTGTGCTTTTAAGCCAAGTGAGTTGAACTAAAATTCTCTTCCCCCATTCTGTGCAGCAGAAGGTATCCAGCTCCTCCCACGAAGGCCGTCTTGGAGAGTCTCAGCTCAGCGGGCCAGCACACATGAGACCTTCATTTGAACCTCCACCGACAACCATTGCTGCTGTACCACCTTACATTGGTCCAGATACACCTGCTTTACGAACACTAAGTGAATATGCCCGTCCTCATGTCATGTCACCAACAAACCGTAATCATCCCTTCTTTGTCCCCCTAAACCCCACTGATCCGCTTCTGGCCTACCATATGCCTGGCCTCTACAATGTGGATCCCACCATTCGGGAACGAGAGCTGCGAGAGCGGGAAATCCGGGAGCGAGAAATCCGGGAAAGGGAGTTGAGAGAGAGGATGAAACCTGGCTTTGAGGTGAAGCCCCCAGAGCTAGATGCACTGCACCCAGCTACCAACCCCATGGAGCATTTTGCCAGGCACGGTGCACTGACTATTCCCCCAACAGCAGGACCTCACCCATTTGCTTCCTTCCATCCGGGTTTGAACCCCCTTGAAAGAGAGAGACTTGCACTGGCAGGCCCACAGTTACGGCCTGAAATGAGCTACCCTGACAGACTGGCAGCAGAGAGAATACACGCTGAGCGGATGGCATCGCTGACAAATGACCCATTGGCACGGCTCCAGATGTTCAACGTTACGCCTCACCATCACCAACATTCACACATACACTCGCATTTACACCTACATCAGCAGGATCCCTTACATCAAGGTGAGCCCAGGGAAACGGGCTAGGCAGTTTCCTAGGGAACCTCTCTCGTGAGCTGTTAGCAGCAGTCTACCCAAACCAGGCAGACTGTGACTCTGGAATTCAAGTAGCAAAATCCCTGTTTTCTAGAATATGATGTGACTTCTGTACTGCATAAGGTTGTGGTAACTGAAATGCAAACAATTATTTTTTGGGGGGAGGGTGAACCAATAACAGTGATTAAGTAAATGATGGTAACAGTACAGCGATCTTCACTGAGACTGCACACTGTCACTAAAAGGTTTGCTGTTTTGTTAGGGGTTTTTTTGTTTGGGTTTTTTTTATTTTTTTAAAGTACTGGAGTCCTAGAGCACCACCTTACAGTGGTGTCTGGTGTACAGGTGGAGACTTCATTGGGTGAAGGGAATTTGCTAGGAGAGATGTCATGGAACTGGTAACGCTGCTAATGCTGATGGCTGTTACATTATGAGTTATAGCTGGAAAGGAGCTGAAGCTGGTGCTTCCATACAGGAGCTGAAAAAAAAAAAATTAGGAGAGAAAGACTTGATCTCTTTAGCCATTTGACATGCCAACCATCTGGCTTTAGTTGAGCTGAAATTCTCTGTCACAATTCTCATAAGAACCATCTAAATTTAGGGGTTGGTGTCTTTTTAGCTACAGTGTATTCTTATGTGTGGAAATTTTTTTCCCAAAGTATTTAATAGTCTCAAAAATGAATTGATGCCTTGCTCATTTCTAAAGCAAGCTACACGGTTACCCCTCTAGAAGTCTGGAGTCTGGAAGATGAGGCACTAAGCAGAATTTTTCTGATTTTCTGGTGGCAGACTGGAGAGAACATAGCAAGCAAGGCACCAGGTGCAGTAGCTGCTAAGTAAGGGGGGGGAGGGAAAAGTCCCAAGTACTTAAAGCGCAGCTTCTGGTGCAGCTGGCTACAAATGTAGTGTTTGTGCAAGCAAATATAGCATACTTCGCCTTGGAGCAATATGCATTAAACGTAGCTGGGGTGTCTGGTTTTTGGAGTTTGGAAGGAATTTGAGTGCTGTTGCAGAAGCCAAATTGTATAGCAAGGAAATCCGCAGGGTCTTACGAGATTGTTAAGGGGCGGGGGGTTAAAGGTAGGAGATAATAGTGCTGAATATCAGCACTCTTAAAGCTGTCAGCTGTGGACTTTGATTGAGACTGACTGCACAAATTACAAACTGGTTCAATTTGAGGCAGGTTTGCATACCCCATTGATAGCAGAATGAATTTGTCATAGATCGTGTCTATACAAGGATTCTGTTGTCAGGTAAGTCACTTACCACCTCTGTGCAGGTAAGTCTAGATACTCCCCCAGTTACTTGTTCTGGACAAAAATACAGCTAGTACATTCTCACTCTCAGTCTAGTGGGAGACTGGTGCAGACAAAGCCAAGTTATTTCAGTGTCAAGTCTCTCTTACTTGTATTTGAAAAGTAATTTGGCTTTAATCTTGGATGCCAGGTTAAAATACAGTTAGGGTCTCTTGAGCGTCTCCAAGTAGTTCTTGTTCCAGGGTAGCTCCCTAGGTGGGTAAGGCCCTAAAGTGTCTATCTCCTTAGAGCGGGAATGAATAGAGTGTAAAATGACCACACATTTGTGCTCTGGGCCAGATAACAGCTGAGGGAGAATTGTGTTAGCTGTGTTGTATTCCTTTCATTTGCGGTTCCTCTGCAATCTGCTAACAGCTTAACATGCTGAGATTTCAGAGGAGCTGATGAGTAAGTATTTTTCAGGTTTTGCCAGTGTCTCTTTTTTTCGTCATATTGGTAAAGTGACATTAGAGATGTTGTCTACAGGTGTCCCTCTCCTCACAAGGATGGTGACAATGTCATCTTTTGCAAACAAAGGGTTTTGCCAGCTTTTGGCCTATCAAGTAGTAATGGTAAAGTCAGAAGGATGCTTAAGTCCTTCTGTACTAAATGTCACTAGTGATCCTTCAATTTTATGTGTGTAAAGGGGAAATAGGAGAGCGTTTTGGGGAAAATTTTTCTAGATGCTGATCATCTTTGTTGTGAAGAGATCAGAGTTCTCTTCAGAAAGAGAGGCCAGGTGTCAGAGATTGATAGTTAAAGAAAACCATGGTTTTTCCCTGTCACAATGCTGCAATAAAGCACTCCACAGTTCTCTCTGATGGTTTTGTTTTTTCTCAGTGTAGTTACCGGAGTTGAGCATGTTCCTTCCTCAGGTTATTTGTGGGAGCAGATCTGTAATTCAAGTCACTTGCACTGATAGACAGAAATGGGATTGCTTATTTCCAAGGAATCTCCAGAAAAATCAACTGAAACAATTCAGTTTGTAGCGACATGTTTGAGGTGACTTGTAAAAGCCAAGAACAGGAGATGCCTAGGAGAGCAGAGAGTAGTAGAATTTGGCCCAGAGGTCCATGGATTAAGAGGTGGCCTTACATATAGCAGCACTATAGAGTTGAAAATAAAGCTGATGTGGATTTGCCCAGCTGCTTATGGTTTTGGCTGGGTTTTTATCTCTTTGCGTCTTTTCTGTTTGTTGGGTTAATAGTGGCCTGTTCCCCAGGCCAGTCCATTGCGCAGGCATAGCAACAAGCGGTGGTAGGTAGAGGTGGGAACAAGTGGCTGGGAGGTAAAGACTGAAGAGCAGATTGCTTTTTTCAGAGTCCACTTAAGGTGTTTGACAAGGGGTTTGCACTCTGAACACATGGTTAAAAATGTAATTATGATAAGCAATTACAAAAAAAAAATCTGTACAGGGGAGAGATCTTGCAAGGCTTAAGTAAAGGTAAGAGCAGACCTGTGCAGCAGGATTTATTTTTTTAAGTCTTCAGTTATTGAGCAGATTTCACAGCATCATCTCAGTTTGCCTCGTTAGGCTGAGCAGGTCTGATTAGCAAGCACTGCTGCAATGTATATGGGGGGAGTGTGGAAGGAATGTCTGAAGATGAAAGCTTAGGTGGTTTAGTTACTTGATCCACACACACCCCACACCCCCCCCTACCGCTTGGTGGATTTCTTTTTCTTGTAGAAATTGAAAGCCCTGGGTAGTTGCTTTACCAATTAAGACTGTTTGGTAAGCAGATGTCACCTGAAGATAGAAAAGTGGGTTTCAAATTGGATGGAGCTAAGCTCCTGGTAATTACATGCTGGTTAGGCCAAATGCTGATCCAGCTCAAGTCTAACAGGGCTTTTGATCTCCCAACAGTGAGCGATGCTTCCCAAAGCAGTTGATTGCTTGCTTTCTTTCCTTCTTTTAAAGGTTCAGCAGGACCTGTTCACCCGCTGGTGGATCCTTTAGCAGCCGGACCCCATTTGGCACGTTTTCCCTACCCACCTGGGACCATCCCCAACCCATTGCTAGGGCAGCCACCTCATGAGCATGAAATGCTCCGACATCCAGTCTTTGGTGAGAGCATTTTATGGTCCTTTACGAAGGTTGGCTCTTGATCTGAACTGTCCTCTTTTCTTCTGGGTCTTAGCATTTCTTGGGAGGGGAGTTGGTGGAGTTGAGCTGTAACTTAGGTTACAGCCAAAGGTTGGTTGGTTGGTTTAAAAAAAAAAAAAGCTTCAAGGGACAACTCTCTGCAGACCTCATAGCAAACAAGTGTCTAAAAATGGGCAACTCTCTCTTAGGTACTCCTTATCCACGAGATCTGCCTGGTGCCATTCCACCTCCTATGTCAGCAGCCCACCAACTGCAGGCCATGCATGCCCAGTCAGCAGAGCTGCAAAGACTGGCAATGGAGCAGCAGTGGTTGCATGGGCACCCTCACATGCATGGTGGTCATCTACCGAGTCAGGAAGATTATTACAGGTGAGAGGTGCAATGAAGGCTTTTGGAGACTCGGGGGTGCTATAGCTTCCTTCATCTTTCTCCACATTCCATCTTTTTTCTTCTGAAGTACTGCCTTTCTTAACTGTGTGATGAGTTACTGTCCTGATGCAGTTATGGAAGATGGTGAAGCTGTACTAAGACCTAATTTGGGCATAGGTGATAGGGCAAATTGGAAGCTAGGTCCAAATTATTGGCACAGGATGTAGACTAGCTGAGTCTTACATTGCAGAATTACCTCTGATTGGGGTTTTTAGTGTGATACTTGCTACGATTGCTGCTTCCACATCTCTCTCTCTTCCTTGAGAACTGTGGAGGAGGGTGGGTAAAAGCTTTACGAATGAGGAGAGGAATTCAATAAATCTTAAGAAATGACTAAGGGCAATAGGAAGTTGAAATGTGTGAATAATACGGATCCTGCGTTACCAGCTGAGAATGCCTAGACGAATCATGTGAGTTTTTCTCCCCAGAATGCTATATGGTGTTGAGAGTAGAGTGGTTCTCTTCTTGGCCTACCTTATGTGACACCACCTTACCTCCTGTTTGGCAATGACCACTGACAACGTCAGCTAAGAAGAAAAAGCCACCAGCACCTAGCAGGGGTGATTCCGCATGTCTGTGGGTAGCAAGGATATATAGGAAGCAGCATATTAAACACCTGCCGTGCACTGCTTTCCTCTGATGTTTCAGTCCTTGCTTCTGCTATCCAAAATTGCCTGCTGGCCTTGTGCCATGGGGGCAGCCAGTCTGCCTGAAGCCGACTGTCGTATCTGCAACTGCAGATGAAGCTAAAGCGTGATGAGCTGGCACTAGTGATCTTGCTCACATGTAAGGAGCGCTTCAGTAGCAAAAGGTCATCACTTCCTCCCGCAACAGACAGTGTTATCGCTGCTGTTACAATGGCTCTCATTTTTGTGCTGAAAGCTCACAAGTCCTGTTGCAACCTCTGTTCCCTTCAGGGCACCCGGGTGAGGTTAGCAGGAAGGCAGGCTATCTCTGAAGTGTCATGACACCTCCTTCATTTTGTTAAAATGAGTTTTCTTTCTCTTTCAGTCGACTGAAGAAAGAAGGCGACAAACAGTTGTAATAAATTATTTATTTGTAATGCTGGCTATGGAAACCCCAGTCCTTGGGAAGGAGTGGAACATTTTTACATACAATAAGAGCTACAAAAGGAAAAGAATATCTTATAAAGATTTCTTTATATATTTAAAACAGAAACAACCACCCAACAAGTAGAGACTTATCAGCATAGTGTTCATTTGTAGAGAAGATTTCTCAAGACTGGTGTGGGTCTCCCTGCATGACAACGTATTCAGAAGCCTATTGAAAATACAGGACTGTGTGGAATATTCAGAGAACTTCCTGCAATCTTGTTTTTTTTTTTTCTTACTAGTTTGTTTTGAGTAGGTGCTAGAATCAGGTTCACAACACAAGTCACTGTGCGTGAAAAGACACTCAATGCATCTATAGCTATTTAAAAAAAAACAAGGATTGCAAGTAGGTGACGTAACAAGCTCTGAATCCAAGTGCTATAATAATAAAAATCTACTTTTATTTTAATACATTGTAGGAAATCTTCATAATTTTAAAGAGAGCTCAGTTCTGCAGCATGGCTTTTTAAGTCTGTAAATAACTTTTTTGGGTAGAGGGGAGAAACAAAACAAAACAAAACTCCAGAAACGTTTATCTTGATTTTCAGTAACATCACAAATTGTGAATTCCTACCTGGTATTGACAGAATACAGAGTTGATTTTTTAATAAAATATATATATAAAATTATCCCTTTAATTAAAGGGAATGATGGGTATCAATAATTTCAAATGGGTAAAAGCTTGAAATTTGGTTTGATATCAACAATAAGCATTAAAGGGAGTTGCAGGGATAATGTTGCAAATGACTGTTTCTGTTCTTGGTTTTTTGGTTTGTTTGGGTTTGTTGGGGTTTTTTGTTAGTGTTACATCTCTCTGTTCTGCAGATGATTTCTGTTGAGTTGGGTTTCTCAGCAGTACAGGTGTCCCTTGGAACTAGCTTGCCCTTTTGATGCCTACTTCAAGGGTTAATTTTCAGTGTGGCCATAATACACTTCTTTCCTATTACCTTTTGAAACTTAGTCTAACTACATTGGTTTTAGACTTTAGGCAAAGGTTCAAAGAAATAATCTGTTCTAAAATCTCTTTTTAAAAATGTTCCGTGGCTCAAACTAGTACAGCCCGAATTTTGTATGCATGTGCATATTTTTGGAGGACATGCTCTTTCTGGCCTCTTACGTTTGATATGTTCTTAAGAAAAGTGGATAGGCAACTCGGTGTTCTTAAAGTTGTTTTGCAAAGACCAGTCTGTATTTCTCTTTGACTGTTTTAGTTTTGTTTTTGTAAGCAACAACTTTTTAATTGCCACCAGTGTTCTGTATCTCAGGAACTTACTGCTTTGGGATTAACCATGGACAGTAACATTTACAACAGGTCCACACAGAATAACTCCTGTTGGCTAGTTCCCATGTGGATGGTAAAAGGAGAGGAATACACAGAAGGCCAGTGAGCATTATTTTGGAGACAGCTCTGCTTACTGTCTAGGCAGATTTTTTTTTTTTCCCCCACTGTTTTGCCGTGGGTTTTCTTTGCCAGAGCAGAGGGTGATGCAACCAATGGACATCTGAATCTGCTGGCCATTTTTTCTGCTGGTGCATAACTTCCCCCCATTCTCTCTCTTAACTCACGAGCGCGCTCTCTCTGCTGTTGTAAACTGTTCAGTGTGATGGTTGTGTCATAGGACCGTACTGAGCCATGTTTGATAAACTTGTAGTTAATCATACGTTCTGATGGAAGGCATGGCATTCACAGTGCTTTATCCTCCTCGTGGGTCTCAAAACAGTGTCAGCGTTAGTGCCCAAAGATTACTGTCGGACAGTTAGTAACATAAATTCACCAATTAAAAATTATGCATTGGGGTATTCTAGGTCCACTTAAGGCAGGAGTGCATAGAAGAGAGAGGAGGACTATTTCAGCTGATGTTGATCTTCCTTTTTTTCTGTCCTCCATTCCAGATTTCTCAGTGCTAAAGAACTGCAATAGCGTTTAATCAGTTCCATCTGCTATATTTGAACTCTCTGTGAAGGTATTAGGAGGAACAGCTAGTGTTTCTGAGATTTGGAAACCATGAGGTCAATCTAGAATCGAGGATGGTAAAGTCTTCTTCAGTCAATGCCTTCAGTCGCTGTCTGCAGTGATCAGGTGAAATGGTTTTCTTTTGAGTAACTTTTTTTACTTTTGCTAACAGTGGAGTAGCTAGTAAGACCGGTCTGCTCAGCAGAGAGAGTGCCTCAGTTTACTTTAAAGGTCTAATTAGGCACATTTCAGTTAAACCTCCCCTCCTTGTTTTTACCATGTGGAATTTGGGAGTTTGGGGGAGTTCAGCCACTTCAGCCATTTCTTCTGATCCTTCTCTTTTGCTGTTATTTTTAGCTATAGTTCTTCTTAAGGGAAAAAAAAAAAGCTAATTGCCTCCCATGGTTCTCTCTGTATTTTTTTTTCAGCTGAAGTTTGCAGTCTGTTCAAAAGCTATTCATTGATCCCTTTTTTTTTTTCTTTCTTCAGAAAAGCATTCTGATAATTTGTGGGAGGTTTTTTTGTTCACATCATTCAGCAAATAAGCACTGAAATTCTTCCATTTTAGACCAGTGATTAACTACAACTTTACATGCAGTGGTTTTTGAAGCCATCTTGGTGTTCGATGCCCTGTTAAAACAACCCAGACCTTTTGATTTTCTTTAAGAAATCTCTCTTATTTTTCCTCTGTTTTGAAAGTTTATTTTTTAATTTTGCTTTAGTGTTTTTGAAATGTCTCTCTTGTTCTATGTCGTCATGGTTGAGCTTGTTTCACTGCACCGTTAAAGCAGAGTGTACATTCTGACTGCTACATTTATATATATCTTGAAGCTTAATGTATATATGAGTAGTTTGCCATGGGATAACACAGTGTAAACAGAGTAGAAACCCAGAAATCGTGACTTCTGTGTTCTCTCCATTTGAGTATTTTGTAATTTTTTTGAAATATTTGTGGACATAAATAAAACCAAGCTACACTACAGCAGCCAGGTTTTGCCTGCAAGCGAAATGTGTCTGTTGATTGTTGTTAGTGGGAAAAGAGTTATTTTCATCTGGGATAATATGGGATGCCGGCCTGGCCATCTTGTCTGTTTCAAAGCTGTCTTGTCTTTCTTGGCTTTATTTTTTCTTTCTTTGAGGTCATTTCATTTTTAATATACGGTACACAAAATGCCAACATCATGTCCAGTTCCAGAGTATATTCTGCCTCCCTGAGGCACATTTATGCTCTAGGGCCATACTGCATAACTTTGGCATGTTTTTCCGTAAGTTAAGCAGTCAGATTGATAAGAATGAATGTGTAAGGATGTTTTGGCTGTCATGACTTCAGGGGCTTTCTGTGTACAATGGTAATACATTGTAGCCACTGATCTGTCTGAGCACAAACGAGTCGTTAAAATGAAGTGTGTGGATAAGCTCTCATTGCGTCAGCCAAAGAAGAGTAGAAAGACGAGAACTTCTAAACCAGGGAGGACAAATTCCCCTCGTTTCAACAGAGTAGGAAAGACTGCATGCCATCATCTTCTTTTAAATTTGCCTGTGAACCAAAGGTGTTCAGAAGACATGCAAGGGAAAATGAGGCCTGATGACTCATGAAGTGTAAGCTTGGAATTAGATTTAGTACACTATATATACCCCAGTAGCCGAGTTTTTCATGCATCTTATTTTCTAAGAGATGCTACTTTGTGCCAGTAGAGTCGTCTTGCACATAACTGATACAGAGCTGGCAAGAGATGCATTCAAAAGGGATAATTGCAGAGAGAAGGATGCACAGTAAGTCATTGTCTATTCATTGCCTGCTGAAAAGCTAAAATTTGCTTTCAAATTGCGTAAAGTTACATGTTTGTGTACATTCGTAATGGCTCCCCTGTCTTCCATCTATCAGGGATTATAATGTATTTGTGTGAGCTAGCTGTTTGGGTGTTCCATATTTGCAGTTCGTGATAATCGGCATCTCTAAAACTTAGGAAAATGTTGTGATGCCACGGAGAGAAGAGGCGAGTATCTTTACAGAATAAATGTTTGGTCAAAAGGGAGACGGGAAGGCTGCATTCTTGATCTGGTTTTGATCTGTGATTTTTTCAGAAATAGTGAGGTATTTTGACTCCAGTTCAAGCTAATTAGTGCTCTGAGTATATTGAGAAAAGAGCGCCCTGTTGTTTGAGTGTGCTTGAAACAGACGGAGAAGTATTCATGACAAATTGCATGGGAGTTTGGAGCTGCATATTTGAAGAGGCTGCTCTATTTATACCCTGTGGCATTTTATAAGGGGAAGGTCAGTTCTTGTCTACTGGAAATAGCTTCTGAAAGTGCTTTTTCTGAGGCTGGCTTGAACATGTGCTATGGTATTTATTTTGACATTTCTTCTGGTTTTTTAATTCCTTGTACTTAACATAGAAATTGAATGGGCTTAGGGTGCCCTCCCTTTCTTGTTACAGGTTCTAAGTTTCCAGACGTTAAATGATGAACCCTACAGGGACAAGGCCGAAGAGGATTTTTATTACTGCATAAATTGAACAATATAGTTCCTATTGCAATATTAGTCTTGTGTTAATGATGCCTTCCCATTGCAAGGGCAAAAGCTGGAAAGCCATCTGTCGCACAGCTTTGTTATGTGCACGTTAGCAGACTTCATTCTAATGTCATGTCAGCTGTAAAAAGTAACATAGGCAGTAGGATTTCAATCCTTCCTAGGCCATGGGTAGCTTTTTACAACCTACATTCATTTAGGTACAAGGAGAAAAGGGGAAGCCTGGTGTTTTGCTCAGGAATTTGATTTTCTGTTCTTTGAACATGAAAAAAGGTAGCTCTAACATAGCTGCTTGTGAAATTTCTGTTCTCTGCAGAAGCTCCCGTGCATTGGGTTTGGTCCCTGACGATCTTAAAGCACCTCTCCTTCAGGTGGTGGTAACGAGAGGCCGTGGGGCTGGGCTGTGGGAGGGGTCAGTGTGTGGGGCTGTTTGCTCAGGAATTTGATTTTCTGTTCTTTGAACATGAAAAAAGGTAGCTCTAACATAGCTGCTTGTGAAATTTCTGTTCTCTGCAGAAGCTCCCGTGCATTGGGTTTGGTCCCTGACGATCTTAAAGCACCTCTCCTTCAGGTGGTGGTAACGAGAGGCCGTGGGGCTGGGCTGTGGGAGGGGTCAGTGTGTGGGGCTGAGGGGGCCCAGCTGGGCGGGAGGGCGGGCCCTGCTCGTTAGGGCGCTGTGGTGCAGGGAGCACCTGGCCCGGAAGGTTCCGGCAGCTGCTGCGAGTGAGTCCCTCAGGCCAGGCGGCATGGCGGCCTGCAGGTAAGAGCCTGTCCCCTGCTGTGACAGGAAAAAGGGTGACAGAAAGGTGGTGGGAGGGAGTCTCGGGGCACAGCCTCTTTTCTGAGAGCAGCCATGCCTGTTTGCCTGTGGAGGGAAGCCCAGACCTTGGGGTACGCTGTCACCCGGCCCTTCCTGGCAGTGTTCCTCTATCCCAGAGGGAGCCAGCTTCCCCTCTGCCCCTCCTGGTAGTGTCCCTTGGTCTCCAAAGGAGCTGGGTCCCTCTGTGCTCCCTCTGGCAAGTATCCTTTGGTCCCTGAGGCAGCCAAGACCCTTGCAACCCAGGGGCTTGTTCTGTTTGCTCAGTTCTGTCCATGTTGCTGTGACAGGTGCTCTTCCATATGTCCCAGTCAGCGGCTCCTGTGTTGACAGCCCCAGATGTTTTTCCTCTCTTGCTCTCGTATGTAACAGGTAAGCTTGAGAAAACCTTGTTGGTGTTTGTGTTGGGTCTTTTTCCAGGGTAGTTTCTTACCCTAAGTGTATCGGAAAGACTCGATCTGATGTTGGAGGGAAGAGACTTTTGGGTGCCCTGCGTGTACAAGTCATCCTTTGCAAACTACTGTTCTGCTCGTTTCCTTCTTTTACTTTAATGCAAGGTAATTAAGCCTGATTTTTCTCATGGTGTTGACTTTGCAAAAAACAAACTGGAGCAAAAGATAAAAACAACATAATGCAAACTACAAATCTCAAGTGGACGATTTAGCTAGGCTACTTTTTGTTCTTTACAAATGCTCATCTCTGTAGAAGTAGTAACTTGGCCTCTGCAAAATCAGCTACTTATATATATAAAGAATGTACTTCCCTGCCCTGTTCCTAATCCCCATCCTCTTTCCCACTTTCTCCTAAAGAAAAAACAAGTGAGGGAATCTGGCAAAAAACATTTATCTGCATAAACTCTCAGACATTTTGCAAAACTGTATTTTAAGAATGGTCACCCGTGGCACCTGACAGGTGTACCGGTGAATATTGATGCAGTGCAGGTTTCTGACACAGCATAAACACGTCTTCCTTGGGTCTCACAAATGAGAGAAATGAGTCTTCCCAATAAATATTGTTCAAATCCACTTTCTGGTTGGATGAGTAGTGGGAAAGGTTAGGCTAATCTTGCATTGCTCTGCAGAAGGGGGAAAAGGCACTATAAAAAACAGCACTTAGTTAGTGGAGGACACTTGGCAAGTAGAAGTCTCAGCCAGGACAGGATTTGATAATTCCATTGCTTGCACATCTCTCAGGTTTTGGAAGTCAGAGTATGTAAATTTTAGGGCACTAAATCAAGCCCAGCTTCAATGTAAGCATGAATAACTTTACTGATTGTTAATATTAATGAAGTAGCTTTCCCTTACACCAAAGCACACTTAGGGTAACTCAGAAGTACAGTTGTCAAAGTGAAAGACCCAGAAAAGATTCAAGCAATCAGTCTTGTTACCCATTCTTTTACTCTGGATGACTTTGTTGGATTCAGTTTCTGAATCTTGTTACAATTCCATTTCATTATTTGTTAGCTCTTTAAATATTTGTCCAATGTCCTTACCTGTGGCAATGTCACCAGAAAGAAGCATGCTCTGCAAAGTTGTTGCTTAGCTTATGAACATTCCTGTTTTTCACTATAGCTGCAAGGCTGAGTTTCCTGCGCCAGGGAACATGTGTATAGGAGAGAAATTACAGAATAAACTGATGCACTGGCCTTGGAAAATAGCTGTGCGTGATGTCAATGGAGTTGTATTTCACTTTGCCTGGGGTCTTGGTTTTGCTGGAACAGACTATTAGTAAAACCTGTAAGATGGTAGTTTCTCTGGCATTGCAGCTTGTTTGAATGAACCCTAATTACAAAGTCAAGGCAATTACAAAGAATCTAGTATTCTTGGCCTGGTAACGTAGTTGAATGTATGCTTTCAAAATACTCAACCACAACTTCGTGGGGAGTCTTCCTCCCTCTAAGTTGGATTGTTTTATTTTCATCTGTCACTGTTTTATCTTTCTTTTGGCTTCTCTAGTCCGTTCCTTCACAGCTTAATGCTTTTTCTATAGTGGCAAATAAAATGGATATCAATAGCAGTATTTTAAGAAGCACAAGAGGATGCTCAGTAGCAAAGGAGTAAAGGAACACACTACTCAGTTTCCCTAAGAAGCTCCAGTAAGCTCCTCAGCACTTCAAAATACCAAGGGTTTTGTTTGTCACCAAGAGAGTGTCTGTGACAATTTATTGGAAGTAGGGGGAGAGGATTAACAGAGGGAATTACTTAACAAAGTGTCCATTTTGAAATACATGAATTCTCTGGGTGCTCTTATTTTTTTCTGTGAAAGGGTCCACTCAGCCCTAAATCTTCTAGTGGACAAAATTGCACGATGTCTAGTGTATCTGCCAGCAAGGTCTCTTTATGTTGCAAATGTTCCTCTAGCCACTGTTTGAGGGGTGGAAACATTAAGGTAAATGAGGATCATAGTTTGGACTTATTAGCACTGTATAGATACACGGCCACTAAAGGTATGCACTGGGAGATAGGGAAATGCTCCCCTTCCAGCTGATGTGTCAGGAAGGATGACGAGCTTGAGGAGCATGTCAGAAGGAAGGCTGGAGAGTGTCAAGTGTTTCAACAGTTTCTGGAGCTATACCTTTGGGAATTTTGAAGAGTTTATCTTCAATACATATGCATATCCCTATAATACACTGCCCTTGTGCCAGTGCATTTTTCACTTGGCTCCTGGTTACTTCTCAAGAAGAGAAAAACAAGTATGATTCTGATTTTGCAGAATGAGCAGATGCATGTTTGCAACTGCTGCCACAGTTTGAAAAGTGTACAAGTGTCTTGTGATACAGAACTGAAATAGTTTGTAAAATGCTATGGTTGACATAGTGAGACACTTCACAGTGGCTCTGCTTGTAATAAACCAGCATTTAATTAAAAATTCCATCATGTGCACGTTCTGTGATGACGTACAGGGACCCTCCAGGTGAAGGCGGGCTGTCAAAAGAGCAGCAGGGAAGTCTTCTGCAGCTGCCTCAGCATATGGGGAGGCTTTGTCTGCGTTTGTGTCGTGTGTAACTTGTTCTGAGTTGACCTCAGACTTGGAATCTGTGCAGAGACTTCAGTCCCTAGGGTGGCACTGAGCAGTAAGTACTAATTCATTCAGATGACAATACTTAAATAATCCCCTGACTATATCCTGTCTCGGAATCTATGGCACATCTTTTCTTTACTTGGAAACTATTCATGAGGTTTTTTTGGTTTCTTGCCCCCTTTTGATCTGCTTTTTTGGCTCAACAGGAGAATGTGCTGGACCTAGAGGGTTTGTCATCTGTCTGTCCTTCATCCATCAAGCTGCTGCATTAGAGCCTGGTCTGTGCTGAGTTTTCCTGTAGGTGGTATTGATTAGGGAGGTGGAAATACTTACTTTTCTTCCCCAGCTGACTGATTGCAAGATATTTATTCCTTTACAATAGATAAGACAGTAAAACATAATTTTATTGGTTATACTTGCATCTGTTGCTTTTACTCTTGTAACTATTGTGTAGTGCTGAAACAGGACAAATTTCTAGCACAGACAAGCCTTTCAATGACAGCAGCAAAAAATGCACGTCAGTTATTGTTCACTGACATTTCTGTGGTGGCTGGGGACACGGATGCCAAGGGCAGTGAAAATCCTTGTCAGATCTGTGCTCACTGGGGAAAAACAACATTAAAATAGGTACCTTTGCAAAGCACTTCCACTCTATCAGTACTGAAGCAATGTACCATGCATTTCATTTGTCAGGTGTCTTGAAGACTTAGAGTGTAATGAACTGAGTAAAGGCTGGAGGTAAAGCCTACATGGTGTAAATTTGTGGTGGTACTACAGTGTTTCACAGCAGCATTGAATGTGGTCCATTGTCAGTGTGTAAGGGAACTGTTCATAGCCTGGTGATAGAAACCTCTGTAACTGTTCAGTATACACAAAGCAGGGCATTTTAACAGAGTTCATGCTGGAAAAATCAGTTTCCAGACATAAGCTCTGTTTCTCCCTGACGTGATGATACTACTCTCCTTCCACCTGTTGACATTGCTTTGCTACAGATTATGTGATTCCAGACCACAATATGCTTGCAGTGGGATATAGAAATATTTTTTTTTCCCCTTTTCCTCCTGTGTTATTTAAGGCAAAGCTCCTTGACTTTTACTAATTTCTTCTGGAGACAATACCTGGGGCCAGAAACTGTTGGGAGGTGCCCTGACAGAAACACCTTCATCTAAATGTAAATGTTGCTTCCCTGCCTCAGGCTGCCTTTAAGAGGCTTTTTCTGTGGGAAGCAGCTACAAAGTAATGGTGCCAATCAATTTATTCAATAAAAGGTCTTTTATATGCTTATTTGAAATGTATTGTTCTGGGGTGATAGGACCACATTTGTTTTTTAAGCAGGTGCCTCAGATGGAATGAGAAATAGGGAGCATAAAGGAGAGGGAAAAGAAATTGTGTAAGGCTTGTTGCACTTGGGGGGGTACAACTTGGGCTCTTGAGTGCAAAGGGTGGAAAGAACTGAGGTGCCTCGATAGTGGGACACAAGACAAGGTGTGCTGGGTAGAAGTGGGACAGAACTCCCCTAGTGCCCCTGGGACAGTCTATTCTGACTTGGGTTGGGGGTTGAGTAAAGGAGTTCAATACAGAGTCCCTGACAAAGACAGAGGGAAGGATTTTCTGAGTCACTTCAGTGAAGTAACATCTGCTTGTAGATGACCATCTTGGGCAAAGGCAGCTTGAAATTCTCGTTATCGTACCGCCTCCTGGGAAAACACATAAAGAGGTGCTACATCAAAGTGCAAAACATAATTCTTTCTTTATATATTTCATATTCCGCATCAAAGTATGACTTTTGGTATGTGTGTCTCCTGCCAGCACCACCTATGAGCAGTGCCTTGTATGCGTGGTGTTTCATTTTCTTTTGACTTGGTCTTCACTTTGAGGTAACCTCACTGTACTGTTCCTGACAGCGAGAGGCTAATAGGCATAGGCAGGTGTTGATGGCAATTTAACTTACTTTGCCAATGGAGCTCAGTTGCTGTAATCCTCCCTGCAACTCCAGGCTTTTATTTCTCTCAAACAGCATTTTGGCATTCATGACAAATTACTTAATGGCCCATTGCAAGATACATCTGTCCCACAGGAGCTGGGCTGATGGTTTTGCCGATCTGTCTGGGTGCTGTTTGGTTCTGCCACAGATCCCAGTGCTGGTGTGCTGTGCCTTGGTTTCCCTGTGTAAAAAACAGAGGTAAAGATACCGACTTGCTCTAAATTCTGGTTTTGCTCTTTCAAAAAAGCTTTGAACAGATGGATTTCTACTATTTGTATTTGTGCAATATAGATGGAAGAGAACTTAGTAAAGGGTTTTGAGACCCTTGAATCCTAATGGCTACAGAATTAATAGTTGCAGACACACGATTTCAGATGTGATTTGAACTTAGGTTGCTGGGGTTACTTACACCTTCTATTCTGCTAAGGTCCTGTAGTTACGTGGTGTGGATCTGGCCCCTAAAGCTCTGGAGCTGGTGCTTTGGAGAAGGCAGTAAGATAATGCTTCAATCTCCATTGCTCTTCTCCAGTGCTCCTGACCAATTATAGGTTGGCGCATAAGCATCTGTTCTGAAGTGGTCCATTGTGAGCTGCTGGTTACACCATCATAAAGCAGGAGAAATGCTGTTGAGTTCAGCTGGATTTATTTGGAGTAATTGAGAGCAATGCTTACACTCTTCTACCTAAATGCGTTATCTCTGTAAGACGAAATGCTTCTTTGCACAGCATGTACCACGTTGCATAGTCATGTGTTTGCTCTGAGGTACTGGGACACTACAGATGATGAGCGCTGCTGGTTACACCATCATAAAGCAGGAGAAATGCTGTTGAGTTCAGCTGGATTTATTTGGAGTAATTGAGAGCAATGCTTACACTCTTCTACCTAAATGCGTTATCTCTGTAAGACGAAATGCTTCTTTGCACAGCGTGTACCACGTTGCATAGTCATGTGTTTGCTCTGAGGTACTGGGACACTGCAGATGATGAGCCTTTGCTGCAACATTTGGAAAGTGAAGATCTGGGCTTGCACTTCTTACGTTATTACTTGTTATGTGATTACTTGTATTACTTGTTATGCCTTTGCAATGGATAAGGTGACTCTCTTAACAAGACGGCTGGTTTTTTCTTACTGGCTGAGGAATACTAACTTTCAGGCATCTCAGCTCTGTCCCCTCAGAGTCTCTAGGTATGTGGCTGCTGCTTTTTTTATCAACAGTCTAACATACCGCCGTGCAGTGTTTCTGCAAACTGCAATGCCCTGTGTATTTTTGCATGTGCCAGACTGAGTTCTGAGTCATGTAGAGCAGAGACTCTCAGATGATGGGGGACTGGACTGTTTCTGGCTGGGCCCCCAGGGCTCTTGTCTGACTGACTTTTATTTACGAGATTGCAAATAAGAAAACATGAACAGTTGGCTGATGTCCCTGGCATGCATTCCTGTGCCCAGCTGGACTGCAGGGACTTGGCAAAGCTGACTTTACAATGCCTTCTGGCTATTGGAGTGCTGGTTTACGAGATTGCAAATAAGAAAACATGAACAGTTGGCTGATGTCCCTGGCATGCATTCCTGTGCCCAGCTGGACTGCAGGGACTTGGCAAAGCTGCTTTACAATGCCCTGGGGCAGGGAAACTCCCTCTTCGGTGGGGGGGGGGGGGGGGGGGGGGGCGATGGAAAGGACAGTGGCAGGAGAGGAGACAACATCTGAAGGAAGAGCAAGGGATGTGAGGGGAGTAGTCTTGCACTGAACAGTGGTCCCGTCTTCAGCCCTCAATGCGATTTGATAGTTTCCTGCAGCAGGTGATTTTTGTCTGTGATTCACCCAGGTCGTTCCCTGTCCAGATAAGCGTGAGACACTCCCTCCCGCTTTCCAGGAGCTACCTCCTCTGGACACCGACTGGGTTCCCCAGTGACTCGGGCCAGGCTGCAGGTTGTCGCCAGAGCCCCGGCTGTCCCTCTGCCAAGTGTGCCCTGGGAGGCCCTGGGTGCCATTGTAGCGTTTGCCACCGGATGGCAGCAGATGCTAGGGAAAAAAGAAATTCAACCCTCAGCCTTGAGCATCTGTTTCCAGGAAAACTTGAGGAACTCACAGTAATTACTGTATCGAAGTCATGGTCAAAAAGCAAGACTTCAAGTCTGTGGCTTTCCTTGGGTTTCATTTGTTTTGCAAAAACAAGTTTCTGTTGCCAAAATTTCCCAGCTGCTTCCTCTTCTTTTACCCTCATGGCTGTGCACTCTGCACCTTTTAACTTTATCTGGCCCTGCAGAGTGGTCGCAATTCTCTTTTGCTTTGCTTGTTCCACATTAGGGGCTGGGAGACACAGACCCTTTAAGTGACTTGCTCTGTGTGTGTGCGCACATTTATATCCTGGGGGAATGCAGTCTAGGAATTCTTGTCTGGACTCTTGACCAGCTGTGTGGCCCTGTGCGAGTTGCACCACCTCCTGGTGCCTTAGTTTCCCTCTCTGCAAGTAATGCTTTTGATGCCCTTGTATGGAAACAGGGATATAAACACAAGGCAGCTGCCCTGAGAATATTTGTTTCTTTTAGATGGCCTCAACTCCAGGCTCGCTCTTGAACTTGAAAAATACACAAGCCATGCAATAATATTTAATATAACAACCCCAGCTAACAATAGTCCTCTTCTTCCACACCATTCAGCAGCTGGGTGACGGCACAAGGCGTTTTCTTCTAGACTTTTTGGCTTTCTTGGGTTGACTGTCACAGCCTCTTGAGAGCTAGCATTTGTCTGGAGGGCATGCTAGAGTGCCTGTCAGTTACTGCTGAAGATAGATGTCATTTATCAAGCAGATGTACTGCAGTGATCAATGGCTACTGTCAAACAGTATTGGTCTAGTAAGGACTGGTCTCTGTTGTATTGGTAGAGGATGCCCTACATAAAATGCTTCTGACCTTATTGATTAGTCCTCTCTTTTCTGCACGTGGCACATGTGTATCGAGAGGGGACCTATCTCAAGATGCCTTACAGGGAGTTTGGCTTTCTGAAAGTTTCCCTTGTAGTAATCCTGTCACAGAGTGGGTGCCCAGCTTCTGGTGTCAGAGCACTAAGGGGCTTGTGGAGTATGTCCAAAACTGGTGTGCATGGACTGTGCTTGGGCACAGCTTCAACCTGTAAGCACCTGCAAATGTGGAGCCAGGACCCCTTATTACCCAGCCTGCATTTGTGGCAGCCCAAACCCTGCCTTTATGCGCCGCCCAGTCCCTGACAGTCTGCAGGACTAAGAAGTGGTAAAGGAGGTCAGAGCTCCAAGTTTGTTTGATCTGTTTGGTAGGCAGGACATTTGTTTGCTGATCTGGCTGCTCCAGTCAATGGAACTAGCGTTTTCAGTTGAGGTCAACATCCAACTCTATTAAAGTCTCTGAGGATCTGGGTAGCAAATGAAGTAAGTGAAAGCTTAGGCCATTGGGCTGCAGTGCATGGAGGCAGAAAGGCAGGCAGTGAAAGAATGTGGCCGGCAGGAGTGTTACACGGGATGCAGAGGGTTCCTTGGGGCAGGCAGGAAGAGGACTGCTTTTCTTCTACATGGCAAATACTTTGTCTCTGAAAAATCAATTTTAAAAGATAGAGAATGATAGTAGGGGCCCGCTTGGACAGTTCCTGCCATCTCCCCCCGCTACTTTCCTGCCCCCAAGCCCTCCAAACCTTACAGTGTTGCAGAACTCCCCTAAAAGTGGTTTCCCCCTCAAGGGTAGAAGTTGGGATAAGATTGTTTAATAGAATAAAATGTTTCTGTTCTGAGACAGGTGTGGAGTCTTTCTGCAGCTCTGGACCTGCTCTAATGTGAGCCATGCTGCTCCCAAGCATGTCATGGTCAAGAATACTTGAGGATGTGACTTGGTCACAAACGCGATGCAACTCTATGCTGAGACGTTTCATTCCAAATCACAAACTGGGGTCTTCGCTGCCTCCTCTCTGTGCACAGCAGTGAGGTCAGGTTTTGGTGTCAGCTCAGTCAGCCTGTCAGTAGTAGCCGAATTTCCTGGCTGCAGATGATACCTGTGTGTCTGTACATGAAATATGCAATAATACTTTGTGTAACTTTTTTTTGTTTGTAAAGGTTGTTAAGAGAGTGTGGCTAGCTGACAATATCCAAGAATTATTTAAAGTAAATTAATTAAGGTAGTAATTAGCTATGTTATGCAATATCTCTACTGGTGTTAGGCAAGCTCTTTGAGGGTAGGAGTGGTGCCTTGCCTGTATTAAGAATACCAGCAGCACTTTGTCAATGCTGCAGAAAACAAATTGTGAGGGAACAGCTCAGAGCAACTAAGTATGTTGCTTGAAGTCCCTGAGGGAGGCAGAAGGAACTGCCAGCAGGTGCCTGGCTCCTGCCTCCTTCAGTGGTCTGTGTCTATATATAAATGTGTAGCGCGTGTGTGTATGTATATATATATATGCTGAATTTCTGTGTGTGTATAGCACTGCTTGTGCATGCAAGTCTGCCAGCAAAATGTCCATAGGGGCTAGTCTGGGTGTTGATTCCAAGCATTGAAATGCCTTTTCTCTTTGTCCCAGTTTCTTTTTCTTCTGCCTCTTAGCTTATTAGGACAGAGGTCTCTGCTATCAGGTTGTCTGATCTTGGGTTTTCCGAGGAAAGCAGGCTCTGTCTCCCAGGTGTGGGAGTGCTATTGCAACCTTCTTGGCACCTTTTCTGAAGACCAGGGCACTGACCCTTTGCAAATAATGTCATAAAGGGGAGAGGAAATTCTTTGAGCTGGATCCCTTTTTAATTTCTTCTAACCCATCTGTCTAGAGGTTGTTCACTGCGGCGTGTCTCCAGCCCTAGCTCATTGTATGGAAGTGTTTCATGACCTTTCCCCGTGCATCTATTTTGCTGGAGAGCTCCAGGATTTGAAAGAACTTGGCTACTGCAACATGCTCTCCCAAGTGCTGTTTACTGATGACAGGCCCTGTGAAGGCCAAGGAAAGCTCCAGCTTGTTTTTTTCATTACAGCTATTGCTGGAGCTGTTGCTGGAGCTCCTGTGGGATGAAGGGCATGGGGAAATCGCATCACACACTTTGCTTTTAAAGGGAGAAATAACCTGTTCTGCCCCAGGGAAATACCCAGGCAGGGAAAAACATGTTGCAAGTTCAAGGACAAGGCTAAATGTTCTCCAGCTGGGCTGCAGTCAAAGAAGCCAAGCCTAATAGAGCCTCTAGGCTTGTTCGAAATGCTAGGTTCCTATTTTATAGCTGCAAAGGCCAATTTTACAACCTGGTCAGCAACTAGTACATACTCTTGCATAGTGCATGAGTGTAGGGGAGTTTGGGTGTCGTAGATACTTACAGATGTAAAGTAATATGGCTATCAAGTGCCAGAAGTGTCTCTTAAGTCTTAGTTGCTCAGTCAGAAGTGTTTAGCTTTGTTCTTTCAATGAGGTTTTGTTCCAAGACAGCAATGAGGAGTATGCCTTGTCACTCCTGTGAGAGTGAAGAGGAACAAATGGCCTGGGGACAGGAGTTTGCAGTAGGGTCCTGGATCAGTCAGCAGCTCTGGCTGCTTCTATATTTCTTCGATTCAAAATCAAGGAGGTAGTCTCTGCCGCATTTTTAAGTCTGCTTATGCTAAAAATGGCTCCTCTGGATCAGTTTGGGATATTTTGTAGCAGTTTGGAAGGGGTGGAAGTCTATACCTCTTCTGCTTCAACCTGTAAGTGGTTTGTGGCCAGAGGTCACGGGTAGCCCTGCAGGTACCTCTGGCAATATTCACCAGCATGGGGGAGGGAGAGGAGAAGATGGAGAAATGGATGTGGAGAAGCAGAGATGATGTCACTCATATCCCTTGTTTCTGTCACTGGCCCAGACAATTCCTAGCATGCATGTGTTTTGCACCTGCTCTTTTTTCTAGACTGCTCAAACTTGTGACCTATTCTGACTGAATTGCTCGAGCACAGGACAACAGGACTTCAGCAGAGGGCATAAAGATGTATGTGCTGGGACATGGGAAGAAATATGATGTGCCTGCTTTTCAAACCTTTAGTTGCAGCAGGGCAGAACCATCCATGTACGAGGTCTTTCTGCAAAGATGTCCTCAGACCTGGGGCAAGGAGCAGGAAGTCTGGTGTCAAGAGCTGGTGTGTATGTTGGTGTAGTCTGTCATGACTGAATCCCAGCCAGGTGGAGGTCAATCAAGAGTAGCCAAAAGCAAACCACCTGATTATTCCACAAATGAACTTGGAATGAACCAGCATGTTGCTAAGAAAGAGCCTTCTTTGGCTTTCATGTTGTCCTCACAGTCAGGTGTTAACCCTCTCCCCACCAGCCCTGCCAAGTATGTGGGACAGTTTAAGCTATGCCCTTTGATATTTAGCATCTCCTATGCTAGGGGCCTATGTTTGTAAAGTGAGAAAGAGCAAGACCCTTGGCCTTCTGCCCAGCCATGTGCATGGCATCCAGCTGGTGGCTTTTCAGCTTTTAATGCAATCTTTGGTGAGGAGATAAATGACAGCACCCCATTCTGCCATGCACCAAGGAGCACATCTCCCTCATCCCCCTTGCAGGAATGCTAGAGCTTGTAGGTTCCTCCTCCTAACTTGCCGTTACTGTTTTGGTGGCAAAAGGTGATTTGGCTGGAGCCGGACTCACAAATCACTCATTTGTTTCCTGTGAAGAACTGCTCTGTGGGGTCTACTTGAGAGTCCACCCTGCAGCCCACCTGCTCAGCTCCTTGTCTTTTGCAGCATTGCTGGTGGGGAACAACTCATTCATGTCACTCTGAATGCTTGTGGAGGAATGAAAAGATTTATGACCTTGTCCCCTACTCCCCATCCACCTCTGTTTTCCTTCCCTGCCCCCCCGCCTTCCCAGAGCTGGAAGGTCAGAAGTTTAAATCCTGCTTTGAGCAACTCCTGACTTGCTACCAGCTCCTACACATAGCTTCTGCTGGTGTTTTAACTATTTCCCTGGAAATGAGCCTACTTAGATGACTTCTTCATATATCCATATATAAAAACATCCTTAGACGAGCCTCCTTTGAGTTGTCTTTTCTGTATTGATACATAGGGTTGGCCAAACTATTCTTATCTTCTCCTGCAACAGATGAGAAATGGCTGCTGTTAATTCTGTTTAATGACTGAATTCACTAGGTGCAATACAGCTCTCTATTCGCTTGTCTAAGATCTGCTGTATTGTAAATACCTTTTTTGGTATGAAAGTCCCTTCTGCCATTTCTGATGTCCCTGGTTCGATACCAATATTGATTTCTTATATACAGGGAACAAGATTTACTGCTTATTTTCTGGAGACATTTCCTTGGGCTGCAGTACCATCTTTCTAGCTTCAAGAAATGCCCTTTCATTTAGCTTTTACTGCAAGGCCCCCAACCACTATCTAGCTCCTGGCAAGCCCCCCCCCTTCTACATTCACGGCTTCACCTCATCTTCTCCACTTTTGTCCTGAAGATGCAAAAAGAGTACCAACCATGGATTCACCCTGAAAAGGAAATTCAAAGCCTGCATTTTTGGCTGGGAAAACTCCTTGACAGTATCAAAGGCAGAGATATGACTTTGAGATCAACATGGTTCAACCCTGAGCCAGTAACCAGCTTTTTGAAACAGACCAGAGGGAGAGGAAGAAAAATAGTTCTCCTTATGTGTCTTCCTTTATATTGCTTTTGCCACATCAATATATAGGCTTGGCCAATCTATTGTTATCTTCTGCTTTCAGTGAAATGCAATATTAATTCCGCTTGCTGATACCTGGAGTTGGGGATAAAATATATCTATTCAAGTGCTATGGTCTTTGGACAATCTATATGGACGCTGAATACTTCCTGTGAATTGCAAAGCATATCTATGTTCTGTGTAGGCCTGTGTGCATACAAGCTCTGGAGAGACACCCAGTCTAATTAGCAGTGATTGGCGAAGAAGCTCACTTGTTAGGATCAGGATGCAATAAATAAAATATTAGCAAGAGGAGGTGGGTGAGTCAGGAGATATAAACAGGGCTGTGGAAAAGCTTTTTTAAAAAGAAACGCTGTGGGGAGCCCACAGTAAAAGGAGAGACTGTCAAAAATGCACACAATATTCTGTTTGCTGCCTGCCCCTGTGGAATGCCTGGTATTATGCAGTCTTGGACTTCTAGGAAATCAATCCCATGCACGTGACCGTGCTTCTCTTTCCCAATAGCAAGGAAGGATTTCAGCACATGCTAGAGAAAAGACATGAGAAGCTTCTCTTAAGTGGCTTGTGTTTCAGCATTTGTTCCATTCATTAAATTAGCCCTTTAAAGATACTAGTATAGGTTGTTAATGGTTCAATGCACAGCATGTTTTTTATGAGAAGGTTTATCTGCCACTGCTTGCTCAGTCTTTCTCAGTGCTTCAGCTTCCTCTTCTGTAGACTTATGAGTGGTATGAAGCTTGCATTAAGGATTGTTGAATACTCTGATATCTTAAGCGAAAAAGATTCCGAAGGGGTCCAACATAGTGTTGGGAAGCCATGAGGAAAAAAGGTTGTCCATCTGTCCTAAATGAAGGATGTGTTGGATTTTACTCTGGTTACTAGCAGCTTGGGCAAGAATGAATAAATGTTGAGCAGGTTTAGCCTAAAAAAAAAGCTCAATACTTAGAATGGGGCTTTTGACCGAGTCTTTCTTTTCTCTGTGTGTGTTAAACACCAAGGCATGTGCCTGCTCCAACAGCATCATTAGCACTGGTGTAGCAGGTACCCCTAGTTCCTTTCTTACAGCTGCTTATTCTGTGCCGAGGGGGTTTGTTCTGGATGGGTGGTCAGGCTGGCCCCACTGTTTCAAGACTGTCAGAAAAAGCAATGGTAAGACGTTTGTATAAAGGGTGAGAAGGGGGAAAGTTTTGTCTTGATTTTCAGTCTGTGGGTTCCAAAAACATACAGTTCAATGAAAGTAAAAATGCTCAGTGAAAAGTGGAGACACCGAGGTGTCTCATAATGTACAGACATTTGGAGGTGACAGGATCTCTTGTACTGGCTGATTTAATGGAGCACCTAGGAGGAGAACCACTAGGTGGGGTAAAACAAGGTCAAACAAGTCGTTCTAGGGCAAAAGAGCAGTTAAAAAATCATTTTGGTTCTTAACAGGAAGGCAGTGAAGCGACTAAAAAGCGGGTGTGATATGTTGAGATAATCTAATATAAGAAAGTACCCTGGAGGCAGAAGAAGCCATGTTTAAAACCATCAGCAGCCCCTGGAAACCCTTATCAGGAACAGCAGGAAGTTGGAATAATCAATCCTAGAAGGAACACAGTTCATTGCTGCAGCAGGTAGTATTATGAAATATTTCACATCTTAGTAATGTGACTTGTATTGTCCAAAACCCAGCAGCTGGATAAGACTTAAAAACAACCAGCCAAACAAAAACGCCCAAAAAACCCAAACCTTGACTGTCTACTGTCATTAAGGGTCACATGCCACTTTTCACAAGAGATCTCTGAATCCACATGCTGGAAAGTAAAGA
Organism: Aptenodytes forsteri; assembly: GCF_000699145.1. Lineage (NCBI taxonomy): Eukaryota > Metazoa > Chordata > Aves > Sphenisciformes > Spheniscidae > Aptenodytes > Aptenodytes forsteri. The sequence continues at coordinate 4,717,464 of NW_008794753.1, read as the reverse complement.
TACGCTCTGCCAAAGAGCTTTGCTGGTTAACTGGATAGTGCATCTTCCATGTATCATGTTAAACTGGCACATAATGTTGAGGTTTTCTGTTAAGAACTGCTGTACCTACTGTTTTAGCTGTGAAAGAATCATTTTCCTGTAGGATGCTTTGAGATGTGTGACGATAGACTCCTTTTAACTGGTGTGTTCAGACCTGTGAGACAGACAACTTCCTGAAGATTTCCCAAGCTCCTAGCAATCAGCAAAGTCTGGTCAGTGGCTGTGGCAAAGAAGGAACAGTTCCCTTTTCTCCTTCTATCCTTATTGTTCACTTCAGGGATAAAAATGATAGAAAATAGCTGTGATGCCAGGTGAAATCCAACAACTGGTGACTCCCTAACTTGGAATCCAAAGTAGAGCAAATCAAAACAGGCTTGTGTGATTTGCAACTTGACCTTACGTAGGACTCCTGAAGATTTGCGACTTAGAATTACAAAGCAAAGATTCAGATTAACCTTGCCTTCCTTCTAACACTGTACAGTCTTTGGCGCGAGGATTCCTCTCTGGGTGCTAAGAGTGCCTGGGTTGGTTAGACGTCCTCCTTGATACATGCTAAAGAAAGACATGTTAGTGTTCTGTATTGCACTGGAAGTGTTTTAACCAATTGTGTTCCTTAGGCAGGTAAGCACTACCCTTGTTCATTTTCACAAGTCTCAACCTTCCGTGTGTATATATAAATATGTATGTATGCATGGATAAATACTTAAATATTTGTATGTATCTATGTTCACAAATATAAATATGTAGAAGAGAGATCAAAAACCTGCTGAGTGAAAGAGTAGGAGTCAGACAAGGGAGGGAGGATCTGGTTGTGTAGTGCAGAGGTGAGAGCAGCTTTTCCAGGCCTGCTAGAGGAAACGGGTAAGACAAACCATCAACTTTAGAGTACTAAAAGGCAGCAAGCACTGGCATATCTAAGCTTTCAGCCAGTGCTATGATCGTGGCATGACGGAAATGGGACAGAAGTTCAGCATTACCACTGGCTGAGCACAGGATAATGAGGGCACAGACAACCACGGCTGGGCTCATTAGCCATTCTGCTGCCCAATTAGGCTAGGAGCTAATTGCTCATTAACGAGACCATACCTGCTGAGGCAGCTGGGCTTCCCTAGAATTCACGGCTGGAGCCACAGCAGAGACTGGGGAGAACAGAAGCAAGATTTGAAACCAAGGAAATGGAAAAACTCGTCTGCCATGGAGGAAAGTTTTTGCTGCCTGTGCCGCCACTTCCTGGGGACAGTAGTTCGATTCCTGGCACCGCTGCTGCCTGAAAGGCATGTCAATTAGCCCTGAGCTCCCACCAAAGGCGGCTTCTTCCTGGCATCCTACAGCCCTGATGCTGATGACGTGGAAAACAAGTGGCTGAGGCAAAGATGCTGGGGGAGTTTAAGGTGGAGGGTTATTCTGACCTATATTGCTTTCCTGAACATCATCTGGAGAGAAGCCAAGTTTTTTAGACTAAGCGGAGGAAGTGTAGTGATTTGAAACACAGTGATCACAGACAAGGGTCAGCAATAGGATGTTGGAGAAAGCAAATTGTAATACTCTAGTCAAGTCCATCTCCGCAGGATATAGGCCATATCAGCAGCCCCAGCAACATCTTCTGGAAAATGAAAGCTGGAAGCAATAATGTGCTTAACACCACACACATCAGCTGTCTTTTGACACAGACTTGTTTTATTTAGCAGTGAAAGCATAGCACCAGTGAAAGCACAGGGACTACATTGAGAATGAACTTTTACGTATGTCGAAAGGTTATCTACAACACAGATAAGTATGACAGTCCATTGCCTGCACACTAGGCAGAGGCACGTGAGATGAGGATTTCCTGCCTAACACTGGAGAAAGAACTTTTATTAACAGTGAGTTTTCTGTATATGCCTTGACATCCTGTGATGGAGGTCTGGGTTGGGTTTAGTTATGAGTTTGTTACTTCCTTTCCCTTTATTCTTTTCCCCACTGTTCTCTGTAGTGTTGTTTTGATGATTTAAGCTCTTTTTTTTTTTTCCCCCCCCCCTCACTAAAACAATATAGAGGAATGTTTCAGCGTGGTCCCAGGTTTAGGTGGTGGGTTTTTGCATGCGATGTTGGCACAAAAATGGGCTGCTTTTTACCTGGCTGTGAATAGTATGTAGATAGTGGACATGAAAGAGATGTATTGCGTGTGTTACTAGGCCAGTTCTGCATTCTTCTCTGGCCTGGTTGCTATTGGAATGAGTGTACTGGGTTCCAGTAGAATACTGGATTAAGATGAGACAGAGTGATTTTTTCAGGTGGCTAAATTCCACTTTTGGAAGATTTTGCTTAAAAATTGTCAAAAGTCATTGCTATTCAGTCCCTCAAGTGCCATGTTTCTCTGAGAAATGGGATTTCAGTCCCACAGATGCTTTGCTTCTGTTGAATTACTACTTCAGGTCTATTAGGTGAGTGTACTGAAAGCCTGTGGAGTGGTTTTGAAAACCAGGAGTGTGGTAATTGGGCTGGCTCCTACAGTAGCTGAGGGGCCAATAGCGCTGTTTAGGCGTCAGAAGGGGATGGGTGCCTGGCCTTTTTTTGTAGCATTACATATCTTTTGTCCTCTCAGCATAACTTTATATTTTCCGTTCGCCCCAAGCTATACTTGATGAGGGCTGGAGGCCATCTGAGAGCAGCAATGGGATTAATGCACAAACATCCTATTTTAGTTTGCAGACTCTTTGTCTCAAAGGGAATTAGAGAACCACTGGCTTGGGCTTCACACTCCTGTGTCTTTTGGAGCAGGCCCATACGCTTTTTCTGTGAAGAGGTGGTGGCTGCAAGAGAGGGAATGGAGAGAGAAGGAATGCATTTCTCATTATGTGCTGCAGCCTCTCTGCTCTGGCAGCCTGAGAAGAGAAATTTTCTCTCCCTCCCCAGGCCCTCTACCCCCTGCAGCTTGCTGATTATTTTTGGCTGAGGTGGAAAGCACAACCCTAGCATTTTTCCCATAGGGGAGTGACCGAAGCAGGAGGGGAGTGAAGCCTAGGCTGTTCTCTTTGTGCTCTTTCAATTAATAGCCACGCTTTTGCATGTCTGTAGCTCCTTTCCTCTGAGTACACCAAAGAGCTTTAAGAGCTACTAGGTCCTCCCAGCCCACTGCGGTCACTCTCACCTCTGCTTAGCAGAAGGGGTGAAACTGAGGCACAGAGACTTACTGAAAGTCACACAGGGAGGCTGTGACTTTCCATCCACTTTGCTTAGGCTTTTTTCCTCAGGCTCTTTTCATGCTGTTGAAGGCCCTTATTCCCTGCTCTGACTCTGTTATGCTGTGGTTCCCTCCTGGCTGCATGGTGCTGTCGGTGATGCCTGCAGGGCATTGCTACAACTTTTGAATGGGAAGGTTTCTCTGGGTTGTGCCTTCAGTGGTCTCTTAAAATACTTCTTGAAAAGCTGGCTCTGCCAGGCATAGGGTAGGGTTGTAGCTTTTGAGGAATAGCGGCATGTATGTGGGAGTCAACTTGACAACAGAACATCCACAGAAGTTGCATTTAGAAAGCTGAGTGGAGAAGAAAGTTGTGCAGAAGTGAAGGACAGGACACCCCAATAAGCCTGTGAGCGGTGTCTACTCCCACTCACAGAAACCAGTGCCTTGTGTGCAGGGTTAAAGCAGAGAGTCAGATTTCCCAGGTTCTCCCCTCTCCACTCCCCCCACTGCCACAAGGCAAACTCCCCATGCTCCAGAGCAGCCTGGCTTGTTTTCTCAGCTAATAGAAAGCACATGAGGAGCACGGTTAGGCACAGCGACAGCTGTTGGGAATGATTCATTTGGGACACAAACAGGAATCAAATGCTGGCTGATCCCTGGGCAGAGCCTGTCCGCTGCTCCAGGCCTTTCCAGGGGGTGACTATGAACTCCCGAGCACACCCCCCCCAGCCCCAGCAGTGACTCACTTCCTCCAGCCTTGGCAGAAGCTCTGTGCTGGAGGGCCAACTTAGATGCTTCGGGGCATTAAACCTCCCAGACCTCTTCTTTCACTCTCCCCTGCCCCTCCTGAATCTAGCTTGTTCTACTCTGAGGGCAGAGTCCATCCATGTTTGATCTGTGGGGCCAGGAGGGGAAGCTGCACAAAGGTCTCCAGCCAGAAGTAAATAGCATGTTGTAACATATTCAAGCCAGCAACAATGCGAACTGCATTGGAAAAAGCGGAATGTATGTACTGGCTGGGAAGTCACTGAGTGTGTGCAGCTAAAGGGGGCGACGGGGTGAGGTGGCTACTGATCATACATCCCAGTTTCTGGGGTTTATTTACTGTTTGTTCACATCCCTTGCTGGTCCCTGTTAATTTCCTGTTGCCTTCCAGGACCAATACACAGTCCTTGGATGGTAAAGGCTGTCTGTGAGATTGCCTGGATTGGGTTTTACTTTTTATTACTTCTTGTCTAACAGATTTAGTGCTTGTTTCGAAGTCTGATGTGCTTTGAAGCAGCAAAGTCTAGAATGGCAAGGCTGGAGCATCTCGGGGCATTGGGAGTCCTGGCTTTCTCTGAAGGGCAACCTGATTTTTCCCATCCTCACACACTGGATCCCAAATTCCCAGTGTTTGGTTTGCGTATGGTGCAAGTTGCCTGTACCCTGCACTTGCAGATCTGCTTGCTGGTCTGTGACCCAGCCAGCCCTCTGTTGCTTGTCTAACAGATTTAGTGCTTGTTTCGAAGTCTGATGTGCTTTGAAGCAGCAAAGTCTAGAATGGCAAGGCTGGAGCATCTCGGGGCATTGGGAGTCCTGGCTTTCTCTGAAGGGCAACCTGATTTTTCCCATCCTCACACTGGATCCCACAAATTCCCAGTGTTTGGTTTGCGTATGGTGCAAGTTGCCTGTACCCTGCACTTGCAGATCTGCTTGCTGGTCTGTGACCCAGCCAGCCCTCTGTTGCTCCTGCCATTCTCTCTCTCTCTCTCTCTGTGCCAGCAGGCTGGTAATTACTGGAGCAGAAGAGACAGGCAGAGGTGCCACAGCTCTGGCAACAGCAGACAGAGCAAGCGAGAAAGGAGCTTAGGAGTGAGAGAGCATATTCCTCCTTGACCTCTCTGAAGGCTTGGCAATAAAACAAATATTTGGAAAGACCCCTAGATCCAGGCGCTGTCTCTTTTTAAAGCAGGAGGGCTCTGTTTTAGGAAGCCTGGCTGTGTATGCAGAAAACTGGGGGGGGGAAGGATGGTGACACCTGCTCCCCTCTTGGGACACTCCAGTCTCCCATGGCTGCGCTCCAGAGCCATGTGTCACCCAGAGGAATTTGAACTGCGGGACATGAAGCCTGGATGGCGCCACCGTGGCCCCATTGTGGGGACAAACTCTGAAATTGGACCCTCCGCCCCCTTGCTCCAGCCGACTGTCCTGACTGCCTCAGCAGACAGAGCTGGCTGCGCCCCGGGCAGAATTGCTAGGCTGGTCATGGAGGTCTCTTCCCCCACCCCCCGCGCCCCTGTAGCTGCCACCCGTCCTCCTCCCCTTCTTCCATTGCCCTTGCCCTTTTGCACTGACGCTGCCCTTGGAATCGGGCCTGGCAGGTGGGATGTTGTCACCAGGGCTGGCGCAATATGGCACGGCTGAAAAGCGCTCGTATCTTCCCTCCTTCCTTAAAACCCTCACATTCCTTTTGTGGCCTCCGGGCTGCCTGGATACTGCACTCAGCTGTCATGGGATAATAGCTGTCATGGGGTAATAGCTGTCGAGTCCTAATTACAAATCTCCCTGGCTTGATCAGAGGGTGGCTGGGCAGTTCCATCTGGATTGTCTCTCTGGGAGTGCAGTGGGGGGGACTGAAAGGGGAGGGAGTGTAAGAGAAATGCTACACAAATGTCGTGGTACTCAGAAGCATCCAGGCCTCCAGCCTGAGACAAAAATAATCAGCCAGCTCCAGGGGGCACAGGGCCGCAGGGAGGTTTGCTGAAGCAGAGGCTCTGCAGCGGAACATAATGAGATGTGCATACCTCACCCAGCCTAGCCACAACCCTGCGCACACTGAATCGGAAAGGGCAGATGGACTTGATCCCAAAGCATCTCCAGGGGTCCATCCATCAATCCCTCTTGAGCTCCCCCTGGACTTCCTACAGTGAGGGGGGAAGCTAAAGAGGTTTCATTAGCTGTAGCATCTCCAGTGGAGACTTTGCAAGACCTGCAGAATCTCCATGACAAAGCACTGACTGTGCACAAAGGTACCTGCAGTGAGGCTCCCCTTGCTGCCTCTCTCCAGCCAGCTGACTCCTCAGAGAATGGGGAGCTCCCAGAACATGTGCTCTTTGCTTTCCCTAGTGGCTGGAACTGTCTGGACTATAATGGTGCTGTTCAGAAAAGAAAGCACATGAAAGAAGGTGCCTCCCAAGTGCATTATTGTTAAATGATAAGGCTCGTTTTAGAACTCTCCAATCCTGAGAGAAAAAGCCTCTTGTCCTGGAGGATTTTGAAGTGACAAAGGATCAGGCCTCCTGGTATTTCACCCAGATCAGGAGTTAAATGTGGGCAGGGGAAGAAGGCAGTGGGGAGAGATACCCTGAGGGCTGGGACTTGTTCAGCAAGGAGCAAAGGGAGGAGGTGTAGTTTTGTGTGCTAGTCCGTGCCATGTTGGTGAAGTGGACCATTACTCCCCACAAGCTCATATTTAATTGCTGTGTACGCTGGGGACAATAGCGGGAGGGATACTTCAGCACTCACCCCCATATGATGCTATTTTCTTGATACTAAGAGGCATGGTTCATTTAAAACCTGTGCAAGAATAATACATGCTACTCTCACAAGGCATCAAAGGGTCTGGAGCAAAAAATGAATGTGTGGCAGGGACTGATCAGTCCTCTGGGGGCTAATGCAGAATGGCAGTTCCCCTGCTTGGCTTCCCGCTTGTGCACCGCCCCTTTCCCCCCAACCTCCCCTCACCCCGACTCCCTGCAGGGCTGCTCTTCCCGGGAGTTATCTGAGGCCAGCAATGTGGCAGGGGGGGGCTGGTGCCGCCACCGCTTCTGCTCCTCTTCCGCTGAGTTTAACCCAAGGTCAAGCAACATCATGGCATTTGCAGCCTCGTGAGTTCTTGAGAGATTTAATTTTCAAAGCGCTCCCAACATCCCCTGGGATAGACCTTGGCTGAGGTCCAAGGCCTGTGACTGCCAAAAGGAACTGTACTAGGCCAGACCGACAATAATAGCTTGCTTGCTCTATTCCAGCAAAGAAAGAAAGAAAAGAGAAGCAGTGGGGAAGAAGGGGAGGGGACCCAAGGCCCTTTTGGCCTTAAGCAGGCTTAGTGATGCCTGCAGCAAAGTGTAACCTACAGTTGACAGGATAATAAAGCACACGAGGATGAGATGCATGTGTGCAGAGTCTTGTCCCCTCAAAGACAGCTGCTGAAAATCTGCTGCCCAGCACAGAGGTGTTTGTGTGTGTGTCTATAGGAGGAAATAGAGTTTCCAGGGATTTTTCTCTCGGAAAACAGAGAAGGGGCTGCTTTCGGTGCTGGGGGAAGCAATGGGCTTACCAGCATGGCTATGGCCAGATAACACGTAGAGAAGAACTGGAGAAACTTTTATCCCCAGTCAGCTAGTGGGCTTTGCCAGAGACCTCAGCCCTGACCCATAACATCTTCTGCTGTTCCAGCCCCAGGCTCTGCCAAACGTGAATCTTTTGAAATACTTCCAACCTGATTTGCTCCCCTGGCTCTTTCAGTCCAAAGAGGCAGCTCAGCCCTGATATATGCTTTCTGCTGTTCCCACACTGGATTCCCCCTTTCTGTCCTGACAGACCCACTGTATTTCATCACTGGGAATCTATTTCGGTTTCTGGGACTCTAACATCCTCTCTTTCACCCCTGGGTTCTTGCAGTCCCTCTTCTCTTGTGTTCTCAGTCTAGTGCAGCAGCAGCGGTTCAAAGAATAGCAAAGGGGAGTCAGCCCCAGGGATGTGTTTGAAACAGCCCTGTCTTGCTTTTGACCCTTAGAGAAGAGGTAATAGGCTGATGGAAGGTACTAGTAAGTGCCAAAAATGGGTATTTTTAAAGGTGAGGGGAGGTCTGCCGGAGTAGTACAGAATACTCCAAGATGCAGGATGCTGGACGTGGTATTTTGGGATTGTAGGGTTAGTAAGGAGGACATGCAAGGTAAGTGAGGCATGTTTGAAGATTTAGGATTTCTTGCATAGATCATGATCCTTTCTAGAACCAAACCCCACTCTGAAATTTCCTGGTATTTACATTGTGATCCAGGTACTGTTCATTGCCTGACCACTTTCATTATGGTATACTTCGGAGTGTGGTTTTGTGTTCTCTGCCTCTTGTCTCAACTGAGCATTCACTCCCTCTTGCTCCAGTCTGTCTGGGTTGAGCTGGGTTTGCCTTTCTCATTGCAATCTTCCTTGGCTGGACTAAGCTAGGCCAGTCAGGGACTGCACCCAGCAGTTGCTGGGCTGCACTGAGAATGGCTTTTGTCTATCTGTTTTTACTTTATTCTCTTTACAGTCCTAGAAGCAAGACAGGAATTAGGGAAGGAGGAGATGGTTATTTTAGATGTTGCTGGTCACAAGCCAGCAAGCTGGGAAGGCAGGGGATGGGGCGGGGGGGAAGCAGGGGTTTACTAAGTCTAAAATACTCGTGTTTCTGTAGGCATGAATGCAAAACCCAAACCAGAGGTGGTTTTGGTTTTGACCTTGTAAAATGAAAACATGACAACTGAGGTATTGCCAAACCCAATCCGCAGCCGCCTGTGCTCCAGTCTAGCTCTGGTCCATCGTCCTGCCATCCCTCCCGGCTATCCTGGCAGGCAGAGGCAGCAGGAAGCGGGAGGCCTGTTTCTTCCCAGATGGGCTTTAACACTTGTCTGCAGCAGCCAGCCAGCTAGTGGGTAGGGGGTGGAGCTGTCTCGGATGCACTTAAATCTCCGTTCTGTAATCACAGCTTCCTTTGTAACTTGATTGTGCAGACCTACACTGGAATAATCTCTGGAACCACGTTTTGGGCACTCCAGCAGAGTTAAAAACAGGAGGTTCCCCAGGCAGGGAGTAGAGCTGCTGGATTTGTTGGAAGGCAGAGCAGCCAGATGGTGACAGAGAAGGGGAGGGGAGTTTGTGAGGGAGTGGCTCCATATTCCAGTTTCCATCTGGGACTCTGCTACCATGAGAATGCCCTGATAGAGGCTGTCTGTGGCAAGCTGCAAAGGCCCAGAGCTGCAGAAAGAAGTGGGTAGGGACAGAGGAAAATGAGGAAAGGCGGATAGGCATGGCCATAGCAGCATGTACCGGACTGAAAATTGATATATGCACTTGCATCTTCCAAAGAAAAACGCAGGCTAATGTTAGCTCTGGGTTGGAGGATGACTCCAGCCACAGAACTGCTTTGCAGGAGAGGGGTGGCTTTGAAGCTGTTTGGGTTTTTTGACAAGAAGTAGTGAACACGACACCTATGTCCCCTTACAAAGACTGGGAGAGCTGGACCCCTCAGAGGGTCAGGGAAATCTGTTATGGCTGTCCTTGTCTTTCATAATACCGTGCCTACTCCAAACCTGTATCCTGGGTATGGCTAACCCTGAGCTAAGCAAGATGAAGGTGTATAGGGGAACTTTATTCCCTCATGCAGCTCATCTTGACTTTTGCTTTTATTAGTTCAAAACTGTAAGTTGGCTGTTTGTGGTCTGGCTATCAAATAATTTCACAGCTACTGCTGATAAGGCTTTGTAGTGAAGTTACTTACTTGGCAACAATGACCCCAGTACAAGAACTGAATTGTAAGGCTATTACTTAACATACAAAAAGAAATGTTATTTATCATGGTGTTACAGAAAGGATGTGTGGATTTGAGGAGGAGAGGTTTTCTGATGCTTTTGGCTGTTTTTTGTTGGGTGGATAGGCATTTAAGGCATGAATTTGACTACTCCCAAATCTTATAATGTCTTGTGGCAAGATTTTCACCAGAATTGGCACAGACTGTGGCTTTATCATTACTACAACAGGAAAATGCTTACTGGCTTTGAATCCACCCACCCCTAAACCAAATTCAAGGAGCAAATTCCTATGGAGGGGAGATATGAATGTGATCCTGTTTCTACTCCAGAAATGTATTTTGGTGTTCTACTCTAGAAATTGTATTGTATGGTCTATACTACATCTTCCTCCTGCTACAAATCAATAAATAACATGAGTATATAGCCTAATTGTTAGGTGGACTGAATAGCCACAGTTCCCAGCTGTGTAAGTGGAATTTAGGAGTGCTTTCAGCCTGTCTGAAAATCAACATATATGGCTGCAAAAGTTAAGGTCCTGAACACCGTAGGCAAGTAACTGTCTTGTCCTTCTATGTGTCTCTTCTGGGTAACTATGGAGAGCAGGTTGGGAAGGTTTCTAACAGCGGGGCTTGGGTGCTGGGTCTTGTGCATGTGGTGTGTTTCAGGGCCTGTTTTTTCCAACTCTGGCCTTAGCCCTTGGTGTTTGTCTTCAAGGAGGATGGAATTTCCTACTGAGCATGTTAACAGCACGCTTGGGCAAGTCAAGCCCTGCACGTGATGCTGGAAATTAATCTGTTTGGGATTTTTGTTGTCTACATATAATGCTCTTTTTAAAAAGGGGTTGCAAGTATGGGGAGGTCTTAGCTCTGAACATGGGAAAGATCAGATATAAATAAATTTGTGACACAGCTACTGTATATAGCCAGAATGGCTGCTCAGTTTCCTGAAGACTGCTGCAAGTGGTAGTTTAAAAAAAAATCAGGGGAGGGGGGAATAGTCTTCCAAAATATGGAACACCTCATAAAGCTGGGGAGGTAGGAAACAAGTCAAGCAATCCCAGCCATGGTTCAAACTCACAGGAGGCATACTGTACAGTACATAAAGCCCAGGGAATCAGCTCAGGATGCCAACTAATGAGCTTTTTAATTAGCTGCAATTGCAGGCAAGGTTTAAAACCCAAATAAGTAAGTAAATTAAAGATTTAAAAGGCTGAACAGAATCAATGAGGGGTCAGCACTTAAAATATTAAAATGCCAAAGCCGTTAACTTTACAGTAAGTTTGCAGTGCTGAAGCAGAGCTGCCCCTTTAAGGAAGCAGAAGGCTCTCGTTTTTCTGGTCTGAAGCCCTCTGGCTGGAACATGCCATCTGCAGAGATCCATAAATCATCCTGCACTCAGCAGTCTGGAGTCCAGCAGGGTCTCCATGTGTCTCAGCCCTTGCCTGGAACCTGCAGGGCATTTTCTGCAAGCGGAGGGTCCTAGCCAGGCGCTCCTTTTGGCTGCAGTCCAGGTGTTTCCCCCCAGCTGCATCCCGTGAGGCAATGGGAACCATGGCCAGGAAACTTGCAGTCAGCTTGGAAGCCTTCACTCTGTTGCTCTGCAGTAGTGAATGGTCTGTGCAGATTGCACCGGCACTCCCTGACTTAGAACACTCAGGAAAGTCCGCTCACATTATGGTGAATGGTGACAGAATGGGTGGATTGTCCCCCATCTCCCAAGCCATGTTGCCTCACAGCACTCTTCCATCTGAGTGCCTGACTCCTTCCAAACTTGTCTTTCTCTGTTTTACGGTGGGGTGCTCTGTAACCATTCTGATATCTCAGCCTGTTGGCCCTACCCTTTATCTGTGCCTATTAGTTGGTGTTCAGAGGCCTTGAAAATCAGATTGTCAACTCCATGCTTCTCACCTGCAAATGCAGGAAGAGAAGCAACTGTGGAGACAGTCTGATCACAAGTGTTTCATGAGAATGAGTTCCTTTTTCCTGATTGTACCCAGGGGGCAAGACAGGGTCAGGCTCAGGGACCATAAGGTATTCAAGATCTCTTTACTTACAACATCTGAGAGTTGTAGTCCTATGCAAAGGTAGCTCCTTTTGCGGGATGAGTGCACTTTTCTCATACTCATGTGTTGGCCATTCTGTTAGACACACAGAGGATATAATGAGGAATTCTATGAGGAGGGATTAAGTTTGGAGACAGGCTTAGGTTGTACTCACGTCGAATCTCAGACTGGCAGTAGGCTTTATCTCAGAGAACCACCATGTATCCAAGTTGTCAGTTTAAATCTACAGCGACTCCACTGAGGCTAGAAGTGCTGAAGTGTATTCGTATGGGTGCAAAAGAATGAGAATGTGACCCATAATCAGAGATCATTGAGAAATTAAAGGATGTGGCTCATGTGGCATTAGGATTATGCAGTAGTTTTTGCAGCTGTCTCACCCATCACTCATCAGATTTGCATGGCATCGTGTTTTTGGTATCTTTAGCAATTTTTGTGGCTCATATCATGGTTCAGAGGGCAGCAAAATTGATTTAAAAGTAAAAAAGTCACTGAGAAATTAAAGCATTTTTAGGACCATTTTATTTTAAACTACTGTGGATGGTGTTAGCCTGACATTTTGGGATGCTGGAGCAGCCTGCATTGTACTACATCATGTGTCTTGGTGTTCAGGTGTTTGTCACTAGTGATCTTGGTGTGGCTCCATGCACCTTGTGGGGTAGTTGTGCAATGACACAGGCACCTGTCTTCTCTGACACAACTGGATGCAGTGGTGTATTGTTGGTGTTCAGGGGAAATGGGGCATTGCTGGCAAGAAACTGCCACCTTTTTCACATTCTATGTATAACGTACATGTCAGAAGCAATTCAAAATCACCAGGGTGTCCCCTTGTGCCTTTGCAAGCAGGCAGCGCAAAAGTTGAAACTACTCTTCATTATGCTGATGCTCCTGGCTGCCCTCAGGGATGGAGAATGCTAAAAAACCTTAGTCCCCCAAGTATGAGGTGCTTTGGAGAGCCAGGTAAGCCCTGTAAGACAGGGCTGCCTCCGACTATCTCTCTCTCGAAGTAGTACTGTCACGTAGGCAATAATCATATCTTACACTGTTCGGAACAGAAGGAAATGAATTTGTCTGTAATCATGATGCTTTGTTAGGGTCTTTTGTCTGAAGATCTCAAACAGCTTTGTACATATCAATTGACAAAACCTTACTTGCACTTCCAGGAAGATAAATGTTGTTGTCCTAGGGGAAGCCTGAGGCATAAAGAGGTCAAGCGAGCAGCCCAGCAGAGAGGTAGGCATTGACAGAGCTGGGTCTACAGAATTTCTGGCATCCTCTGCCCAGATGTCGGCTGGTAGAGTGCTGCTGTCTTTCACTTAGAAGGAGTCTAATATTTCAGAGGGTTGAGCAAGATGGTTGCTGTGGAATAAGTATGGAATGGAGAAACATTTTGCTCTACTTCTATTGGTTGTAGTTTCATTTGCCAGTGTCCTGCCTTTTTGCATCCTCTGCATTTCCATTCTTGAGACTACCCTGATTAGAAGCTGCCATTTGGACCAGTGTTTCCGTCTGGCTCAAACAATGCTATCATACTTAATAAGCCCATGGGGACCCAAGTAGAATTTGAATCCAGGCTTTGGAAGTAACAAAAGGGCCAAATATGAACATGTAATAATGAGCTACTCTTGTGGGAAAACGCCTTTTTTTTTTTTTAAGCAAGACAATAACGCACAAATTCAAAGCTGTTAAAATTTGGATATGCAATAGGGGCCAAATGGGTTTGTTCAAATGATGATTTACTAAGACTTGTGTAAAAGAGGGGAGGAGAGAAACTGGAGAGGTGGGAGGCAAAGAAGAATCCAGCCCCCAGTGGCCTTGAAAGCAATCTGAAAGTGACTGCTGTCTACATGCTGATGGATTTGCTGTCACCTCTCCCTGGCATGAGGTGACAGATTTCTCTGTCGGATGAAGCCAGAACCAATAGCCATCCATCACTGTGAGGACAGATAGGAGTAGGAGGGAGGCATAGAGGGGGAGAAAGCAAGCCCTGGCAAAATGTTTCTCTGCCCTCCTTCCTTGTCAATGCTGGGTCATGGGGAAATAGGTCTTCTACATACACATATCGAGGATGAGAATATCGGTGTCCAATACAGAAAGGATGGAGGGATCTGAGTCTGGGGACAGGAGTGGAGGCATGTGCACTTGTAGGGAAAGCTGTCTTCAGAAGGGAGAGAGCTCTACTTGGGACACTTCTCTTGAGATTTTTATTACCATATTATATCATATTGCATTGTATTATCCAGTCATGGGGCAAAGACTCCTGGAACTGCTGGTATTTTTGGCCTGTCTGTTGAAATTATAGTTCCTAGCAGATGGAAGGGCAGGTCACTGCTGTGTTGCAGCTGGGTCAAGGCTCTCCGAAAGGCTTGCCAGCTCTGTCTCCGTCTACACACAAGCAGCAGAGCCAGAGCTCAGGAACTCTCTTGGGCACCCCATGTCCAAGAGACTTCTGCTCCTTCTGTCTCTTTTTGAATTGCAGAGATAAAGTTTTACGGTTAGAGCTCCCTGTTGTGCCTTTTCACTCCTTCAATGCAGTTTCAGAGCTGAACACAAGATAAAGGCAATGTTCTGTCCACTCGGACCTGTGGTTTTGGGCAGAAAAAAACGCTTTCTCCGTTCCTGCAGGCTGGCAATATTAAAGACTTAGCCCTTTAATTCACTCAGGCACCTTTGGGGTAGCAGAAGGATGGGGACAGGGAGGAGCTGGAAAATCTCTTTTTCTCAGATTCACAGCACAGGAATGCTGTTTCTGGTCACTGGGACAGAGTTTTTCACCAGAGAGATACTGGAAAAAACTTTGTTTTGCTTAGTAAAGACTGAGAGGGAAAATTATTCTTCTCTTATACCAGCGAGGTTAAACACAAGCAAAGGTAAATAGCTATGGCACAAACTGGATGTGAGCATTTTAGCTGGAAATCAGAAGGAGATTGCTTCTGAGCTGTTTTAGGGCAATGAAGTTCTAGAGGGACCTCCAAGTGATGGTGCAGTGTAAGAAGTCTTTTTTTTTTTTTTAAGATGAGTCTTGGTCAATTTGAAACAGGTATGCAGCATTTATCTGTGGTGAGAGAGGCTGTAATCACAAACACTGGAGGTCCTTTTCTGTCTTGTATGACTATTCTCCCTGATGAAATAACCATAACTTCCAGGTTTTATAGAATCATAGAATAGTCTGGGTTGGAAGGGACCTCCAGAGGTCATCTAGTCCAACCCCCCTGCCGTGGATAGTCCTATCTGTGTTATTACCACTCCTTTGTCATGTGTAAGTAAAAATCAAGGAAGTTTGGAGCGTGGTTTTTGCATTTGGACAAAATCCAGATACTTCTCTATATAGTTGGCAAATGAGAGAAATGCTCCTCTCTTTTCTTGCCGGTTTCCTGAAACATTAAAAACAAACACAAACCCTTCCCTTGTATGACTTCAGGTAAAAACTGTGCTCTTACTTTTAAGATGACATGTCAGGGGATGAGACCCTGTTTGAGCATGTATTTTAAGATGACTGTGAACTTATTTTGCTTTCTAACACATTAAATTGCTCTTTCAAAACTGCCAATTTTCACTTAGAAATTAAATTCTGCTCTCCTTGTAGAACCTACAGTACTAGTCTTATGTACTAATTAGTGCCCTCTGATGGCCTGCAATGAAATGGAATGATTTAGTCAGTTCTCAGAGCAAGACTGGAAGAGCAAGTCTAAGGAAATGACCTGCAGAGGCTGCATTCATTTAGTGCATCCTTCAAAAATTGTCTTTCTCGTAAATGGAGAAAGGATGTCTGACAAACAGATAGGCCAGGTATGTGGAAATATTTCTATATGCCTAACCATCCCACAAAGCCAAAAAGAGTTAGGCACTTCATTCATTTAGATGTTCTTCTAAATCTTGCAAAGCATGTTTCTCAGTCCTTTGTCATCTAAATAACTTTGTAAATCTGGCCCAAAAATCTCTATATGGGGTGTTTATTTCTAAATTGTTGTTACAAAATGCTAAGAGGGGAAAAAAAAAACCCCGTAGCTGTTTGCTGAAAAGCAAAGAGCACGGGAGTGTTCCTTTAAACTGAATTAGCATGCATAAACCTTGGGCTGCTGTTGAAGCTTTGCTGCTCCCAGGCCTCAGACTTTGCATCTGTTTTTTCATTTGCAATAGGCTAATGTGCTTTGACACTGCACCCCTCTGGGAAGCTGCCGACAGGCGGTGTCAATATTTCCTTCTGAAAAAAAAAAAAACCAAACCCTCTAAAGTGTTGCTTTACAATGTGCTTTTCAGAATTAAATTACGGAGCATGCAGGCTGGCCTCCACCTGGAGAAAATGTTCCCAATTCAACTCGTGCATTTCCTGCATCCCTCGAGTCAATTTTTTGTTGTCTTTTCTTTTCCTTCTCCTCTTCAGAAAAGAAAGGGAATGTGAATATTCACTGTCACTTTTGGCAGCTGCTGGACTAGGTTATATTGGTGTCTAAGCCAGGCTGTTGTGCTGTCAACTGGAAGTGCTCCAATTTTCAGGAGTCAGGCACCCAAAACCTGGAGATTGGCATGAAGGTCAGGAAAATTAAATACAGGCATTTGGAGGACTGTTTCTTTTTAGTTTGCTTATTTTGTTCTGTTGTTTTACTACGTCGCTTTGACATTCTAATGGTCATGCTTTCAAATTTTTCTAGAAACTCACAAGGGCTAGGAATTCTCCTTTAAAGTGAGAAAGATAGAGGTCTCAGACATAAGCACTTGACTCCAGGAGTGAAAGCTTTGCGAAAACCACTAAATATCAGAAGACTTTTGTGATTAAAGCACAAGGGTTGACAGCAGCTGAGGTGTATTTTCCCTGGGGCTCTGGTAGTGCTGTTGGGGAAGGTGCAATTCACACCATTGTTTTCCTTTCCATCTGGACAACTCTGTCCATTGAAAGAAAATGAGAAAGGATACAAAGGATACATCCTGACTCCCACCAGTAACTGGCATTACTCTATTAACATCATCTGTGGGACTGCTTATTGCCAGCACCGGTCCAATACCTGTTTGATTTCTTGGTAGTCCTTTTCACTGAGTTCCTGTAACTCCCATGCTAGTGAGCTAACTGAAAACACAACTCTTACTAGCCTCGCTTTTATATTGGTTATGTGTGCAAGAGTTGAATTCACTGTTTTATAAAGGGCCAAGGTGAATTTCTTGAGCTTATATGGTTTATATAGAATTTTAAATAGTTCATTGTTTAACAGTGAACTGTTTACCTTAAAGCAGTCTTGCTGAATTAGCAGCATTGGATTATCCAACTATTGTGCTATTTTACCCTTAAGCAGACCTTCAATAAGCTGACCAAAGTCAACCTTGTGAGGCTTTAATGGCTGGTATTTGGGGGATTGTAAAGACCAGCATCATTTTACTGACTTTATACTCTTCAGCAGCAGTTATTGTGAAGCTGTGTTGGCTAGTCTGTCACCGGAGACTTTAATCCCTTCTGAACTTGCAGTTGAGTACCATCTGGCCCTGGTGATTTACTGTCTATGAGTTCCTCTGCTCGGTTCATAACTTCCTCCTTGGAGATTTTGGTGTCTGCTAAGGCCACGTTCTGATTTCCCATGAAAAGGGCTTTCAGAATAGGAATCTCTCCATTGTCCTCAAAGGAAGAGACAAGATACACAATTAACTTTCCTACTACTTTCTTTTAAAGGGACTGAGGGCTTATAATCATGCATACATCCTTCTTGCTTCTTATTTATGTATCCTTCTGGCTTAAGAGAGTCTTTATTGTTAAATGTATTTCTTCTCATGTTTTCTTATTATCTACTCTAATTTCCTATTTGAAACTCTTATGACATAGATTATATTCTAAATGGCCATGTATTAAGGGGGAAATTGTCTTTGTCAAGGATGCTGAGAAAATTTTGTACTTGTTCTCTGAACTGTCCTGATTTTATTCTACCTCCCCTGAATCCCGTACACACAAGCTCCTGTTGCAGTGTCCAAAGTGGCTCACCAATTAATGGGATGGTTTTGGATTTTTTTTTTTCCCCTGTTCTTTCATTCCCTTTTATGTAGTTGACTAAGGATCTAAAAGGACCTAAAAAAAAAAAAAAAAATCAATCAATCCTGCGGTTACTGCATCTTTAAGTTGTTCCATTTTAAACAATTCTGCAATACAATACCGGTGTCTTTTCTCCTACAATGTTTATTTCTATTAACTCAGATAACTGAATCCCCAGTGCCCGCACCAAACATAATAACAACAACAACAACAACTAGGAACAAAAAAAACCCACAGATTTCTCTTTGTGAAGAGCAACCAAGCATGTTCTTGGTCATGTGTTGGCTAAGCAGTCCCGTGCCAAGTCCAGCAAGAATCCCTAAAAGGAGCCAGGTCTGGATGCGCCCTGTAATGGCTCTGGATATGTCTAGCCTGTGCTATGCTGCGCATTGCCAGGCAGAGATCTTCTACCTACCTCTGAATGAGCTAATCGTAACCTGGAAAAGAGAAGAGTGCCTGTTGGAGAGATACTCCACCCAAGATAATTACCTAATTACCTGAGAAGTAGGGTTAATTAACCTGGGTGGATGGCCATAGTCATGACTGTGCTGCTTCTGTGAACTGAGCTGGTCTCTTTGTGTGCTTTGTGATGTGTGGATGGACAAGCTCATGTGGGGCTAGCTATGATATTTCTATTCAAATGTGCTCTGCGATCCCCTTAATGTATCAGGACCTCATGAATGCTGAATTAATTAACTTTCACTGTGATTTCATGGCTATTTAATAAACTCTTTGTTATGGGTGGAGAACTGAGGCACAGAGCAATTAGGGACTCTCCCAAGGTCACCCAGGAATTTTCTGGGAGAGCTGGAGATTGAAGCCAGCATTTTCTATCAGTGATTTAACCACAGAACTTCCTTTTTTCTCTTTTGAAGAGTTGTGGACAGGTGCATTGGCTTGGAAGCTGCATCCCAAGGATGACTGGCTGCAAGTTGTTGGTGAGGGGTGTGTGGGATGATTAACTCTCAAGAACTGTGGGTTCATTCAGAGGCTTTTAGATAAACCTTCACTGTGGCACCACAGCTCTGTTTAAATGCAGGAATGAGATTAAAGGTGAAGTTTCCGCCCAGAGCTCATCCTCAGGCAGGACAGAAAATAGAACCAAGTGAGTTCTCTGGGTTTTTCCCCAGCCTGGAGATGCTCCGTTGGCCAGAATGTCATTTCTGATCTTATTTGTGCTGTTCTCTCGTCCTTTCTCGTTAACCCCTTCTCTGGTGTGAATCCTGCAGACTGCACAGAGCTCTACCCTGCAGCCGACATGACTGCTAAGAGAATCATTCTGCCTCTCTGAACAGGAATTCCCAATATGTGGATTTCCTGCTCTTCTCTCCAGGCTCTCCTCTAGTCTTCCCTGCTTTATGTTCTTTACATTTTAACTATTTTGTGGCTCTCTTTTCTCCCTTGCAACATCCAAGTCTATGCCACCTCGCCCCTTGCTAACATAAAGTATTCCTCTTTCCTACTATACCTCCTCAACACCCTGCTTTGAAGATGGTTGTAGGAACAGAGCCAGGAGCTGGTAGACCTGTGTGCTAGCCCAATAGATCTTGCTGTGTGTTTTGACAAGTTGAGTTTTATCTTCCTACCTGCCTCTTGCAAAGTGTGCCAAGGTGAAACTTTGAAAGTTGCATATTGAGGTTTCAAGATTTAGTGTCTCACCACTGCTCACCAACTCTTCTTTCCCGTGGCTGCTCCATAGCAGTGGCTGCCTGCCATGCTGTGTGGTCTTGTCAGATTTTTGGTAATGCCTTTCTCTGCCTCTCAGTAGGTTTTGGGTAAATCTTCCATTTTATCTTCAAAGCCCTTTGCAACTGTTAACTCATTTGCATGCCATTCCTCTAAGGCACATGGCATTATAGTTCTTTAACAGAAAAGGAGAGTAAGTCATAGAGCAACCTCAGTTAATTACCCCTAATCTTACACCCTAACAACTGTTCTGAAAAAGATACAAAGTGGACATGAATTTGCTCGGAATTTATACATCTCTATCTGCTATTTAATCTGGTAGCCAATTATTTAGAAAAAGTTTGCTGTTAGCATCTGTATTACACAAATGACGTCTCATTTTTGTATGCATGGTATTATCAATAATATCTCATTTTATAAAGCTTCCTCCTTCGCTCCCCGCTCACTGCCAGGAATTTAGGTCCCGATCCTAAGGATTTTCAACAGGCTCAGCTCCCCAGAATGCCTTTCAGGAAACATTCCTAATTCTCCTTGCACCTTGGTTACTCGTCTGTGCAACCTCTAATCTGTGTCCTTTAACCCAGAAGGATTTCATGTTTTACTGGTTTGATAGAGACTAGCTAAGTATTTGGTTCTGGCATTGGGAATCCAAGAATGGCACATCACCATAGGGTACTGGAGTACCCTTTTTATGAAACATAAGGCTTTTGAAGAACTAGTGTTGTGTCATTCAAGTGAAGTGTCCTAAGAATTCAGAGCTGCCCTTCCCTGTAACTTTCATTGCCAGAGAGACAATGTGGGATGGACTTGGGTAGCGATGGTTCTGCTGCTAGGCATCACCCAGGGCTGGCTGCCAAAGGGTGAAGTGTAAAATACAGAGAATTAAGATAGTTGTTAGTAAAGGACAGTGTATGATTCAGCAGTAAAAATGGAAAAAGAAAAGCCAGCAAAAATATATGCGTGAAAAGGGAATCATTCCCTGTACTATTTTATTAATAAAATGGACCAGCTCCTGAAGGCTATACCCTGTCTGTCTTCTCTTTTCAGATCCATTTGGGTGAATCAGAGGCCTTCTCTCTGTGAATGCATTGCATGAAAAACATGAGAGACTCTCTCTCTCTGTGAAAATTGGGGTTAACTGTTTCCCCCACTTCTGGTATGAAGCAGGTACTGTCGAAAAGGGCTACTGGATGCCTTGTAACTGGGGTCTGGATGGGCAAGGGGTGGAATTTGCTGCTGTCCAAAACAGGAATTCCTAGGTTCAGGCTTCATGTAAACTATTAGTGAATAAGCTCTGGAATACTCCCAAGTAATGGTGTAGGCCAGTCCTATGTTCACTGAAGCAGAAGGAGTCACATCACCTGGGAAAAGGGGAGGCAGAAAACCTGCTGATATTGGGGTTTTGTTTAAATGTAAAGGGAGGGACATTCATCTCTATCAAATGGATCTTGCAGTTCTTATTTGTGGTGAAAGGAATAGCATTTTGGAAGGTGTTTCAAACACATAAGCTAGCCCAGGATTGCTTGTGCAACTATGACTTGTGACTACTCTTTTCCAAGGTGGCCATAAGGGGCACTGCAGGGTAAGGAATGGAGACAACCACACTGGTCCCAAAGAGTTTGGTTTCAGAGGACACCATGGGGCATAAACAGTAATGCCCAATAACACTGAAGGGCTGTCTGCACTTAGGGTTTTACATAGTGTGGTAGCAACAGGGATGGTGCTCCCAGCTACATCTGTAGAGTCTTAAAGATTGAATGCTAAGGGAGATTGTTGTGTGGACACTGCTGAGACACCCATGTACAGGCATAAAACCTTGTAACTGGTGGGACCTAGCTGATGAAACAGTCGAGACCGAGGTGGGGTGTGTGCACAGGTGTACACCTTTTTTAAGTAAAGGTTTAAGTGTCTGACTTTGCTTCTGAGAGGCACATATGTGTGTGCGTGATCAGTCTCGAACATACGATGCTGCAGGTAGAAGAGGTGACGCTACTGAGGGATAAGGAGAGGGGAGTTCAAAGCTTAGGATTGTGGGTAAAATTGCTGTCTCTGCTACCAAATCATTATCTGAATGACCTTAGACAAGACCTTTAACAATTCTTTGCAGCAGCTTCCTCACCTGTAAAATGGGGCAGCACTCACCTGCCTGTGGGTGAATTAGACAAATGTCTGTCATGCCCATGCCTTGCTGATACGAGGCAATAGTATGAGTTGGGTTGTTAAGACAGGTTTTTATGCTTCTTTACGTGCAGAGGGAGTTTGAAAAGAGCTTTGCACCTGAGGAGTGTGTCTGTCATTTGTTTGCTGTTGTCATTCTTGTCTCCCTAACAGACTTTTGAGAGGCAAATGACTGTAGGACAATAACATACCAATAATTCTGTGATGTAAAAGCTGAGAAGCACAAAGCAAATGAAAGGATGTGTATGTCTAGATGAATGAGAACGTGCATCTCAAGGTGTGGTGTGTATTTGTGCATATGCATATGTTACATGTATATCTGTATTACTTTACCTCTGTGTGTCTGGCACAATTGTATATAAGCGCATGTACTCAGCCCTACATGTATGAATGGGTGCCTAAGTACACATAAGAGTGCCTCTGAATGTGTTTAAAGACCTGTATTTGCGTTCTGGAGTGTCTGTGTCTGGCACAGATATCTCTGTGTGCAGTCAAACACAACCTTTTAAATGCATGGCAAAATGACAACTTACTTTGGAAACCATGACTGAAAGGCATGGTCCAAGGCATGTCTTTAAAACAATTTTAAAAAACAGAAACACTGAATGCATCATTATCAATGTTTTGATTCCAGAATACCTAGGGTCTTGCTGCAGATGCAATGTTTTCTCCTTGGAATATCATTCAGGTTGAAGAGGGCAGTCAGGTTGGCTAATTTGGTTTGAATGAGTACTCTCTAGAGACTGCATGACTACACGCTATCATAAGTACCTGCTATGTCTCACCTGCATGGTGTAGTGTACTGAGTGACTGTTTGAGGTAACAACATGTAGAGCAACTGATAGATAGGATTGTGAATTCCTGGCGGCTCCCACGGAACATGCAGTACTGGGCTCTCTGTTTATCATCTCGCAGATAACTAGTAGCTCATATCCCATGCTTATATGGGCAAGTGATAATATTTAGAAAACATTTACCTATGGTACATGCTCCTTAAGGAGTATGTTGACCTGTTAGTGCATAGGGGATATTGTTACTCCTGAAAATGTCAGGTTAAAAGCCCCTATTAAAGCGGTCCCGTTCCATCTAAGCCTGACACTTCCGTTGAGAAACACTTACCTGAAGGTAAAGAAAGCAGTTCTTAAGGGCTATGGGTAGCAAAGTATGCCAGTATATAATTCCACTTGAAAATCTGAAGATTCTTGAATTTACTTTGCAATCTGCCAAACAGCAACATTACTCTTACTTCCAACTCCAGGGTGATGCTCTCAACACGTTGCATGTGAGGCTATGGCCCATATGTCCATGTTTTGTTCCTCAGCTCACAGAGGCTAGCACATACCCCTGGCAGCCTCTTAGGATCTGCCTGCCGCTGCTAATCTTTCTTCGGCAGTGATTCTTCCATCTATTTCCGAAGTCATGAGATGACACGTAGACTTTCAGCTGCAACTCTGCTCCCCTTCTCTTTGGTTTTTCTCCTCTGTGCCAGTTTATCTTCCAAGGACCCTATTTGTTTTTAACTTCTGGGATTTCTAGCTTGCATCCAAAGGACGCCAGCATTGTCAGTACAGCGCAGAGAGCCAATGCCAGAAAGTCATACAAGGCACTGATTTTGCTCTTGCTCTCTTCTGTGCTCTGCCAGTTCCATGATTACTTTCAAGTTTAGTAACAATTTACACATCATTTCATTTAACAAGTGGGTCTCTGATTTTCCATCCAGAAGTTGAGCAGGTGTGCCTTTTTAAATGTCCATTTTCTGTTGTATAGACTGTTTTTCTATATTTTAAGCATGGGTGGAACTAAATGCACAACAAACTAAGACATGCTAACAATAAGCTATAAAGACATTTGGGCTGGCAATTCACTCCCACCTTGGTGCAGGTTGGTGGGGCTGATGCATCCAGTTTTTCCCCAGTGTTAACTGCAGGCGAGGGCACCTTAGGTTTCTGTCTGGGTAAGCTGGCCCTCACATACTGTTGTAACCTGTCGGCTAGTGAGGGTGGCTGCTGGAGTGACAGTGTTTATTCAGTTGTGTCTCAGGAGATGGTGCCAGCATCTGTTTGAAAAGGAGACAGTATTTCAGCTTGGAAATGACTGAAACATGACCCTTTCCCCATTGCAACATCCTGGTGCAGACCCTGCCTGACCACCTGGCAGTAACAGGGTCTCCAGGTCAGCCTGGGAAAGGAATGGGGACACCTTTGCCGTCATTTGTTGGAATTGCTCTTGTACCTCATTAATCTGATGGCAGACAGGCTACTTGAAGCATATTCCGAGGCCCATCCATCTGATTACAGAGACTTTTCTACCAGCGGAGTGGACACAGAGGAGTTTTCAGTGGAAGTCTGGTCCCATGTCATTATAGCCCCAGCTTCCTTTTTTCCTTATTTCAAGCAGATTAGTGTACACACGTACACATGCACACACACACACACTGGAATTGTGAAATTATGTGTCTCTTGCAAGACTGGCCTCCAAAGAGTTAATCTGTGCAAGAGGGGAGACCTGAGGGGAGAAAGGGGGTGCTCTGATTTGCTGTTCCCTGGATCCTAGCCATTCTGCTTGGGTTTTGGCTCACCACGTCCTCCAGTCCACCCCCCACCCCCCCCTCCTCCTTTCCAGCCTTTCATGAGAATCGAAATCTCTGTTCCTTGGCTCTCTCCAGTAGAAGCCCCACTTTGGAGCAGCAGTAAATCTCTTCATGCAACCTGGCCAACTATACTTTCTCAGGAGGGAGAGTAAAGGGGGGAGTCAAGCCTGAGCTATCACCTGCTTGTGGTCTCATCTATCACCTTGAATTGTGTTGCAGGATAAAATTACTCATCCAAACCTAATGTTAAATTAAATCAAGTCTGGAGCAGAGCAAAGAGGATTAATGGGCTGTGTGCGCACATGCACACGTTTGGCAAAGTGGCTGTGACCCAGGCAAAGTTTGAAATGCTTGCTGGAAATTATGAAGCCAATCACAAGGTAGGCTAAGGAAGGCTGGAAGAGTCCTGCATCCCTTTGCAGAAATACATTGGGCTGTGGGACCAGCTTCCACCTAGTGAAAGTGGAGATGACTCCTAGTGGAGTCATCCGTGCTACATAAGCATTTATCCGAAGGGGAGGAGTCTCTCTCCTGTGATAAGGGCCTTGTGTAGATGGGGTAAACCATGGAAGAGGAAGACTTTTAGTAAATGACTACATAAGCCATAAACATATTTGAAGACCAACAGCATGTGTTGTTCCTGGAGAAATAGTGGGCTGTGTAAGAGCAGAGACTTGGAGTATGAACTGTGTGGGAATGTTTAGCAATTGCAGCAGTCAGCTGTCAAAACCCAGGACAAAGCAATTCTTAAAGCTTCTCTTTGTGTGCCTGCTGTAAAATGCAGCATGCTTTGGAGGACTGAATATGGCGCTGGGAGCTAGGAAGCTTAGGTCCTCTTCCCTGCTGTGTTCACTGCAGTAGTCTGGGACAGGCTCTGTGGGTTCAGTGTAGCTTCATCTCTCGTGCTAAGTTGGACTGGCAAAGTAGACAGTCATCAGGATGCCCTTCAGCCTTAAAATCTATGAGCATAACTGGCCTGCATCAGTGGGAAGTTGGCAGCCTTTGATTTTCTGTGCCTTTTGAGTAATTCAGGGGTGTAAGCACTACAAATATTTAGCATCCCTAGAATGCTTTGTGTATGAAGCACTTTACAGAAGCCAGGGCCCTCACCAGTGCTCCAGTGACAGGCACGAATTAGTCCTGTTTCTGTGATGGGGACACTGAGGCACAGAGTGAGTGTGGATGCCAGGTGCCCTATTATGCCCTCCCCTGGCCTCCCTCCCACTCAAACCACTAGATCACATTGCCTTATCACCTGACAATGTTTTTCAAAATCAACAGCCTCATAAAGCTTTTCATAATCTACAGCAGATGCTGTGAGGAGCCCATTTATTAGCTTCATGGGGGGAAAAAACAAAAACAAAACGAAAACCCAACCTTCCCCTAACCTGCCACACAAAACCTCTATAATAAATAAAGTAAATGTGTGTGTGTGTGTGTGGGGTGGCTAGTTCATCCCCAAAGCAAACAGGGTATTTCTCTCCCTCTCCTGGGTTTGGCTAAAAAAAGCAAATAAACCACAGAGGAAGCGCGTCATGGTGCAAACCGTAACCAGATGGCGCGGGTGAGAGCGTGGGAGGGGAGAGGGGGTTTCTCTGAACGGAATATGCATGTCAAAGAGGAAAACTACAGAGAAAGGCAGTTATCAGAGAGACCTCTTGTTGGTGTGACGGTTTGGGTTGCCCCCCAGCCATGGCGAAGAGTCCTCCCTGGGGGTGCGTTGGGGGAGAGGGGGAAAGTCTGTGACTGAAACCGAGATTGCTGGGGGCTGCGAGTGGAAAATAAAATAGGGCAGGACTCCCTGGAATCAGCAGCAGCCCGCAAAACATCTCACTCAGCTCCTTTCTTTTTCTGTTTCACTGCCACGTGCTATTGAACTCTGTCAGGTGCTTCTTTCTCTTCTCTGTCACTTGCCGCCTCTTTTCTGAGATTCCCAGAAATATGTTTCTGACCCTTCTCTTCTTCCTGCACCTTTCCCCATGCCTATCCATCTGCCTGCCGCCAGTGAAAGGGGCCTGCCAGGGTGGGCCAGTGGGGCCGGGGGACATGCCGGGGAGCCAGCCTGGCTGGGCTCAGTAGAGGCAGGGTGCTTCGCAGGTGTCATGGTGCCTGATGCAGGTCTCGCTCCTTCCCCCTCTGCTCCCACCTCAGCCAGCATCCTGCTGAGATGGTTCAAAGGCCGCTCCTACTAGAAGGCCTCCCAGGAGGCCTCCTCACAGCTGACAGGTAGGCATGGACATCGCCTCTTAAGATGAGTCTTCAGTCTCTGACATGAGGAGATGAGCTGGATTTCTGTGCCCTGTGCACTATTTTTCTCTCTTTAGCAGTGCCTCTCCTTTGTGTTGGGTGAGGTAGAGAAAGAATGTGGTTTTCCCCCCATGGTGATTTTGTAGGGTGGTTTGTAGCGGTGAAACAAGCAGGGCATTCATGCTGTGAAGCAGGCATTGCTTTTGCTTCTGTAAAATGTAAATCCCTCTTGCAAGGCAGCCAGAGCTCTTATTAGACCCTTTTTCCTTCAGTGTTGGTGCTCAGGCCAGCAAGGAATGGGGAAACTCCACCATGCACTACTGTAGAACAGCTCCAGCTGGGGTGGAGCCTGTGGGCATGCATGGGTAAAAGGTCTCCGCCTCTTCCAGTCCCTTTAGTTTGGCTCAGTCTTGTCAATGTGTTGCACGTGATTTTTTGGCATAGGGGATCAAGCAAAAAGATAAGCATGAAAGACGCTATGGAGAATATGCAATTAGAAACCTGGTTCAGCTGTGATGTTTTGTGCATGCATGTGCACACATTCTCGGAGTGTCAGCAAACCATATACAAGTCAAGCGTGCATCTCCATATGCATATCATTTGAAGCATCATCAGAATGTGGACAAGCTAAGCAGCAAGGAAGCTGGCCCTAGGACTTCTTGAGAATGTTCAGTTTCCATATATCACTTGGTCACAGTTTTCCCAAAAGGCATCAGGGACAGAAACTGCTAATAATATTTTGAAAAATGTCTTCAAAGATTAACCTTCATTCTGCCTTAGGTAGGAGTGATGATCGTTGTCATTTTAGATGTGGAAACTGGGGCACAAAGAAGTGAAGAGAATTGCCTGAGGCCTTGCAGTGAATTGCTACTAGTGCTGGGAGAAAAGTTTGGGGGGTTCCGATTCTCAGTCTGGGACTCGGGCCTCAGGACAATTTTCTGTTTTCCTGTCTTTCCAACATTTCTCTCCCTTCCTTCCTTCCCTTCCTTCCCTCCCTTTCCTCTCCCCACCCCCAGTGACCTCAGACATCTGGTCTGAAGCTTGCTGTGGTAGTGATAGGCTTTGGTGAATTTGAAAAAAAAAATGGCTTGGTTGGTTCTGATACAATGTTGGCCAGAGTTAAAAGGTGTTGGGAAGGTCTTGGGGTATTAACCTGTGTGTGAGTAGAGGGGCTGACAAGGAAAATATGGTGAGGTCACCTTCTTTAGTAGTTTGGGAGAGGGGAAAAAATATTCTTACAAATAAGGAGGACAAAGGGAAATGTTTTCTGTCTGCCTCCGATCCTGTGCTGGTCGGTTTTTGATGCTTTAGGGAAAATCACCTGGGAGGGATGGGGGCTCCTGTCTCAGCTCTTACCACTTGCAGGCCACTTGGCTGGCAGAAAAACCTGCATCAAGAGATTGGGTATGGTTCAGTTTGGCTGTCTCAAACCTGGCTGATTTCACAGATACATCCTCTGGGTTTCTGAAGGGCTGAGAGATTCTACAATTGGTGTAGTGCCCAACTGTTTAAATCGCTAGGGACAGCAACAGCTAGGTCCTGCAAACCTGAGCCATATGCATGAGAAGCTGAATGGGTTTGTATGATGTAAATGGTACATGCATGGGAAGGTAATCACTGAGTGAGGGAAAAATAGGGAAAAATGCGTGAGAGAGTAGATAATTAGGACAACTGAGTGAGTATAGGCAGGAAGGCTTGTAAATAAGGTATGGCAGGGGTTGATTGATAGGAATCTGAAGGGGAGAGTGGTGCCTGAATGATCTGTGGAGTGAAAAGCAATGTGTGACAGCATGCAAGATGATGTAAAGAGGAGGTTTATGGCTGTGGTATGTGGAAATACAAGATGGAGAAAGGAGAGTTGTGGTGGTGAGGTTGCAGAGTGGGATCTGCCAGGAGCAAGAAGTAAGGGTGAATGGAGCTGTGTTTGGAGAGAAGTTAAGAGAGTCACAAACTTGAGGATGAAGACGGGGATGGAGTGAGCATGTGCAATGGGGGAGGAGGATTTTATTGAGGATTGGAGAGGGAAAGGGTGCGTGTGCAGGATTTGGATGGGTTAGTGCTTGGAGGGTTTGGCTTGTGCAGTGCATTAGCAACACAGAGAGCCCGGAGTGCTGTCCTGTCGGCATGACTGATGTGGCTCCAGATTGCGTGTTTTGAGTGTGGGGTTTTTGCCCCGTGGGTAGAGTGAAGTTATGCATTTTCCACCCACGGAGTGTTTCAGGAAAGAGCTGCTGCAGCTCCTCTGGCAAGAGGGAGGTTTAGGCAGATTTGCTTCACCAGCCGGAATGACAAGGGAAGGGTAGAGGGAAAAAACCGAACACACAAATAAAAAGCTGTCTGTTTCTTCCCCCAAAGGAGAGGCAGGCATTAGCAGCCACACACACACGCAGTGACTCCCAGATAATTAGCATGTCTATAGAGCAGAGCTTCTGGCTCTAGGCATGCAAGAATATTGTTCAACAAAATAAAATGCAGATTTTTTTCCCGCTAAGTACTTGTGCTAGCTTCTGCCTCCCTTCCCAGCTTCCACCCCAGCAATACACAGGCAGCTCTCACCCCCTGAATGTTCAATTATTGCTGCTGCATGCTAGTTATGCACTATGGAGTAGCAGGGAGGGATGGTAAGAGCTCTGGAGGGAGCGGGGCACGGGAGGAAATGAACACCAGCAGCACTGTCAGGATCTAAACCCAATGTTACTGGAGCAGAGAGAGGGAGTTGTCTCTGCTTTAATCCTCTTCCCCCTCCGCTGATATCACTGGGGACAAGATGGAGTCAGCCGTGGACACACTGGTAATTATAGCTATGTTTCCCTCCACCATCCACCAAGATGTGATACTCTCCCATCAGCAGCAAGAAGTGTCAGGTGGGTCCACAGACATCTTGGGGTGAGATGTGACTGTGCAGCAGGTAATGGAGATAATCTTGTGTTCTAGCTCTGAATAAGCGTATGGGCTGTGACAAGCATTCTGCCAGGGATGTAAGATTTCAGGAGCCCATCTATGGAAGTAGAACAGGAGTATAGTTTGTCTTTGCTAACAGAGACCATGATAGAGATACATGGCATATAATGTTTTGTCCTTCAGGGTGAAGACAGGTGTCTAAAAGGAGCCCTTTGAATTAAGTCCTCAAAGGTGAAGGAAATTAAGTCTTCCAGGGTAACTGAGGCACAGAGAAATAGGAATGAGACAGGTTCACGAGGGGAAATAGTAACAGAGCCCAAAACTGAGCTTCCCAAAGCAGCTCCTGCAGGTTGGGGTATCAAGCTGCCATTGCTTGTACCCGGAATACATCCTTCTTGCAGGTCAGATCAGAACTGAACAGAACTATGACTAAATATGAACAGTTTGCCACCACTGAAGCTGGGTGCTATGTGCAGGTGACTAGATTATTTCTGAGTGTTACAAGCAGGTAACTCTCCAGTGATAAGACACAACTGATGGATTTAATGGGCCTGTTTATGTGGACAACTGCTCTTGCATAGCAAGCAGGGTGGTGCACTGCTAGCCTTGGGATTATAGTGCAACACAATGCAATAGGCTCCTCATCTCTGCAAATGTTGCTCTTGCAGACAGGAAGCCTGCCTCTCTCAGTGACAATTGCTATGAAATGAATGCCACAATTTGCTAGGACTTTGGACCCCCTTTCTGTTGCAACCTTTTTCTCTTGCTTGTCTTAACTCTGCATGTGTTGCTTAATCTCTAAAATGGGGCCAATCACCATGAGCTAGTTGTGGAGTTGATACTGAGGAAGAATGTGGCCCCTAGCCTCTAATCCCTCAGAAATACATATCCTTAGGGGGTATTCGTCTTCAAATCCAGACTGTATGGCTTAGGCTAATTGCTGGCCAATGTTAGCAAAAAGCATTGACATGACATGGTGTTCACTACAACTTGTTCCATAGTCATCACCTCAGTGAACTCTTGCATGTCTTTAATGGATAAGTTGGATTTTCCTTCATTTGAGTGTTTGGTATTGTTAGGAAGTGTTTCTTGATATCCAGGTTAAATATTCCTCATCCTAAATTTCCCCACCTTTACGCTGTCCCTGAAAGGTAGGGTGAGAGTTGGCTGCCAAATTAGGAGCTGTGTCTTATTTTATGAGAAGGGTGTTTATGTCTGAATGCTGCTGGGATACATCTGTTGGCTGGTACTAGAATGCACCAAAATGAGGCTAGAAGTAGAAATCACATTAGCCCTCCTATCCCTCCCTCTTGGCAAGGGGTGGGGCAGGAGAGAGGATGGGAATTCTAGAAGGCAGTTCTGATGAAATCCATCTCCCTTTCCTGGCCCTCTGCATGGAAGCAATCCCAGCAAAACAGAGATGCAGATGGTCTCACCCCTGGAGCCAATGCCTATGTCAAGAGCCTTAGAAATGTGAGACCATACCACCAATGAAGTTCAAACAGCACTGAATATCTGCTGTCAACGCTGAGTAGACTCCCCCACCCTCCTTTTCCTTTTTTTTTTTTTTTGGTAGTTGCTGATGGCTTTCTTGTTTTGTTTCTTTTTATTTTGTTTTTGTGTGTTTTGTTTTCTGTCTTTAGGCCTTCTTGGGGGCCTAAAGACTGATGGAAAAACAATCAGTCCTACTTGGATGGCTTTGCTAAAGGATACAGAGATCCTGTTTTGAGATCACATCTTGAGGGGTATTTTCTAGGTATATCTCTGTATCTCTCTGCCCCTCCCTCCCCTACCTCCTCTGTTCTTTCACCTCCCTCCAGCATTAACACTCATCAGAGTTTCAGTGGAAGTATTGAATAATGGATACTGTGGAACCCCAGCCAAGCCCCATGAATCACAGTCCAACATCTGACTTGTACAAACAGAGACAACATTCACATCATGGCCTCCTACCCCGCTCTGCACGCTGTACCCGGGGAAGACAGTCTCTCCTGCTCTCTCCAGGCTTCTCCCTCCTCTCTGTGGGCAACACTGCCTGCTTATGGTCTTCCAGCATCTGCCTTACTCTTTTGGCACAGCCACTGCTCCATCTCTGCTGTGTCCTCAGCACGAGCTCTCTTGCTGTAATGATGCCATCCTATGCGTAAATCTGTAAGTTTTAGCTCTTGCTGAGCCTTCTATTTTGGTAAAGTGAAAGCTAGACTGCATGTTTCACAACTCAGGCTGTCCTCTCAGGTCCTAAGTGCAGAGGATGGGCAGAAGTCTCAACTGAACATTATATTTTCTAGGCCATACATGAACTGCTAAGCTGGAAGCAGTGGCCATTCTCCACTGTCGCAGTGGGTTTCCTAGAATCCCAGTGGCACACTGACCGTATTTCAAGCCCTGTTGATTCATCAGATATCACACTTTGCATTAGCCATTGGTCCCTCAAGCAAAGTGAAAAAGGCAGGGCAGATGGGTCTGGATGCTTCCTGGGCTGGGGCATCCCAAGCCTGCTGGACCAATCTGCCTCGACTTAACAGTGTCTGGCAAACTGCTCAAGGAGGAAAGTCTGGGCACAGAATGGCATTTTGGGCTAAGTTATCACGCAGGCTCAAAGAGGTTAGAAAACAGTAATTTGGTGGCTGCTGACATTCTGTGCTACTCTTTCTCATGTTAGATCATGAATCAGGTTTCATCCGGGTCTAGGAGAAAAGCGCGTGTGTGAGGTCTGATATGTGTCCTCTGTGGTACACGTTGCAGGGAAGTAAATAAACTTTTGTCCATCCCAGATAGTTGTAAGTTGTGGGCTTCTTTGGGACAACATTGTAAAGAGCTACAAACTGAAAGACCAGTCACTGAGCTTGCTTTGAGAAGATTCATCAAGAGTATGTGTACATACTCAAAGAAAATGCACAACAGAGGAACAGGTATAGAGAGGCTGCTGGTACTAGCTGTTTCAGAATGAATTAGTTTGACGTTAAGAATTTATTTCCAGGGCTCGTTCTTTTTGCACCTTTTCCCAGCTTTCATTTTATCATCACTTTTTTTTTTCCCCCCCCCCTTCTAGTCCTAATTTTGAAAGGGGTCCAATATAGACAGCTGACTAGCCCTTTCACTTTTCTTAGCTTTTTCTTTCTGGTTTCTGAAGTAATAAATGGCAGGGATCAAAATAAATCAGTATATGTCTGGAAGAATTCAGAGCACTTGGACATGCAACAATTCACTGAATATTCAGAAAGAAAGGTAGAGAATTAATCAGATCAGCAAGCAACTATGAATCTAAAGGAAATATAACCATGATAAAATTCCTGATGCTGGAGCAGCATGGAGTTTAATCACTGGAGATTTTGAAAAGCTTGTGTATGTTTTGAGACATTTTTATTCTTTCAGTCATGTCTTTTGAGATAAAAAGTAATAAGCTAATTAAAATGTACCCAAGCATGGCTGTGAGTAATAAGATGAGAGTATGGACATAAAAAAACCAAACAAACATACATATAATCCTTTCGTCTCGTTCAGGGTGTACAGTCATGTTTCAACTTTCTGAACACCAGTGATATCAGTGGGAATACAGGCTTCATTAAATGCTTGGACAGTCCATTCATTAATAGGTCAGAGAGGACTTAAGTAAAACTGGAAAGGCCCTATTTTGCTCTTGTGCTGGTCAAAAGCTTGTATGACAACCGGAGGAGAAAGTGCTGTAAGTGATGAGGAAATTAAGCCCTGGTCTGGCCAAAGCTCCAAAGTCAACGTATCAGGGATAGTTTCAGAGACGGGTGGCAAGTCCAATGGAGTCATGTCAGTGAACATGCACAGCACGTGAATTATGATAAAGAGTATTTGCCTATTTGCAGGAGGGGGCTGGAGGACACTTATTTAGTAGTGCTTTCTGGTTTTGAATGAAGAAGGGAGGCTGAAGGGCATTTATTACTTAACTTGCTGATTTTGGGAACGCATGGATGAAGCAGTGTTACTGATCTTCAGGTGAGCTGCAGGCTGGAGCTAGTATTCAGTGCAATTGGGCCAACAGAGATGAAACTGAGGGCAGACCTGGACCTTTGTTGGAATGATTGTGTGTTTCCTCTTGCTACAGCTACAGATTTTGGAAAAGGATGGGAATGCATGTGAGCAAAAGGCTTGAATGTGTGGACATAGTAAGGCTCTGTTTGATAGGCTCCTTCTTTGAATTTTGCTTAAAA
Source organism: Aptenodytes forsteri (assembly GCF_000699145.1). Taxonomy (NCBI): domain Eukaryota; kingdom Metazoa; phylum Chordata; class Aves; order Sphenisciformes; family Spheniscidae; genus Aptenodytes; species Aptenodytes forsteri. The sequence continues at coordinate 4,683,853 of NW_008794753.1, read as the reverse complement.
AGTCTGCGTGAACGGTGGTGTGCATCTATTATTTATTTCTTCCTTCGGATTTCCAAGTTCAACTGTAGGTGCACCTCGCCCATAAATTAAACATCCCAACGTAAACAAAGGGCTGCTTATAAATATCTCCACCTTAACCCATCTCCTTATCAAAAGTCTTGGAGGGAAAGAGGAGGGCTCTGTAGCGTGAAGCGAAGAGACTTTCTCACTCTTTAGCAAGAGAAGGTGCAAATAGAACACTGTTACGGCCTTAGTTCTTCTGATTTTTGTGCTGATACCCTGCTTTTCTCTCACCTGTGTTGATGCCTTAAGCTTCACTCAAACTAGCTGATCATTCGCTGTTGCAACAATTCTTCTCCCTCACCTGACAATGCTGACAAAATACAGTATCTCTCTCCTGCTCTAGGCTTGTGCCCTCGCTTCCTCTGCAAATGGATGTTCTTGCTGTGCCCACAGGTAGTCAAGGCTCATGCTGCTGTGCAGCCTTGCGTATTGTCGCAATTTCTATTTCTGTTGAGACATAAGACTGGGATGGCTCTTCAAAAAAGCAAGACCCACTGGACCCACAGCACAAACACTGAGCTGAAATCCAGTGAACCTGGGGTGAGATGTGACTTGCCCTTCAGGAATGATTTAGAAGGTAAGTTGAAAAACACGTGCCACCTGAGTTTGTAGACCTTTTCCTGGTCTGTGTGTGAATGGGAGTGGCTTTACAGGAGACTGAAGTGGGTATAGGCCACCCTTACATGCTCTGCCCGCAGACTGTCATGCACAGCTAGAGGGAATTGATACCAGTTAGTATGGGACGAAACTGTACCCTGTTGTAGAGATGTATAATTAGCACCACGTGCAGCACCAGCATTAAGAGAATTAGTGGACTCATTTACAGTCAGGCCAAATGTCAGAGTCAGAAAAACAGCCCTTGCTGTAGCAACACAAGTACTCTCAAGGAGATGGTGTGAGGTTTTTCACACTTGATGCCGCTGCTGCAGGGTGGGTGCAGCCAGGAGCTCCATCACTCTCACTCTTCCGGCCATGAAAGCGCTCTTTCCATTTCCTGCCACAGTGGTGAGAAAAGCCTTCACGTTGCTGCCTCTTCCCCTGCCCTTTCAAACGCCCCCTCCCCAGTTGAGCCTGCTTTTTGACATATAACGTGCCCTGAGGAGGATCTGAAAGACAAAGCATGCTAAAGGGGTACTCCTCTTCCCACACACATGCTTACTGGGCAGGCAGCCCTTGGTAATCTCCTACGTCTCATTCGCAGAAGTGCTCGCTCTTGAAACGAAATGCTTGGTGGTTAAAGTGGTTCCAGTAAAATACCTAGTGAGTAGGTAGCTAATTTCCATAATACAGAGAAGCCTCAAGAAAAGAAATCCCTGGGGCTTGGTCTGCAGCAGAGAAATTACCTATCACTGACAGCAGGCAGGAGTGCCGTGTTCAGTACTGGTTCAGGTTTGCTCAGTGTTAGTTTTGACTCTTGCCTGCTGTAAGGCTGCTGAACGTGCTTTAAACCACGTATGTCTGAACTCATATTGAACCTGTTAGAAAAAAGGTATTTTTCCAATGCGGAATGAGGATGGGGACAAGTGGGCATGCAGAGAGCTGATGTCATTATTGTGCTCTTCAGTAAGGGAAGTGCACCCTACCATTGCTGGTAATTTCTGTCCCTTGGAAAACTCTGCTCCAACTCAACATCTGGTTTTCCAAATGGCTCTGCAATACGAGGTTTTCTCCAAGTGCTTTTCAAGCTCAGTTGGCTGACTTGCATCTGGAGGTCAAGTGACTTGCCCCACAGGTCATGCAGCAAGTGAGCGCTTTGATCCTTATCCGGACAGATGAGATCAGTTTGAGGCACTTCTGCTGCCAGTGTTGAGATCTGAGCTTCAGGCTTTGGAGGCAGGGTGTTTCCTGGATTACAGAGCTCTGTTTGCCAGAGACTAAAGGGACTGTGGGGAAAGGTTTAGCTATTTGCTTCAAATTTGACCTGATCGCAGGTCTGAAAGCAGAAGGGCTTATTCTCTAAACGGATTGAGGGTGTGAACTGCCTGTTTTATCACTCCATTCTTTCACCTCAGGGAAAGTGTAGACCCTGTATTGCTCCAGCATTGCATTTTAGCTGCAAGGTGTTTGTTTCCGTGGGCCATGTACCCTGATGGGCCTGGTGGCTTTGACAGAGGTTGCTGAATGCTTGATTCTTCCTGGAATTTGCAACCCTTATTAATAAATGTGTTTCAGCTCAAGCAGCATTTTGAGCAGAACGACAGGTCAGTCCCAGGGCCTTTGAATAGCAAGGAATAGTTTTGCTAGCTGGTTGCTCCTGCAGTATATGCACAACAGCATGCAGGCTTACAAGGCTGAGTGGGTATTTATATCGTGGGAGTGGGTTGGAAAGGTTGGCTGTCTTCACCGAAACGGATGCCCTCCATCTGCTCTGTTATGGAGGCCTCTATTGTTATATCAGAGCCAGTCAGTGCAGGTGTCCTCTGTATCATCGTTTCCCATCATCCCTGGAAACCTTGTCACCATTAAGAGGGCTGAGTGAAAAGAAAAAAATACTGCCTGACCACCTGCCAAGAGTAACTTAATGCATAAAACCTTCTTTTGTGGGCAGGCAGGCTTGGATGAAGCCTAAGGTATTCCAACCATTACTATTCTTCCTCTTGCAGCCCTTTCTAGCATCCAGAAGGGGAGCTGAGAAACCTGCTCCCTTCCCTTTCTCCATCACAACTGCATTCAGGCTGTCCCCAAGTAAAGAAGGCAGCATCTCTGCATCAATTTACAACTTGCAAGGGCGGACTCCCATCCTGCTGCATTTGTCTCGCTGCTCTTGCTGGACTGGGATTCTGACTGAAAGCTGTTGGATGGGAGCCTGCACACCAACAGGCTAATGTGCTAAACAGCTGTTGCAGGGCCATATTTCACATCCACGCTTCACGCAGACCACTTGCTCTCTCCCCTGCGTCTTGGGAAGGCTGCTCTTTCCCCCCCTTACTGTTTCCCACTTCTTCCAGCATGGGGGTGTTCCCTTTCATGAGATTTCCCCCCCCAGTTTTCAGAACTCTATTATTCCCTCCTTTTGCCTCCCCTTGGTGGTGCCTTAAATACAGCAGTTAAGCTGAAAAGGGTCAATCCATAGGGCCGTGCCTAGGAAACTGCCTGGTTTCAGCAGGTGACCTCATTACTCCCTCTGCCTTTCATGTGAGAAGACCTCACAGGGGACATGCAAAACAACAAAAGTTTAGTCTTGTTTTCTGCTATCTCATCCCAGGAGAAGATGGAGGCTCAGTCACACTTTAGAAATTGGCATTTCATGTGGCAATCTCCATATACCTGTTCAGAGGCTCGGTGTTCCTGCACTAATCTCTGTGTCTTCCTTTGGTGTCAGCCTTGCCCCACCCTTGAGCAGCATATTTAACTGGCTCCCTACTCTTGTCCCACAGGGAACGCACAGATCCCGCAGGCAGAATCCAAGTTGTTCACATACACTCTGTGCTCCCTCCTCGGCCTCCCTTGCAGGTGGCCAAGGAAGAAGTCTGACTTTCCTTTCTGTGCTCTATGGGGAGTTCCAGGTCTCTTGCTCAATACTAGATTGCCTTTAGTGAAGTTCTGCTATTAATTTCAATAGGAGCAGGGCTAGGTTTTTGGTTTATGTGAGTCTGGGAGCCTATGGAGGGTTCTGTGGGAAGAATTATTCTCTCCAAGCTGTGTTTTTCCATACCCATTCTAGGCTCAAGCTTTGTGCTCCTCTCCCAAGGTTTGTATCGAGGACAAGATCTCTGTCAGGGAGGGAAAGTAGTGGTACAGAGTGTTTCTGGCTTTCTGCAAGGTCTCAAAGCCATCTAAGTTGCCTCTGTGGTGCCAAGAAGGGAGGCAGATGCTGATAAATTCCTATCTGAAAGTTTATTTGTATTGGCTTCACTATGGAGAAATACAGTTTTGTCCTGCTTCTCTGCTTCCTCAGCTACCATCAGGCAAAGGAGAGAGATGTTGTAGACGCGAGATCTGCATGGCAGGTGATTCCACAGTCACAAAGCACAGGGATGAAGGGAATTAAGGGCTGTCTCGAGCACGTAAGTAGTAAATGCTTCTAAAACCACGTTAGAAAAGAACACAGAAAATTGAAGCTAAAAATAAAACCCATCTGAGCAGCACCACAGCTCCCATCTTCCCTTGCTCTGGATGCCCTTTTGGACTGGGGAGATGAAGCGCCACTTTTAACTTCCTTTGTTTAGTGTTTCTGGCATTCAGCTTGGCCGAGGATATTTGCCTCTGATCTTGGCTTTTACATTCATTTTAATAACTTCCCATTCTGATCGTCCTTTGATATAGATATATGCATGCACGCAAGCATTCACATACAAGATCCCCCTTCCATGCAGGCAATGAGGCCAATCTTTGAGATCTTTGCAAAAATTAGAATTTAAATTACTTGAACTCTGTTGCATGCGTTGGGTCCTTCCTGGCAGTGTAAGGATGGCAGATCTCTGATTTCCCTGTTTTCTCTGGTAGGTGAAGAGTTATCAGGAAACTGATGAGCAGAGAAGTTAAATGACTCAAGGTTCACACAAAAATTTAGTGACAGCTGGAAGAATAAACCCCAGGATTCCCAGCTCCCCATTGCCTGCCCAGTGGCAGGTATGACATGTCAGGAAGGGAGCACTGATTTCCCTGGGGCCCTGCAGCCGGCGGATATTGCCCATCATTTTTGCTACAGCACAGCGTAGCCACATTGTCACCACACACATGGAGCTCCAAGGCAGCTTGAAAAGAATGCCATTCATTCATACCAAAACCCCTGAGAGCAATGCCCGAAACTGGGGAGAAAAAAACTTGGGGGATTTGCACCTTTTTTTGTTCCTCCCCTTCTTTTCCCTACCTTCATGCTTTGATTACAGGATTTGCACCTTTTTTTGTTCCTCCCCTTCCTTTCCCTACCTTCATGCTTTGATTTAAAAAAAAAAAAAAAAAAGTTTTTCTGTCTCCCATCTAAGCAGTCAAACATCACAAAATGCAGGGGCACCAGTGTAGGCTTGCCTCTGTGAGCCTTTGCTGGCCAAATTATGTGGCAGTGGGTGCTGGGAGTGCACATGTGCATGGAGAAATGGGTAGAGAGGGGACAGAGCTGCTGCCATAAGGCTTTTTTTCCCACTTCTTGCCAACATAATCAAAATAACTCACTTACACCTAATAAAACAAAATGCAGAATCCAAAAGCCTTCCTTCCCTCCAGCAGTTTGTCTGGATCCCATTCCTTGAAGCTGAGCTGAGAAAGCAAGAGGGGGTTTTATTTTGGTTTTGTTGTTGTTAATTTTTCTAGAATGAAAAATACTAACAGTGAGACAGAAGGTGCAGCACATTTCTGGCACAGATGGAAGTCAAGCGTTCCTAATGCTGCTGGCTTGATGGGGACCAAAGTTAATGTCTGGGGCGCAGTTTGTCTGGATCCCATTCCTTGAAGCTGAGCTGAGAAAGCAAGAGGGGGTTTTATTTTGGTTTTGTTGTTGTTAATTTTTCTAGAATGAAAAATACTAACAGTGAGACAGAAGGTGCAGCACATTTCTGGCACAGATGGAAGTCAAGCGTTCCTAATGCTGCTGGCTTGATGGGGACCAAAGTTAATGTCTGGGGCTATTTTTCCTTTTTCTTTCTTTCTTCCTTCCCCCCCCCCCCCCCCTTATTTAGTCTTCACTTACCACAGATAGGTGGGGTTTATCCCCTCCTTGTCTGCTCTAAATATATGTATATGCTTTTCCAATTAGACTGATATGCCCTTCCCTTCGGTCCGTTTCCATTTAAGATTGCTTTCCATCACAGCTGTAAATCTCCAAAGTACTGGACAGCAAATGTGGGAAGTATCAGCAGTCCTTTACAACGTGCCAGGAATGACTGGAGATGACGGATTCAAAGGTGCTAAAAAATAAAAGAAACCATAAAGGCAAGAAATTCCACATGATGTAGTGGCAATCCTATGTGTTCATTAACTCTTCTGTATCTTTTGCGTATGTAAATTATAACAGTGAAGGGGACTGCTCCTGTGGTCAATTAAAATGCAAAATTAATGACAGTGTGTTGGTGATACAAAGCTGGGCTTGCTTCTTGGAGGCTCTGAGTAATGTTGATTGCAAAATGATCAACTGAAAGTGCAAGTTTGTCAAAAATTGAAAGAGTTCACAGAAACATGATGATTTTTGACAAAATTTTCAGGGGAAAGGCACTGAAAGAAATAGCCTTAGACTTCTCCATTTTAGGTTTCTCCTTTGACCAGGATGCGTCATACTGAATCAGGATATTACAGGGACAGATGCAGCCCTGATGTGAATGCAAGCACAGCTGTGAACACATCGGGGAATGCAGGAGCACCCCTACCCACCTTTGTAGGCCATGCAGTGGGGCACATTTACTCCTCCAGACTGACTCATGGGGTGGGGGTGGGATGGTGAGCATAGAGCTGCAGCTGGGGAGACGCATGTGGTCCTGCAAGCACCCAACCATTGTGCTCCAGGAGCCCCCAGGCAAGAGGCAGCACCCCAAGGCCCATTACCAGAGCCTGCCACAGGACAGAGCCTGCACTGAGGACATGCAAGTTGCCAGTATGGTGGGAGGGCAGTGGAAATTTGGGTTGAAGGATGGACTGAAGCTCCTTCAACTCTTCCAGTACATCTTCATTGTCATTCCCACAATGGGAGAAGGCGAGATGCAGAAATATTAATGTGACTCAGCAAGTCAATGAGTGAGTCAGTGACTGAGCCTGCGGACACTGATCTCAGTACTTGTTCTTTAGCTACAAGACTATCTAGTATATGAGAGAGATTTATATTCATGTTCAAGGTTTTCTTTTTATTGTCATGCATATTTAATATGCATCTAATAAATGACTAAATTCCATAGCTTGCACCACTGCAGCTATGAAAATATGCAATAACCCAATGCCTCTTATCTTTGTTTCAGTTTTGGCTAATGACAGAGAGAGAAGAAACCTGCCCTTCAAACACAGGTAAATGGTCTCTACTGAAGTCATTGGGGTCTATGCACATGCTCTTTAAGGCACAGGTTGCCCATCTTTATTACTGGCTAAATTATGTCTTAGAAACTATTATGTTATTTCCACTTCCATCAGGACTTAGAGATTTAAAAAAAAACAAAACTGAAATCTACTGGACAAAGGTAACAAGTAAAAGACACAAAGATGCTGTATGATATGAAGGTAAAGGAATAAGCTCCATAGGCCTATATGCATTTAAGGGCACATTTAGTAGGGAGGCAAAGGGGACTGTGAGCCCTTAATTTCTTTTACACCCTGTGTCACAGTGATGAGGGAAAGTTATTCCCGTCACCAACAGGCTGCACCCAACCCTGACATGAGCTATCTACTCTCTAGTGTCCTGTCTGTCCCATCAGGTACCGCTCAATGTTTCTCAGCCTCAGTAAATCCTTTTTCATTAAAGCTACAGAAGCTCATGATTTTAACACTGGTGGTTTCCCAAAGTTGAATCCTTGGTGTTGGTCAGAGGCTGCTGTCACATATGTGCATGCCATTTACCCCACAAACCCCAATTTTTTTAAGAGGTAGATGCAAAGTAAGTAGGACAATTAAGAGTGCTGATTCTCTCACAAAAGCAATCTATTTTTAGATCATTACAGTATATAACATCCTTGAGTGAAACGGAGTTATCATCCAAACCTGTAATTTTCAAGTAATCACCGAGTTTTGAGTGTTGTCATGGGCCTGTTGCGACAGGACAAGGGGGAATGGCTTTAAACTAAAGGGGGGTAGCTATGGACTAGATATAAGGAAGAAATTTTTTACGCTGAGGGTGGTGAAGCACTGGCCCAGGTTGCCCAGAGAGGTGGTGGATGCCCCATCCCTGGAAACATTCCAGGTCAGGTTGGACGGGGCTCTGAGCAACCTGATTTAGTTGAAGATGTCCCTGCCCACGGCAGGGGGTTGGACTAGATGACCTTTAGAGGTCCCTTCCAAACCAAACTATTCTATGATTCTATGATTACCAGCAGTAGCCAGCATTTGAAAAGGAGGCAGCAGAGAGTTTCTGTAAATACGCAATCAAAAATCTTTTTCGTCAATGGCATGTTTAAAAGCTGAAGCATCAGAGTCATACCTTGTGAATCCCTGTCTGGATCAGTGGCAGCAGAGCAAACGTGTAGCAAAGAGAAAAGGTCTGATCATAAAAAAATTACAGAGACACCATGCGAGAGGCATAATACAGTAATTTGCAGGTTGGGATGAAAAAACATCAATGCTCAATTCTGCGTATTGAGCTATTATGTATAAGTTATTATTAACAATATAATTGCTCAGCTCAGGTGCTGGTGGCAAGAGATTTCATATGATAAATATGCCTCCAGCACAACTCAATTCTCTTCGCTAGTGTTTGACTGAGGACAGATTAGGTTAAGTCTGGGAATGAATTTGGTGAAAACAGCCTATACCAAAGGGCCTGGAGAGCTGAAAAGGTAGGGTAAGATGACCATATATGTTTCACAGTGCAGAATATTCTTGACCCCTCATAGTAAACCTTTTGGTACAGGATTCAAATATGCAAGAGTCCGATACACATGCAGCAGCGCTGATTCTTTTTGTATGCACCATCTTCACGTTACATTGAAACTGCCAGCTCAATTTTCAGTATTGAAAATATGGAGTAATTGTCACTTTAAATTTAACCTGTTGGAGCAGACACAATTCCACTGAGAGATTTAGAATTCTTCAACCATTATCAACACTCGGTACACAAGCTGTCCTCTTATTTCAAAGCTAGGTTGTTAAACATCTTAAACAGTTTTGAAGACATAATAAAAATGAAAAGATATTAACAAATCAACCTTATCTTCTTAAATATCAGGGAGCAATGAATTTCCCTTAGTGCCTTCTACAATAGTCTGTTATCATGAAGGAGGGACTATGCTGGCCTGCTAAAAAGAAAAAAGGGAGGGAGGAGAATGCAGCCATTGGGGAAGCTCTAGCTCCCTAAATATATTTCTGTATCAAGTTATTTGCAGTCTGTGTCTTGATCGGTCTAGGTACCCTTTGGACAAGTTTTGCTCCAGATACATCAGTTTTGCTGCTGTTCCTAAGGAGTACCAAAATGCTCTGGTCTGTTCCATATGCCACAGGGAACCCAAAGTGCATTCCGGGAGCTAAATGCATGTCTCAGATCTTTCCTTCTTACTCCAGTGACTTGAACTGCATACTGCTTGTAGCGCTGCAAAACCAAACCTGTGATGGACTCGGCAAAAAGCTCTTCTGTTCAGTGGCAGAGGAAGCACAAGCCGAAGTGGCTCTGCACATTCAGCATGGCTACGCTACAGGTACGACTCTCCAGCGCCTGGCGCACTGCTGTGGTCTCGTTCTTGGCTACTTTGGGTACAGCCGAGAAGTGCGGGCATCTCTGCTCGGGGCTGGCCTGGCCACCCGAGTCTGTTACAAGGGCCTGTAAAAGGAGCCCTGGAGGACAGGGTAGCACCCTGGAGGTGCGCAGTACTGTCGCCTCGCGGAAGTGTCGGTGAGGAAAGAACCAAGTTAACCTCACTGCAGAAGTGCCGAAGCACGGCCTCCTCTTCGGCGCGCCATGTGTTTGACCCGACCGGGGTTCAGCTCTCCGATCGGGGGCCGGGAGAGCGCCAGCCTGCCTCCCAACGCTGTGGGCCCGGG
>NW_008794753.1:4655442-4673547 GCF_000699145.1 Aptenodytes forsteri | reverse complement strand
GGGTGTCCCGGAGGGGGTCCCCTTCCTCGTCCCCAGCCCGCCCGAGCAGCGCGGGGGTATCGGCACCGGGGCCTCGGCAGAGAGGCTCTCTGTGAGCAGCTCACGCTTAGGGGAGAAGGCTGTTGTCCTGGGATAAATAAGCCGGCCCCAACTGAAAGGCAGGGGTACGAGCCCACAGGGGAAGGAGGGAGTGGGGAGGGGCAGACAAGGGCTTGTTCTGCAGCATTTCTTTAATGAAATTACGCAACATTTAAATGAGCGAGTGTTTCCTACTGAAAAATAATCACTATTGTTACCCCCGAGCTCCACTATTCTGGATCGCCTGATCTATGTGTTTAAAATGTCAAGCCCAGCATAGGAGCAAAGACTCAAAAAATATAATTCTCAGTCTAAAAGAAAATCCTTTTAGAGAGAGAGTGTGCATGGCTGGCTGGCTGGCTTTCTGCGGTGCTGAGAACCTACAGTTCCCATACGAAAATCGGCTCATAATGCTTCCGTGTTTTATTTCTCCCTTCTACAGGATCTGTCCATTGCTCTTGTCTGGATCCATCACTAACTCAACCTGAGCCCATGGCAAACTTGTCAATATGTCTCCCCAAGAGCCACCCAGGGTGTTGGGGCTGTTATCCCTGCTTCAGAGAAAGGGAACTGAAACATGCCCAAGGTCACCCAAGGAAATCTGCACTAGATTAGCACCTGAATCATTCATTCTGATCACAGAAATGCTAATTTCATCAACCAACATCTGAGCAGAGCCTTGAATAACATGGCTGTATGGAAGATGTAGGTATTTCTGGTGTTGGTCCTACTCCATTAAGCTCAGTGGTAAATTTAATTGGCAGTGGAATGAGATCTAACCAAATATTTTCTTTGGGTTTGGTTCTCTTTTCATGAATGTTGTTTTATGTAAAACTGATGTAAGCAAGAGAAGAATTAGACTTTAATTCTTTTATAAAATATTTTTTGAATTATTGTGGAATTATTCAACGAACATGCTGATTTCTCGTAACAGACTGGGATATCTCAAATGAATGTCAAACTTTTTTTTTGTGCAATCCTTTATTTTTGCATTCTTTACAGCAAGAGTAGGAGATAATGGGGCTGGAATGTCCTTCTTGATTGTTCATGTTAGTTCTCTGTGTCAAGCAGGATAAAACTCCAGCTAATCCTGCTATAAATTTAGGTGTTCCTAATCCTTCACTATTCCCACTTTTCTTCAGGCATTAGGCATGTAATCAGTCCTGTGCCAAAAAAAGAATGTTAAAGAAAAAGTTGGGACTGTAAGCAGCTATTAAAAAAAAAATGAAAAAAAAGTACAAGCTGCCCGGTATTGCTCAAGTTCAGATGGTTTTAATAGCTCTCCCCTCTAACCTGTCTGGCTCTGCAGTCCCTTAGCACAGGAAAATTTATATTTGGGAGCATGCAGAGATCTCTCTCGGGGCTGTTTACATAGCTCAGTACTCTTAATACAGTGGTATAGCGGTGCTTTGTCCCCTCATATTGTAGTGTCCAGTAAAGGTTTGTATCTCTGCTCTTTGTAAGTACGGTAGAATTGGACAACTACCCCCAGGTAATGCGTGGGGCTAGTGAGAAAAGGGAGCTAACTATGACATTTGGAGTTAAGAGTGTGGCTAAGCATATTCTCTTGGCATCTAAACAGAAAAGAGTGGTTCCAAGCGAGAGGGGACCTGTTGAGAACTGCTGCCTCACAAGCAGGGGCCCCGTTTTAAGATGGGCCGCTTCTTGTAAAGGTGTGTGTTATCCCTTCTTCCCTGTGGAGCTGGGGTGGGGGAGTCTGCTCTGCAGTCCTCCAGCCAGAGCAGCTGTAGGGACAGGAACTGCTCTACAGGACATGGAAATCAATAGGGAGGACAGGGCATGTAGCGGAGTGGGTAGAAGGAAGCAGGGCTCAGAGCAGCTTCTCTAAAATAAAGGAAGAACTAACGCTGCTTTGGGGAGGGAAAACGTATGGGGGGTGGATGTCCCTGCTGCTAATAGTGAGCAGAAAATGCATTCCTATCAACCTGCACAGTGGTATTTCGCTATGCTCTGCTTCACAGCTGTTATACCCCTTTCCTGGTGCCTTATCAGTAATTGGTGTTATGTGATCCCTTGCAAAAGTAACATTTCTGCCTCCTTCCCCCTTTTCCTAGCTTGTGTTGAGTTTGTTCTTTCCTCTCCTGCTTAGCCCATGGCTTATATTACCGATATGTTTAAAGAAGTGAGTTCATTTTCCTCTTCTAGGTTATATTTATTTCTTCAGGAGTTATCAGTTTGATGTATGTACACATTATGAGGTGCTGCGCTTCTTGGCGAGTGTTTTGCTGGGGGAGTCTGTTGTTCTTGCTGTGGCTTGAAAGGGCTTGGGGGGTGTGTGTGTAATTTTTTTATTATTAAAGAAAAGATGACAAAAGGAAACCAACCTCAGTCTGTGAAACTTCTCCACCACAGTGAACTTGGTGATCAGAATTGCTAAATGGCCACTCCATGTAACAACAGGCTCAGAATTATCAAAGTGAACAGTGAAAATCAGACTAGCTATTGGTATAACAAACTGATGGTAATTTTTAAGGCATCTACCTTTTCTCAGGTAGCAGGGAACTGGAAACTGGAAGCCAGTGCAGGGTATCAACAGTATACGTGTGACTGCTGCACACTCAGAAAAAGCCCAGTGACTGCAATTCTTGTACTAAGTTAGGTACGCTATATAGATATTCCTGCTGTCCCATGGACATGTCAGCATGGGACAGGAGACTCACAGGCAGACTTTGGCTTACCATCCTTTTTCTGTAGGGTGGGAGGATCCAAAGAGAAGGACCTGTAGTGTTTTGAATGGGAGCTGTCAAGGAGGGTACAGGCAGAATCCAAGGTGAAGTGCGGCCACTGTTCCCAGCTCTGGGCTGGAGTGGTGGTCAATGCCTCTCACTGCACATTTCTAGGTAATCAGGTCTGCCTGCTTGAGCATCTGTGGGCTCTTCCATCACAGCCATCCCTGTTCTGCTGGCCTGTTTAGAGCCAACTTGGGGAACCGCTTCTGTGCACCACAGGCACAAAGACAGCCTGGCTTACCACCAAGGGGTATTTTCTCCCACTGGGAATGCTCGATGAACCATATATCTGGTATGTCTTTCTGGCTGATGTGGAGGCTTTACAAGCAAGCCAGCTGCTGTGAGGAGGCCACAGCCACACAGCTCCCAACTTTCTTTTTTATAACGACCAAAATAGACAATGGGGGAAAAAATAGAAATAAACAAGCTGGCTGCTTTTGATTAGGAGCAGCCCTTCTTCAGTCTGCACTAAAAAGCACTCACGTTTCTTTAACAGTAGAAATAATGAATCATGTGAAAGTGGATTCCTAGACCAGGATAAGATAGCAGGACCTTTTACTTGCTTCCACAGGTCCATTTCTGGTGGGTTCCACTAGCATCTTGCTGGCATCCTCTGAGGGATGAAGCCTGTAGAAATGTACAGGGATTAGTGAAATGGTTCCTTTGTCATCAGGCAGTTCTGGATCAGGCCTACTGTGCGAGTTTCCCTGTTGTCTCTAGTCTGCGGGAGGTTGCTCCCTTTTGTGCTTGGGTGCTGCTAAAATAAGATTATGGGACTCTCTCTGTAAAGCCATGAATCAAAATGACCAACCTGACTGGCCTTAGGGACAGTGGTTTTACGCCTTGATGCTATGGCTGCGCACTGATTTTCACACTTGGCAGCAAAGCATCTCTCTTCTTCGCTTGGCAAAGAGTGGGTTATATCTGGTGTAAAAATGAGTGTCATCTGCAAGTTGTCTCAAGGGCCTATGAAATTAGGGTTTCTTGACTGTATTCCCAGCTTCTCTACCAACTCCCCATGGGCCTCAGTTTGTCTACCTGTAGAGCGGGGATAGACATCCATATGTGCCTTACGGGAATGAATAGTGTGATGTTTGATTGAGAAATGTCTGTGCTATGAGATGCTCAGATGAAGGATGTAGCTGTGAACAGTTCTTACTGCTCTTGTTAGACCCTGCTAACAGAAGGGAGAAACAGTTCTATGCTGCCTTGCTTTAAATGGGGCAGAGTGTGAGGCACAGATACAAATGAAAACTGTTCAGATTGTTTCTTTTTTCTTTTTCCCTGCAGAGAACCTGGCCCTGATTCTGCTGTCATGCTGGTGTGGAAGAGCGAGTCGACTGGTGTCAGAGGATTTCCGTTGACATAAATCTAGTGTAAGCAGGAGTATCATGGGGCTCTATATTGGACATTTTCCACTTTCCAGGGTGAACGTGTGGACTTCTCTCAAGCAGACAAGCCTCAACAGGCTGCTTCTTTGTCCTCGCCCTTAATTTTTCTTCTATTTGCCTATGTTATTTAACTGTGTAAATTTCAGAATTCTATTCCGTAAATGTGTCTTCCATAAATGCAAATGGCGGTGGGCATTAAAATAAGCCATAGTTAAACATTTTAGAGAGACTTTTCCACTTGCCACTGATAATCCCTTCCAAATTGGCAAGAATATATGGATTTTGCTATCGATAGGCAGGCAGCTTTGCTGGTATTTATCATGATTGATAGTGATAATTTTATTAATTCATTTTATAGCATTTTGAAGTGTTGCAAACTTCCTGCAGAACAAGCAAGCCCCTACACTGAGGAACTTTGCGGCAAAGGTATGTCTGATGAAGAATATTGCATTAGACTGAGATGTGAGCATGTAAGGTCAAGCTTGCTATTCTGCTTTCATACAACTTCTCCAGAAGCTCCCATGATAATAAATAATAATGATTACCTAATTAACCGTAAGGCATAATAGCAGCTTTCATCCAAGATTTTAAAAACTCTTTGAAAGGTGGATTTTGCAAATGTACAACTGCAGCACAGGGATGAACAGTTTGATTTCTATTAGACAATGTGGAACTTGCCAAAGGGACACACAGGGGAGTGTGTAGCAAAAAGGGATTGAATTCATGCTTCTTGCAGCACTGTCCTGTGCCTTATTTTTGTGGGTGGTTGTGCCACACAGTTCACACAGTCGCCAGACATCCTTCCCGCAGTGTGCCTTCTTGTCTGCCTTTCTTTTTTATGTGACCCAGAGCCCTGGGTAGTGTCTTTCAGGCATATCTTTGAGACATGAAACTTAGATCTGGCTATAGAGATACTTTTATTCTGAGCAAAAGGGTTGCGTCTCAGCACCCAGTGAGCAGCCTCACAGGATAACCTTACACCTGAAAATTGCAAGATCAGAAATGTTCTGAGCATGATGTGCACTGATGGCAAATGCACAGCTCACACAGAGAGTCATGCATGCAAGCAACAATGTACAGAGTATCTTGAAACATTTGCAGGATTCAAAGAAAATATTTACTGCTCGTCCCCTTCTAGACCATTCGGGTTTTTTTAAAAAGACATGTGGAAGTCTAATGCTTCTCTAATACAAATGTATTTACTGTAGGTTTTCCCTCCCCCTCGTCATTTCTGCCAAAAGAACTGGAGAGCTGTGGTCAATGGCATCACTGAAGGACATGTGGGCTGACAGACAGTAAGTTTGCTACAGCAAATATTGCAGTCTTTTCCAACAGAGGCAAAACAAATCACATGTTGTCAGTGGTATTGCAGGTCAAGCATGAAGTTTTGCCAGCTCCCCCAGTCTGAGCAGAAACAGAAATCCAAGCAGTGAAGGGAGACAGAAAAGATGGCTGACTGACTAGCTGCCTGCTCAGAGCTGCCTGTTTAATTTAGTTATCTGCTTATGTCTATTTTTCTATACTTTTTTTTTAATGCACACAGTCCCCCAGTCTTCTATTATTATAGTGAGGAGTTTCATTCTGTGCTCAGCACCAAAGCTCTCCCCATAGCGGTACATATTGGACACTGTTTTTTCCCTTCCCTTCTTATCAGTTTATTGCATATAGTATCCCAACTCAGCTCAGTGCAGATTTGAAACCATTATCTTATGCCCAATATTTTCATGCTGTCTGGGAGGAGCAAGAGCGGAGAACACCCTTAATCCCTCTTCCTCTTGGCCAAAGAGGTAAAAGAGGAAGGGCAGCGTAAATGAGAAGTTGGTCTCAGCTGAGACCCTCTTATCCCTGCTTCATCTCTCTCCTTTCATGTATCTCCTGTCCCTTCTCTTCTCTCCTCTTCCCTTCTGCTTTATTTCCTGCGCTCTGACCTGTGCTGTAGTGTGTTGCTGGTGGCCTCACTGTCTTCTCCCTTGCCACTCCTCTCTCTCTGGGACAAGGTGCTTGAGAGACTAGGGACCCCATACAACTGACAGAGAAGCCTGTGGAGTTGTTCCTCATCTTTTCAGCTGTGAATATGGCCCAAGGGGCTTCTAATCACTTTCATTCATTCTGCACACAATGAGTAGAGCAGCAGAAGCTCACAACAGGGGAAAGAGAGGGAGAGAATTGGCAGAGGAAGGAAAGGATGGGAGGAGAGAAACGGGTTTCTCTCTCTATCCATGAAGCTGGAGACTTCCCTGTTTGGGAAATGAAGGCCCTCTGACCCGTGGAGTCTGTTCCGTCCAGTTCAGACAATGTGCAGATGTTCTGCCAGGCCTCGCTGCACCTGTTTTGTAGCTATAAAGCCTTTGCATTCAATTCTATCAGGTTGGCTCTTTCCCAAAGACATCAAATTCACATAAGAAATAAAAGACTTTGCAGTGCTAGAGCTGTTCATTTCTCAGGAAGTCTCAGAACTTCATGGGTGGAAGGCAGAGACTCTCCAGGAGACTTTAGGAAAGCCATTTGTCTCCAAAATAATCTGGGGCAAGAAAGCAGAAAGTATGATCAGACTCACCTACAAGAGCAAGAGTTTGAAAATATACTGGGGAAGTAAGAGAGGTTAGGGCTGGGAGGGCAAAAACATTTTGAAGAGGCCTGAGTGAAGATGAGTGCCTAGAGGTTTCAAGCATTGTACTAAGTTAGTGCTTCATGGCGTTGTGCAAAGTTGAAGGGCAGGAGAGGAGCTTTGGATGGCCCCATTTGGAACTTACATCTCTTTTCCTTCTCTCCCTGTGGGGGTCCTTGGCATACCGGTCAAATGCATGGAGAACAGCTATCTTTGGTCCTACTAACCTGTGCCAAGAAAAGGGATAATGACGCTGTGAGCAGGGTATGTATGGGGGTGGTTGGCTCTGCTCAGTGAGACAGATACATCATTAACAACTAAGAACAGAAGAACATCCTGTAGGGGTGTGTGTTTGGCAACAGTGGGGTAAGAAAAAGGCAAATATTTCTAGACTGGCCTTATTTAGTAGAATTCCTAGGGTCATCCATGGAGGAGAAGGGTGAGAAGCAGCTGTAGAATTAAAGAATAATGTGTACCTGGAAACCCAGCGCTCCATTTTACGAGGAAGCAGCCCCTCAAAGAGGGGCTGTGTGAATGCTTCTAGTTTCCTAATCTGTCTGGAGAGCCTTGATTTGAGAGCTTGCTTGGGGGGTGAAATCTCATGGCTGTGTTGCTAGCACCCATTGAAGCCTGGAAGAGCTGTATGTGTTAGATGTAAAAAGTTTTCAAGGTGCAACAGGCCCAGAAATGCTTCCTTCCATGCATGCATGAGATACTGTGATTAAAAATGCTCCCACAGAGAGGAAAATAAAAACAACAGCCCAGGAACTCCTTGAAGAAAGATATTTATGTCCTAAGTTGTAAAACTAGCCAAGCTCCCCAAAGAAACAGCAGTAACAGAATTTAGCTGTTGGAACCCAAAGATGCATTGTTCTGATTTAATAATTAATGTGGAGTTAATTGAGGCTTTTACTGAACTGAAACAGGATAAAAGAAACCCGCCAGTCTGGACGCCATGGTTCTCTGAGAACAAGTTCATTCTGTTCCCCTGTGACCCCCTCCCCACTCCCTTCGCTGCACACCGCTCCCCCTTTCTTTTCCCCCCAAATGGGTGTGGAGCATGACCGCTTCTGCTGTTCTGTACAGAGACAAGGAGGCAGGGAAGATGGCCACAGAGGCATCTGGGTATGGGGAAGGGGAGAGCTACAAGAGAACCAAGTCTGGTGGTGAATGGAGCTTTCCTCCTTCCCTCTCCCGGGCCATTGTTTAATAGGGATTTTCCATATATGCACTGACTTGGGAATTACTGAGCCATGCAGCAGTCACAAAGAATGCCTCCAAAAGGGCAGCAAAACGGAGAGAGACACAGGGAGAAGCTGGCTCCACGTTATCTTTAAGAAAATAAATAATGACATGGGTTTATGGCTTACAATTTAGTGCTTTAGAAATTGAGTCACACACAATGTATCCAGAACAAAATGGCTTTTAACCCCTTGGAATATGTGCAATGTGAATAAATACTACTCAGGTTTGTTAGGAAAAATGGTAAAATTTTGTGTCAGGGTTGTTAGTTACTAGAGAATGGAATGATCAGAGAACATTTCAGATTAGGGCATGGCTGCTAGTTTTTAGATCCCCTGGAAGAAAGGGTGGAGTGGCCTTTATCTTATTGTAGTCAGTAGAAGTCTATACCAATTTCAAGGACCTTTGGATGAGAATTTATCAGCCTATAATGAAGGAAAAGCTGTTTTTTATAATTGTATTTCTGATTAGAACAGTATTGGGGGAACACGAGGTGCTAAGACAGATGAGTCTTGGAGTAGATCTGCCCTAAATTCTGGCCCATGCAGTCTCCAGCCCTGGGTCTATGTTTCATGGAAGAATGCAGCCTTCATTTCAGCCTGCCGACATACTAAGGTATGTTAGTAGAGAGGTGAGGGAGTTCTTCCGATATGGAAGAGGTAAAAGAAGTGTTTCTGAGAAGGAATGGCTCCTCTCTTGATTCTCCTTTCCTTCCTTTCACCCCCCTCCTGTGTGGGATTCCTGCTACTTTCATTCCACCCATCATCATCTACTTAGAAACTGGAGGAATAGCAACAACTGTTGGAAGTCCATGAGATTGTGACTGCTTAGCAGTTTGCAAAACCGACCTTGAATATTACCACCAAAGCTATAAGCCCTGCAACTCCAAGCCACCAGTGGTGTACGGTGTGGGAGGTTCAGGCTCTTCTGTCCCAAGGACTCGCTCTGGAGATAGCTGAGCTTCTGAGATCCAGTTAAGCCTTCTCAACGCAATCCCTCTTACAGGATGAGGGAATAGAAGTCAAGGGAACCCAAGGAAACTAGGGAGACCCTACTATTTAGCCAATTCTTTTTCTTTTTTACTAGGCTTGGTGAGGAGAAGGGAAGCAGGGGCAATGGCTGGGACGACTGAAATGGATTTTTGTTCAATAAGCCTTCATGCACATGCAAAATCAGGTTTATACACAAACATTGAAAGTGTTTTACCTTCTTCCTCATCCCCATCCTGTTTTTCAAGTGGTTTATTAGGGAGGTGACATAGTAGTGGCTAGAAGAATTACTCCAGCAATGCTGACTCAGAGTTCAGTTCTCCCTCACTTCCCAGTTTCAGTTGCTGCTTTCAGTTTTCCAACTAAGGTGTCTGTGTTTTGCATCCCTTTGCGCTGTCAGCCACCAGTCATCCTCTCCTCTAACATATTGCAGAGGGAGGAGTGACTTAGCATTCATTTTGCTGTGACATTCCAGTTGAGGCCTTGTTGCCCTAGCTGGAAGTGGGATTATATTGGAAATGTGGGAGGACCTTTGCCCATTTTCCCATTTAGTAACTGCTCTTCAGCAACTGCCTCTGAGGTGGAACTTTTTATTTAAGTTTTCCCTTTATTATTCTAGGTTCACTGAACACAATGAGTGAAAACTCCTGCCTGGAGCACAAAAACTTGCAAAGCAAAGCTCTTCTACATTACTGATGCTCGATGGGATCATCAACAGAAGTGAGGTATGCAACACTTGGGATTCAAACTCTCTCTTTGGAAATGGGAATGCTGGAACGTTGGGTCATTTCCCCTCCAAACGAGTGGGGTGATATAAAAGATTACTAAGCTTGCAGAAAGTGCTTTTTCACCACCTCGAAGTCCACACATCTATATCTGTAGCCCTGAAAACCACCTAGGATGTCACCTCCAATGTATATGCTGTCCTTAGAATGCTTGTCTCCAGACCTCCCTAGAGTCTTCATGCTGGAGGCAGTTACTAGCCACCTTAAACCTTGACCAGCTCTCCCCTATGTCTGAATATACATTTTAGAAAATTAAGTGTATCACATGTCTACTACGAAGCAAGCACCGCATGCAAATTCAGGAATCTACTGCACTCCCCCTTCTGCTCCATGTGAATTGGAAGGAGTTAGGGAATGCTGCCAATGACAGAATTTGCACAGAGAAGCACAATGGTAAACTGCTACTAATGCATGCACTACAGATGTTGGTTTGGGATCTGGTAGTGTACAGGACGTACACATTCTGATTATGGAATGGGGACTCTGAATAAAACTACACAGCCAGTTAATGTACCCTCTAAAAACTACTTTTATACCCTGAAGAGATTAGTGTCTGTCATTTGGGCTTTTACTTTAGAGACTAATAGCTGGAGATTTAATCCCTTATTCAGAGACGTAATTATTGTTCATATAAATAGGTCTGTTGGGGTCAGTGAGCTGAGCTCACTGAGTAGGGGATAGAGAGTTTTACCAATCCAAGTCTCTACAGCATTGTCCAATGTGCGATGCAGTATTTAGTACATACAGGAATGGTGAAGTATATTACACTTTTTCAGTGGTAATCTGTGGAAACATTCAGGTTCAGGTGCTGACTGAGGACATAGCCCTTCACATCTACATGTGATATATGTGTCTGCATCAGCTGCTTGCCGATGATGGGTTGGATGGCAGGACATGGTTCTTCCTGAAACCAGTATTATGCAGGGTGAGCCTACTTTGGAGCTGGGATCTCAGTCTTCAAATCCCACAGGTAGTTGCTGCTAGACCACCTGACAGGGTTTTGATGAAGCTGGAGCTGTAGTTTTGCCTACTGAACAGAACCATGCGTCAAGTTTTGGGTTCCTTCATTTTTAACTGCTAAATACATTAGGCGTTATTTCTGTGGCTTGAAACAAGTGAGGTTTGCAGGAATGGTTGTTCTTTACTGCCTATACCAGCTGGCAGCTGGGTCTGAGGGGGATTCTGCAGCACTCACACCCTTATCTTTCAAGGAGCATTCCTGGCAATGGTGCTGGGGTTGTCATGCCAGGCCAGGAAGCAGACATGTGCAGCAACAGAGCTGTGATTTCCCCCCCCCTTCCTCCCACCTCCATGTGGGGGAACTCCATCAGCCATCAAGTGAAAACATTGCAACACACAGCACATCTCTGAGTGTGGAAAAGGGGATGCTGGGCACTTGGAGAAAGAGGAAGGACCATGAAGAAGAAAAACTGAACGTAATCACACACTTCTTGAGGCTCACGTGAACACAGTATATATGTGCCTGCTATAAGGTAGCACTTTAGGTACATCCCTGTTTATTAAAAAGGAATACTTTTTTTCATCTGAGTGTATGATGAATATGGGGTCCAATGAAAAGAAAGGTGTGTGGGATGAGGATCTGGCAACAACATTGTTGCCAGATAAGCCAATTTAAGAAAAAAAAATTTGCAGCTGTAAGATGATATTATTGATGTGCAATCCCACAGTAGCCAGAAGCCTGTATCACAGATTAGAACCATACCGTAACACACTGAACTCTTGCTCCTCTACAGCCCTTAAATTCTTGTGATTGTGTTTTCATTTTTGGTTTTAGTTTTGCTTTGTTTGTTGATGCTGGTTTGTTTTTTTACTATCATCACTTCCTCTGGAGATTTATTGATTCTGCATTTGGGTGAGATTTTGAACTGCAGTGGGTGCTGCTTTAGCTTTGTTGCCATTTAAGATAATAACCTGGTCTAATTCTGTTCAAAGCATACTGGCTTCTATAGGAATGGAGTTACGCCAATATTGGTAGTTTTGGAAAATCATTTGCAAGCGTGTGCCAAACCCCTGGAGGGTTTGACGTTAGAAACACAGAAATTAGAAGTAAAGAATGGGTCCAGTGATCCAGTTCCTAAGCTGTTCATTGTATGACCTTAGGCAACTCATTTAATTTCTTTGTGCCACAGTTTATCTATCAAAAAAATAGGGATAATATCTATTTATCTCTTGCAATAGGTTGGGAAATCTAATAAATCTTGGCAATAAGCTTTTGATCCCGTAAAAATAACTGAGAACAGCAAAAGACTATTATTTACAAATTCATGTTCCATTTTTCATGTAATTGATATTGTTATGGTACTATTTGGAATTAAGCTGATGCTAAATAGTTCACTGAAACAGAATTCAGCAGACTCTTGATCCTGGCATGTGGGAGTTTCTAATGTGACTCAAATGTCAAGTTTCTCTTTCATTTGCTCAGGCAGTTGAAGTAAGTCTTGTTGGGCATGCAACCCCAGACAGGTCACGTTGTATAGCTTCCACAGATCCCACCTACCTGTTCTCCATAGTACCACCAGCCTGCTCTGTTTTAGGCATGTTAGAGAGAGCCCTGGGGGCCACACATGGGTTGACCAGGTGGCCTTTGACTATGTCCTCTGTCTTTCTGTAGGTGATCCTGTGGTTTTGGCTTAGTCAGTGTAGAGAAGGGCATTGATTGTGCTGTGCTTTTATATGAAAACCGGTCCATAAACAAAATAAATCGCAGACCCAGCTGGAGTTGGAGCTGTGAAAGCAAGCAGCACTAGAAAATGAGCCTTATTTAGGGCGATTTATTGAAACGAGCATATACTCACACCAATATATATTATCTCTGTGTGTATGCTTACCTGTATCTGTACATGTGTGTATATTAGAAAAGTAGAAATCTAATGGTCATAGAGTAACCATATAAAGCTTTAGGGAAGAAATTAACATAAATGACAAGGAAAGTATTTCCTTCCCTAATGAGAAAATGAAAATAAATTTAAACAAAAAAAAAAGAAGAGGGGAAGGAAAAAAAAACCCCACATGTACATTCTAGGAACAGACTGTCAGCTGGACCGGAGATGCAAATAGGGGACATATCTGGCTTCCAAGGCTTTCTCAGGACTGTGGTCTGCCATTCCCCTAGAATATCAAATTGGATGAGGAGAGCAGATCCCAGATGAAGGCTCCTTCTCAAGGTCCCACAGACCTTATGAAGGGCCCAGAGGGCACATGTGCATCAAAAAGAAACAGGCAGAATCATGCTATACAGAGGGGGAGAATTTAATTCAGGCTTTGAAACACCCAAAAGGGGATTTTTAGCCATAATTTAAAAAAAAAAAAAAAAAACTCTCTTCTCTATCAGAAAATCCTTTGCTTCCCTGCAGGAGAGAGGAGACTGGGAACTGAACAGAATGTAGGACGTAAGAGCAAACTGTAACCCAGTGAATTAGTCTTAACTATAGCGAAAACAGCACTTGTGTAAATGAGGCCCCTAAGGGCCAATAACCAAGCAGTAAAATGTTACAGGAGGGAAGTAAGTCAGGGCTATAAACCTGGGAAGTCAGGACTGGGTAGCCAGTATCTGGAGTATAAAACAGGCGAGATTAAAGGATGACAGATGAGGGCTGGGAAGGATGTATGAATCCTTACCAGCATAAGGATTCCAATTCCTGTGGCCTAAAGACAGGTTTGTTCTTCTGAGTACTGCCAGGTACCAGAAAATGACTGGGATGCCCACTGAGAACTTGTGAGGAGAGTAGAAGAGTGAGCGATGGATAATAAATAAAATAAGGAAATATAATCAAATCAACATTGAGTGTATTTGATTTAAGAGGACACCAATGAATAGAGAAGAGGAAGAAAGCAGCAGGGTGAGAGTTGCTGTTGGATGGGACTGTGGCTTGAGTGAGATATAGTGCAAGCCCTAAATTATCATCATCATTATTTTTTGGCTGGGCTGTGTTGTGACATCAATACCAATTTACACTCTGGGTGAGTAGCACTTACTACCTTCTTGTCTTCATAAATTGTGCATTGTCCTTATTTATTTGCTTCCCTGTCCCCTTCGTCTCCTCCTGCATTGCCTCTCTCCTTCTTTAGAAGCATAATGGGGATGGTGTATCCTTGCTATGTCCTTGATGAGTTTGACATTTAACCCCAGTTATGGATCCCCAGCTCCACTCTCCTTTCTTTTGTGCCAGGTATGGGAATGTTCAACTTGTATTCTTTCTTGTGAGGAGGATGGTGTGTACAAAAGGAGGCAAGGTTGGCATTATTCTTGATAGACCTGTTAGCAAGTGATTCTTTTATCATCGTGCAACTGGTATTTCCATGATACTTTGTGTTCCTCATGTCTAGCCAGGAGTAGACTTGTCGGCTATTCTGAGTCAAAGCCTTCCTGACAACATTTGGTATGCGTTTAAAGGTCATAATTTTTATACTTGCTTTCTCTTCGAATTTAGTAAGCCATCTCATATTGTGAAGTCCACAAAAGTGCTGCTGTGGCATCACAAGATATCTTCAAAACTACCTTCAAGCATGGAAGAAGCAGGCTGCATCATGGCAACCTCAGCAGTGCCTGGAAGCAGGTCTGCTATTTTTGGTATATCTATAGGACAGAGCTACTCAATCTTTTCACTGTGTGGACTAAATTGTAATAGAGAAATCCTTCTGCAGGTCACCTGCCTGCCCAGGGCATCCCTTTGACGCCTATTGTAATGTTAAAAAGACAGAGCGTCTATTGTTTTTCTTCAAGCGTAATATAGCAGCTGAGGGAAAAAAACCATTATAACACTGACCACATTGTCTTAGGTAACTACAAGATATATCTTTCTGCTGTTGAAACAGAGCATAGTTAGAGAGATAGAACCCATTTGATTTTTTCCCCCGCCCTGTGAATCTGTGTTGGAGTTTTCATCCTGCAGAAAACACAGCATAGAGAAAGGAAGTGTGGGAGAAGCATTAGAAGACAATAACATCAAGCGTATCCCAAATAAAAGATCAGGCCTGAACTGTAAACTTTATGGAACTTTGGCAAAAGGGTTGGGAAGTAATCTGAATAGCCAACAAGTTGGAGAGTTTGATTGTGGGTCTTAAGAACAGTCTATCCCAGACGAATGAATAAATCCCAGCTACAGCAGAGTTCTCAGAAACTGGAGACAGGTAATGTGTCTGGCCTGCTGTCACTCACTATCCCCTTTCTCATCTTAAATTGATTAAAAGATTTTCTTACTTGCTCTTTTGGCATGAACAATTAAGACCATCCATCTTGAGGAGGGGAAGAAGATGAAATTCAGTTACTACATTTCCTTGGAGGAAGAGGACTTTCACTCAGCTGATTACCTTTCTGGAGTAAAGTTGGAGATGTGGCAGTCTTCTTTCTTCATTTTCTCTCTACTCCTTGTACTCTCTCTTTTTCTCTGTAATGTTGGAAAGAGCAATCAGTTTGGTGCAGCAGAAAAAGGATGAAGTGTCTATATCAGATAGATGCCATATAATTTACCAACTTCTTTTGTCCCCCATTGTGTGCTAAGGACTAAAGGATTCACAGGTTGAATATCCACAGCCAGCTATCTAGAAAGGAGCCCTGCAGAAGAGATAATGTTCCTTATAGAACACTGCCTATTTTTTTATAAATACCTTTGCATACATACAATTAAAAGGAGCAAAAAGCATGCCCAGGTTAGTGGGGGACTTTTTCTCTATCTTACTATCAGGTGAGGGTTTTTTGGGTACTCCTAATCATTGGTATAAAGGAGGGTAGGACTGCAACAAGGGAAAAGAGAAACAATGTCTGTCTGGGTTACTGGTTCAAGTTCCTATTATCCCTCGGTCCAAGAGAGTACGAAGGGTTGAGCTGTGCGTTGCTGGAGCCACGTGGGTCCGTCTATGAATGGTTAGCTGTTCTTGCTGTAGGCTGATATCTTGCTGCAGGATTTTTAGCTGATGATGTGACTTTTGATTTATTTATTTATTTATTTAATATTAATGCCCACTATGTGACTTTGTAGGAGAAAGGCTGTTTGTAACCATTAACAAGAATAATTATGGAAGCAGAAGAAATCTTGATTTGGGAAGCTGACAATCTGTCATTTTATGTCAATCAGCAGAGATGCACTAGTTTTCACTGATAGTTTATGCTAAACCACTGGATTTTACACTGAAACAGCTGAGTTGTGCACATGTTCTACTGTTATGCCTTTGCAACTGGGTCAGTGATTAAATGAATTAGAGAAAGTCCATTTGGAAAGTGAATGTATGCCAACTTCCTTTTTCAGTTTCATTTGAAACTCTGATATAAATTAAACTGAAATAAGTCTGGTTCAAAATGAGAAACCTTTTTCAGTTGCTTAAAATCACACCTTAAATTGATCTGATATCCCTCAACATATGGGATAACTCTTAATCTCCTCATGAATTGAAGTTTGGCTGTCAGAGGGGCAGATGGTAAAGCTGAAACTAACAGTTCTCGGAATTACCTGTTTGTGATGTTGTAGTGGATAGCTCTTGGCTGTGGCATGAGTGTTAAGAAGTAGAATAGAGCTCACGCTGACTGCTTTACTTTCAGAGCATGGTGTCCACACTCACCCACCCAAAATTGTTCTCCCACAACAGAACCCAAGGAGGAGGGTGATAACACAACAGCAGCATGCTGTGAGCAAGTACTCACACACAAAACCCCATTTAACTGAGAGGAGATTTCTATCTGTGTAAGCATCGCTGTTGTATATAAGGGTAAAGAAAATGCAAAACCAACAGTAGTAAACTCAAGAGAGAGAGTGAAGGAGAGTGGGAGAGCAAATTCATTTGGAAATGCCTCAGTCAGTGCCAATTTCATTTGGCACACAGGTGCCAGGTGATGGGCAATGTCACTATCAGGAAAAGGACAGGCTTCTCCTATGCTAAAGGATTACAGATTTAATCTAACAAAACCTGTCTCCTGTTTGCAGTGGTAACTCCAATCCACAGTCTCTCCTGTCATATTCTGCACGTGGTTGAATGTTTATTACTATATACAAGAAATACAAGGTTTCTTCCTGATTCCTGTATGATCAGTTCATGTTCCGATGCTTACAACTAATGGAAGAGAAAGTTGGGAATTTGCTTTCTTTTGAGAATCTGCTTTGCTGAAAAGAACATAGATTCAGATAATGTGTAAAGAACCTTGGTGCTGGTGCCTGCCTGGAGGAAACAGGCAAAGGAGGGATAGACTGAAAAAAAAGCCAGTGACCTTATTTAGGGGTAGTAGATTTAATAATCTCTAATGGAATTACTGGTGAGGAATCTACATGCTCATCTCTTTCCTGTAAAGGTTTCTGTCTGTTTGTTTGGTTTGTTCCCCTCTCTCTAGCCTGCCACTTCTGCAGGGAATCAGTATGTAGGCATTCTCCTAGGACAGCAGCTGCATGATGGTACCCTAGCTGTGAGGTCGTGCCCTAGCATAATACATTATGAGACAGTGGGTTAGAATATGCTTAACCCTGTACAGGTGCACGGGGAAGAAGATGGATGCAAGGAACTTTTTACTGCTGCCTCTGTGCAGGGGGCAGGGAGGAGGCACCATCTCTGAAACTCCTTTTACACGCTATATGGTGCTGTGGGAGTCTAGTCCAGACTAGAATGGAATCTAGCCCCAGGCACAGTGCCTTGGGGAGCAGCTGCCAGTGTTGAGTCCTTCTTTAGCTTCCCTATCCGCCCCACATAAGCAGAGACTTGCAACTCTAGCTTTTCCTACAGCATCGAGTTGCAATAACGCAAACTAATTGCCAGGATGCAGCACAGAAAGCTGAATCACCTGCCAAAAAGATAGAGCAGTTCCTTCATTTCCATTTTCTGCCTGCATAAAGGTAGAGTAGGAATTAAAATCGTGGGGAGCGCTCGCACCCTCTCAGGCTGCAGCTGAATGATGGAAATATTTGGAACTTCACTGCTAGCTCTGTGGTTTGTTTGATTTGGGGGAAGCAGGAGATGTAGACCTCCCTAGTGCCCCATGCAGAATAACATGCCTTTCCTTAAACACTGCTTTAGTAAATATTCTGGGTAAATACTGGGTAAGAACTGCCATGTTAGATTTTCTTGGAGGGAAGTTTCTGGGGTTTGTAACTAGTCTTGGTGACAAGGGAATCTCCCTGTAGATAATGATATGAGAGCGGTGTCATTTCAATTCTTATTGATGCCATGGTCTTGGACAAATATGAAAGAATAACTTGGCAAGAGGTGGTGGTCTGGCGGACAGTAGATACCCCCCCCCCCCCCCCCAACAAAACACACAAC
>NW_008794753.1:4649996-4655417 GCF_000699145.1 Aptenodytes forsteri | reverse complement strand
CAAAAAGACATAACACCAGCAGCATTAACTTTTAAGTTTGGATTTTCAAAGAATGAGTGTTGAGCAGATGAAATATGCAATTAGTTCACTATGTTAAAGGACTGCAACCCTTCTCGTTTGTTGCTTGTCTGCATCAAGAAGTTATTAGATTCATTGTTGAATTTTAATTGGTATTACAGAAAAATCACTCTCCCAATTTTATTTCTAAATCTCAATCCACCTAATACTTCTGTACATGAATGGCCCCATTGTATTTGCTAGCATCAGTAGTTAGTAATTCTTAGCTGGATTAAATCATTAGGCCCTGATCCTGTTAACAGTATTGCATTATGGGTAACTTCACTCAGGGATTAGCTGAACCGAGATTTGTAGACTCATCTGGGTGGAGCTGTTTGTAAACAACAAGTGTTTGCTAGACTTGAGGTATTAATGAATTCAGTGGTATGGTTCATTTACTTAATGTCAAACATTTCTATAATGCTGAAAATTTTGGGCATTGAATGAGGTAAGGAGCATCTGAAAGGAGTAGATTTATTTGTGCGTATGTCATCGTACAGTTTTTGTATGTGAAAGATGCCTTAAACTAAACTGTGTTAAGCCATTCTCTATGGCTAAAAGTACCTAAGCACATTTAGATTATATTTGTAATATTGTATAGGTGAGATCTGGTTATTCAACGCACAGAAAAAGCATCTAAATTTTGAATGTAGGAATGTCAGGATTGGGGCCCAAACCTGGATGAGTCCTAAGACTTTACCTTCCTTTGGAGTACCAAGTATGTCTGCTGCAGGAGGCAGGATGAATGCTGAACTCCTTGGAGCAGTGGTGTGACCTAGGGGCAAATCTTCCATCCGTCTACAAGAAGCAAAGCACAACTTTCAGACAAATGATAAACACCCAATAATTTGTGCTTCTAATAGAAATGCCAACAATCTGTTAGCTCTTTGGCATTGTGGCAAGCCAGTTTTGCAGTAGACACCAGGACTGCCCAGTTCCCAGTCCTTGTTGTGGCTTCTGTGGTGCAATCAACCTGGATCAGGGCACGGGCATTTTTGCTGTGTCCATAGTTGACTCACCCAAAGCAGTTCACACGGGCTTCTCGCGATCCCAGAGACACCATTACCTCACACAACACTCCTGGGCTTGATGGCTGAGATTATAGGACTGTTACTTGGGCCATGAGGACAGGTTCATGCCGTGAACACGTCACCTTTTTGCTCTGGAGGCTGAAGCATTCTGCTAATCCCCAGGCCTAACAGACCAACTTCTCCCTCCTGCCCCCCTCATGACCCCAACCTGATCTGGAGGAGCCACTCCTCCTGAAGGTCAGAGATAATTCATGTGGTGTCATGCTGTGTCATTCATGATGAGTGACTGAATTGGTATGATGAATGGGGAAGGGTCAGTTAGAGCGCTAACCCTGGGAACAAATTTGTGGGGCCACCACTGTCATTTTATTTAGGGTCTGCACAGAGCTCTCCAGGCTTTCTGCCTTAAGAATGAACAGCTCGTCCCTGAAAGGAACTTAGCTTTTTCCTCAGGGTTTTTTCCCCCCCTGACTCTAGGAGAAGGAGAGAGTGAGAAGCATTTGCAATTCTGTAAAAAATTATGAGCACAAAGGCTAGTCCATCTAATTGATAAGAAGCCTTAAATCTCGTTTTTCAAGCGTTTATAATGTGGCACTGAAAATTGCTGAAACTTAGCATTCAGAATTCATCTAGGGAGCAACTCTTTTCTTCCCATCTCTCTTTTTTAAAAGGAGATTATTTTCTCACATCATCACCTCTTCTGCTCCGCACTCTGCCCCCCACCCCCCCAAGTTATAATTCCTGGCAGAGTTTCTCAGTGAGCAATTGCTCATGAGGGCTCTGAGCTCGGCCATTTTTTCTCCCAGTGGGAGCTGCATCCCAGCATTTTTCTGGAATTAAAAAAAAAATCATTTCTCAGGATTTTCTTCCCTGAAACAAAGAACAAATGATCCAAAGGCTTGAACAGAGATTTCTGCAGCGCTATGTTCTTTGTACCTATGACCTACATGTTAGTTAAAGTCATGTCTGCCGAGGGCCCACAAAAACACCTTCGAGACAATTCATTTCCATTTTAGATCAGAAATGAGCCCTGTTTACTTAAGGGTTTTACTCCACTGACTATACCAATGTAATTGAAGCCATATAACTTCTCTAAGGTATGCTAAGGTAAAGCACGTATCATGATGGTACAGCTGCATCCTTTTAAGGGTTGTACGGATAGAACTTTTCTGATAAAATCAAATTCTTCTCTCCTCTCTCTCCCAAATATGATATTGGTATGCTAAAAAAACTTTCAAAGGCCATACCTGAATTAAGAGATTAACCTAGTGGCCACCTTCTGGTTTTCAGTGTTTCTGAGCCAGCGCAGCAAGCGCTGGCAAGGAAGAGGGTTGGGTTGCTGGGGCCGGTGTGCAGTCAGTGCACGTGGCCTGAGTTTTGGCGAATGCTTGGCTGCTGTGTTAGGGCCGCCTCCGGGTAAGTTGCGGGATGGACTGAGGAGCAGAATCCTACCCATTTGATGTAGTGCTGTTTTCCAGTCTTCCTCAGCTGCTTGCCCCAGGAACATGCAGAGAGGAATCTCTGCTCCGATGTGATGAATGTCGCCCTTTGTACTGAGCAGGTGAATTTCATTATGAGGTGTGAAATTTGCCACCCCTCCTAGGCAAAGTTTTCACTGAAGTCGATGAGAGTTTTGCCAGAATGAGATCTGCATTGTCAGGACTCTTGCTCCCTCCTGGCTTCTGCTTGCACAGCAGTATGACTAAAATTCTCCACGCTTATCTCATTGCCATTTTTTTATTCACCTGTTTTGGCAGGGCTAGCATCATGTCCCTGGCCAACAGGTTCTTACACTGGGATGTGCTCAGGTAAAATTACCTCAGATTCTACTGGAAAGTTTGCCTGCCTCAGGTCTACAGGCATAAACACATAAGCCCCTTTCTCATGTTTCCGTAATTCCAAAACAGCTTAAATTTTAATAATAAAATATTGCAGGTATTTAGTCCACAATATGGATTAGGCCCCCCTTAGCCGCTTAGGAGAAGCAAACATAATTTACATGGCAGATAGTTTTGTCATTTGAAAATTAGCTACTCTGTATCTGAAATAACCCTTTTTTGTGGTTGTTGGCATGGAAACAAGCATAGCGTGCAAGTCCTTCTCCAGATACCTTTGTAACTCCAGTAGAAGTCAATGAGAACCTGTGGAAAGGCTCTACAGCTCTGAAAATCAGATGTCAAATACCTCATTTTTTTCCTCAAAAAGTATCTGATTTTGAAAATTAGCTTCATTCTGAAGAAAGTCTTTCTTGAAGTAGTGACTTGGAACAGTTTGAAGTCAGGATGTGTATTTAGAGTTGAGGTTAAATATTTCAGGCATAACAGCTCCTTCCACGCCATCTGGTTCCTATGTATTGCATAACAATGAGATCAAATGCCTTCCTGTAGCTAAGTGGACACAACTCCACTTTGATCGGTGTCATATCCCTTTATGCTAGAGCCTAATGTTGCTTGTGACATACTACTGCTTTCCCCAATCCTTGTAATACCAAGTAGAAGGGGACTTCGATAACCATGGTAAGTTTTGTCCCATTTTTGGATCAGGGTTAGGCTCGGGGACTTCGATAACCATGGTAAGTTTTGTTTGGATCAGGGTTAGGCTGAGTCTAGTCAGATATTTTGTAGATGGCTATGGTTAATTTTTTCTGCAATGCAAACGCAAGAGAGAAAAAAATGTTCTCAATATATGACTTGACGATATGGGGCAAGACACCATCATTTTGTGATGAGAAGTGATGGCATTTTACTGAAATGTCATGGCTTGAGATACAATCTGTCTTTCCCATCCCACAATGATTTCCAGGAAGGCAAAATTGAAAGTGGGACCATGATGATAAATGAGTGAGATTTTTAACTGTCTTGCTGAAATACAAAAAGCCCTTCCTCTTATATAGGAAATATTTTTTTAATCGTTTGAAAATGAAGCCAGAAGGAGGACATTTCCTTCGAAACCTGTCAGGTCAGACAAGGTGGTGATTAAAACACACTCCTAGTCCTAATGTAGTTTTTAAACTAGCTGGCTTTTGTGGGATTGCATCAGATCTTCTGATTAAGGGAAATGCTGACAGAGGGGGAAAAAGGAACATGCATAGGGGAAACAACTTCCATCATCTTCCTTACTTTCCCAGGACACAGATGCATCTCTGTGTGAGGGAGCAAGAGAGTAAGACGCTCGCCCCAGTTTCATCTCTTGTACAATGGAGACCCATCTCTCTTAAAGATGGTCCATCATGCTGAAAGAAGAGAGACATGGGCAGAGGACCCCAAGGAGTTTGAGCCTCGTATCATTGCATTGTGTCTGACACTGCAAAGCTTCTGGCGGGTGGCAGTGAGGACTGGGATGAATGGATGTAACTTACAGCTGAGTAGTACATCCTTTTGTAGGATAAACAGGGGGATAATTGAATCTTGAAACTATATGCTTAGTGCCAAAGCCTGCCTCCAGAAAAGGTCTTGCTAGGTGTGGAGAATCTTCTGGCAGGTGCAGCTTGAAGGGATGGGGCTCTGATCGTGACTTCATCCTTCTGCCACACCACCAGTGCTTGGAGACGACTTCCTACTCAGCTGGAGCATGACACTTGATAATGTAGAAGACTTTTCCTATGTCTAACACCTGTACCTACGTGTCCAAGGGTCAAAACAGAAATGTGGAAATCTCAGGATGGAAGCTGTTCATTGCTAAAATATTCAGAAAAGCACCAATATTCATGTGCAAAATGCTAGTAATGGTGCAGTGTTCTGTGCTGGCGCAGTTTGATCATTGTATATACCCCGCGCTGTGTGCCAGCAACGCATCTTGACAGCTCATGAAGATGAGGCCACCATGTGTGACACTGATCTCTGTTGTTATTGCCCTGAGAATTCCTGTAGGTTGGTGCTTTGTGGTTGCATGTACAGAAGACAAAAGTCCAGTGCTGTGTTCTCTGTGAATGTGTTCGGTATGCCGGTGTTGACTGTATTTGCATGTTTTATTTTTGCTCTTTTGTGAGGTTGCCCACATGTGTTGTAGTAGTACATCTGTGCCGGGTATGCCCACTCCGTGTGCTTTGCTCTCTCCTGCTAGTCTATGTGCGCCCTTGCCATGCTTCTCCAGCCTTGAGTACCGTCTCACCGAGGGTGGGTTCAGTAGCTCCAGGCGCGGGTGCGAGTGTGGGGTTTTGCGT
Organism: Aptenodytes forsteri; assembly: GCF_000699145.1. Taxonomy (NCBI): domain Eukaryota; kingdom Metazoa; phylum Chordata; class Aves; order Sphenisciformes; family Spheniscidae; genus Aptenodytes; species Aptenodytes forsteri. The sequence goes on along the minus strand of NW_008794753.1, from coordinate 4,650,167 downwards.
GCCTCTGCTCAGTGTGTGGCTTCCCAGAGCACCCACCCCCGATGCCGCCTCGCGTGTTTCGCAGGCGCTGCTCAGTGCCTGCGAGGCTCTGGGGCTCCTGCGGGGTGCAGCTGTTTTCGCAAGCGTCTGTGTTTCCATGTTATCGCCCTTTTAAGCGCACGCACCTCCCCC
>NW_008794753.1:4641297-4649704 GCF_000699145.1 Aptenodytes forsteri | reverse complement strand
CCCCCCGTCCGCGGCTCGGCGCGGGGCGGGGGGTGGCGGCGGCAGCGCCGCGCCGGGCCCCGGGGGTGCTGCCTCGCTGGGAACCCCGAATTCTGGCTAAGGGAGAGATACCAGCGGAAAACAGGAAAACCCTCCCCTAATTCTCATTCCCATTGTTAAGTAATTCTGCACGATGAACCGTTCCCAGAGATGGCGCTAGGATTAGGGTAAAACCTCTCTCCCTGGCTGTTCTGATTCCATGGAAGAGATAATCGGATTACTCACAGAGTCCATCTGAGGTAGAACCATACATGTACAATATCATAAAGTACTGTTTTGTCTCCCTGTGGATTCACACACGGTACCAAATAGACACCTTGAAATGTTACACATCTATAGCACATACTTTTCGGTACTTGTTTTCCGGGTAAAACCTCTCTCCCTGGCTGTTCTGATTCCATGGAAGAGATAATCGGATTACTCACAGAGTCCATCTGAGGTAGAACCATACATGTACAATATCATAAAGTACTGTTTTGTCTCCCTGTGGATTCACACACGGTACCAAATAGACACCTTGAAATGTTACACATCTATAGCACATACTTTTCAGTACTTGTTTTCCTTTAAAAAAAAAAACCAAAAAAAGTGCATAGTCACAGATTAAAAGAGAGCCTTTTATGAGGGGTTTACAGGTCTGTAGGAAGGGCGTGCATGTAAAGTATTTGGTTGGAAGGTTCAGCTTTCATGCTTTATGGACCTATTGTGAGATCAGTTAAAAACTGAGCTGTGTAAATTTACACGTGTACATGCAGTAGTCCACAGACCAAGCATGTATACGATTCTTCCTGGTTGGAGTGCCGAGAATGTTAGAAATACTGTGGATCCCAAGGAGGAAAATTAAAGAAGCTTCTGCTTCCTACTGTAGTGGTGTATGGTGAAGGGATTAGGGAAGGTGGGTCAATGCATTGCTTGATATCAGAAACTCCTATCTGTGGTTCTCATTTAACCTTTTTAGGCATACGTGTGAAGGTTTTGTTGGCAGTAGAGCGTAGCTTCTGGAAGAACTGGTAGTATAGGTTATACTGGGTTTGAAGCTAAAGCTTGCATTAAAGTAAGGGGGAGATGCAGGTTTGGGATTAATGAAATGTGAAAGCGGGAGGGGAGACAGAAGTATGAGACTTCAGATACTGTCATAATTATTGCTCTTTTTTAATAAGAGCTATGGATGCTTATCATCTCAGTAAATAAGGTTGTGTCAGGTGCCTAAATTGAGGCACCCAAGTTTGAAAAATGCCACCTTCCTGGCTTGTTGTCAAGGTCACAACAGCTCCGTGACAGATCTGGAAACAACCCGCAGTTCTAACCCCTTAGCCTCATGCCTCAGGCAGGAGGGAAAGGAACCATGGAGCTATAACTTAAGGAAAAAGAAGTACCATAATGAAGATCGTGCAGGAGTCAACTTAGATGCCTGGAAGGGAGAAGCACAGAGCTAGAACTGAAGAGATGAAGGACCTCATTGAACCTGGAGTGCCTCATTAAGTGCAACACAGCTTGTGCGTGCACAGTGGCAGATTTTTCAGGAGATATGTGCAAAGCTCAGATGGGAAGGGTGGGAGAAATGGGGGAAAACAGCTCCCCTTCTAGAAATATTGAAGTCAAGTATCATTTTATATAAGGAAGAGAATTGAATTATTTTATGCTTAGTTGGTAGTAAGTAACATGCACCGTCCGTTTTAGAACAGTCTGGTCATGTGGAGCTGCCTGTGTGTAAGGAAACAGTTGTCTGCTGTTCCTGTCTCTTGATTCTGAAATGCCAAATGCTTGCTCTGTGCCTTTGTTTTTCCACAGATGAGTTGAGGGTAATAAGTTGATTTCTCTGAATCTTTGTGCACAGAATTGTAAGGCAGCAAATATCCATGGGGTTGAACACTGTGAAGTAAAAACAAAAGCAGAATAGATATACGAAATTGATTTGGAAATTCAACTGTGTATTGAAATATTCAGGAATATTGAATGTTTTTTTGAGGTTCTTAATACTTTGGGGCACTGCTCCTAAAGCATGGGGTTTTTTTGACATCACTGACATGCACATCAGAAATCATACTAATATTTGCCTATGTTTGGTGCTTCTCTGGCTCCCCACAGTACTACTAGAAAGCTGAGAAAGAACTGTTTGCTAAGTGTTTCATGAACTTCAGATGATGGTTGCTATTCCTGTGCAAAGAAGCACCGTGAATTAAATCAATGGCATGCTGGCTCTAGGAAAAAAAGAAGAGAAAGGGATTTGGAGATGGACATCTGCTTGAAGTGCTGACCCCTGAGGAAGAGAGTGACTGGGGAACTCCTGCCAGCGTTGCTACTATAGTGTTGAGATTTCAAGATGTGAAAATAGGAAGTGCACTGTTTCTTTTAAAGGGCCTCAGCCACGTGTGCTGCTTAATTTATCTTCCTGGCTGGTCCTACACTGATAGCATTTAGCCTTGTAGGGGCCACTTCTCTGTTATTATTCAGATTAAGCTGGCAAGGTTTGAGCAAATGATGCAGACGGGGTTTCCAGGGACTTGTTTGAGAATGGTTTGCAACCAGACTACTCAGCTAAAGAGTTGTCAGCCTACTTTTAACCTTTAACTGGATGCTAAAGTCCAGTTCCATGTTGGCTGTCAAGTAATTTCTTGAGGTATCTGTCTGCTGCTTTTAAACCCATGGAAACTTTGCTGGACAGATTCCACTGTAATCTCCCCTCAATGTCTTGTCATTGCTTTACCAGAAATTTTAAACACTTCTGCAGTTTGGTTTCACCTTTTGCCTGAGAGCTGGTATTTGGCCTGCTGTCTCAGTGAGGGATGCGACTAAGGAATTGGGGAGGGCATGGAAATGTCACCAGGTGTGGGTCCTCGAAGAGGACAGCATGGAGACAGTATTTTGACAAGTCCTGCCTGTGGCATGCTGCCAACTTATTTTACAGAAAGCATGGCCTTGGCAGGTGTTGATGGCAGCAAAACAAATTTGGAATCAGTTGTGATAAAGGGAGTTCTCTTGGGAAGTGGAAAAAGGAGTGATAAATATCTTAAAACTGTTTGATCGCAGGAAGAGCGAAGATGTGCTTGTTGTAGCACTCAGGAACTGACCTATAATGCACCAAATGTTGCAAGACAATCTGGGGGCCTGGTGAAAGCCGAAGAAGATTTCCGTTAAGTGTTTTTTCAGTATTTTTCTCTCCAAGGATAGAAATTTGCCTGTCCCAAGGAGTTAAAATAAATTTCCCAGGATTTTGGGTCCCTAGGTCCTGAAGGGACAGTTGGCCTTTCTTCTAAATGCAATGAATCGGAAGCCCTGATTTCAGGTGCCTTCTCAGTTGATCTGGGTTTGAACCTGGTGGCTCTATTTCATCCTTATTTCTGGGTCTTTCTGCAACCAAGTGACCTTCTGCTCACTCCTTTTTTTTTTTTCAGTATCTGCTTCCAGTCATGATTTCAGTCCTTAATTTCAAAAGGAACTAGATGGTTTTTTTCTAGGCTAGTCTGCAGCTTTAAACTGGAGTGAGCCGCTCCCAAACTGGGAGTGAGCTACGAAAAAAATCAGAGTAGTGATGGCAAACAGCATGTGATATGTGAATCTGGTAGAGAGAGAATCGGGGAAAAGCCCAGGATTTGTGTCCAGTAACCAGGAGCACGGACACAGTGCAAAATGATTGCTTTTGCTAATGTAAAGATTCTCTTTTCTGTCCATTAATGTAATTTTGTGATAGACCGGAGAGGTTGCTACTGTGATCTATAAATCTTTGTTCTGAAGGAGTTCTTGATGCTGGTGTTCCTGTCTTTGAATTTTTTCAAGGACAGATCTGATAAGTCATAAAGCATGCAAGTATTTTGTTTACATTCAATTTTTGTTTTAAATATGCTTATTACAGCTGTAACGTGACTGCAGCTGTAGTCCTTCCTGTGTTAACATTTCCAACATAGACTCACTCTTTTCCTGGGTGGGGCTGAGCGGGGAGTTTTCTAACACAGGTACTCAGTGAGATAGCGGTAGGTGGGCTGGGGTTTTGTGTGTGAGCAATACTTCAGTTTGATAGCAGTCTGGGGGATGTTCTGCAGCACGTGGGCTTCCTAAACTACCATGGGGAGAGCATCCTGCTACACTTGATGAGGATGGTGTGCTTCTCTGCAGCTCTATTACATGCTGGTGGCTAGTGAGATGTTAGCTCTACCGTGGGGGGGAAAGGCTGCTCTTTGATTCTGACAGAAATTAACCCAGTGAAACAGAGCCGTAGTGACGCTCCTTCAGCAGATCATAAGAGTTCAGGGTGGACATTTGGAACATAGCACGAACCACGGATGTGTTGGATGTTACCCTGTAGACATAAGCATCATTTTGAAATGATCAGTGACTCACCAATACAGTATCATCACCAGAGACATGTCCAGCACCGAGCCATCAATCACTCTTGAACTGACAGCATACCGTTATGTGTGCGCTATGCCTGCCCAAGACCCCTGTTATAAATCCTCTTGGAATGGAGGAACGTGTTCCTTGTAACATATATACATACACAGGGGTACCCTAAGCATGTCACATCATTCTGTTACTGATAGACAACATCAGGCCTCAGCAGGGCTGCTCGTGCTTAGCCATATTGGCAGGAGAAGGCGTTCTGTAAAGCTGAATAAAACGCCCCGTGATCTCCAACCTGTGGCTCCACTGGAGCTTGTTGCACGTATGCCCTTTGTAATAGACACCTCCAGTATGCACAATCATTTTTGGCCTCCCGCAACCCGGTTTATGCAGCAGGTATTCGGCATTCCAAGAATCTGGGAGGGAGAGTGGTGGGCTTTGGCTGTGACCAGAGGAGTTACTAGAGTTGCCAGTGGAGTGTGCAAGGACAGACTAAGAGAACGCGGATCCAAAGACTGCTGTGAATGGGTGCTGCATAGAAAAGCACTCTCAATTGGTGGGTAGTTGTGTCTCAGTGAAGAGAAGGCAAAGCTACTCCTGCACCTCCTGACTTCACTTATCTGTAGAAGCTTATGGTTTGCATAGCCCTTGGCAAGTACGTTTGCAGATTGCAGATATGCTCTGTTGTCTGAATCTGTCAGTACTTCTTTTGAAGTTAAGCAGATGTTGGTGTAAATGTTCGTGGGACACAATTGAAAGAGACATGTTGAATAGAGAAGACCATGAGGCTGACATATGGAAAGGTCCAAGAATTTTGGTGTGGTTTATATGTGAACTGCTGTATTTAACAAAACAATTAGCATCACTAAAGAGCATTTCAGTGCTGTGCGTCAGAGAAACAAGAAGGATGTTTTGATAGCTTTTAAATGAGTTTTAATCCTTAGTGTATTTCCCCCACTGAACTTCAAATACTTTGGAAACGTGAGTAAAGCATCCATTTTACAGAGGAGCATTGAGGCATTCTTATAATTCACCTGCTTAATGCTATAGGAAGAGAAAGCCCAAGCATTTCCTCAGCTACATCTAAGACTCAAACTTCTTAACCTGCAATTGGAGATATAGCCATCTTATGTACGACCTGATTCTGTGCCAGTACGTTCCTCCTACTCTTTCAAGGATGGTATGAATTCCAGTCTCCTTTTATCCTCACACTGAGACGCACGCATGCAACTTTCTTGCTAGTATTCTAAACAGATATCTGATAGAAGCTGGCAGGATGGTGGAAGCCTGTCATTTCCTTACTCTGAGTGTTGTCAAAGAACAGTGCTTTCATTAGAAATGTAGCTGGCAAATGGCAGAGTCCCTGCCTATCTCCACAGACAGTGGCATACACGCAGACACAATACAGTGCACACGCCTGCCAGTATTCAGGTGGGGAGAAAGACTGGGGGAGAGGCAATGCAAAAGTTTGTGTAATTAAAGATGGAATAGCCATCTTTGCTGCCTTTCTCATGCAGCATAAAATAAGACCCAGACTGAGGGGTTGGCTTCTGGCGATCTAGCTGTGGCAGCATGAAAAATGAGGAGGAGTGCGATAAGAAACTAATAATTTATGTTCCAAGCACAGACTCACACCAGTGTGGAGGGAAATTTGTGCCAATAACTCCTACTAACTCAGAAAGGCACGCAATCTTTTATTGCACAAATTATTAACGACCAGAAAATAAATGACTTTGTAATCAGATTGGTGCTGCTGGCGCTTTTTGTTTCTTCTTTTATTTGTATAAATTCTGAAGCCAGTCCACCCCTGAAGCTGAGGCAACGGGAACTTTTACTGGCCCAGTGCCCTGCCTGACAACAGAACAGATTAAACAACGATGAAACAGGAACATCCTGGTATCTCCTTGCCTATCAGAGATGGGTTTACTCAACAAACATTTTCTGGCCACTTCAGCAGTAACAGCTCTGTAGGTACACAGGGATCTTTGATTTGGGAATCCATTGCATAGTGATTGGAATAGTCCAACGGCAGCATAGTGAACGTTTATTTATGAAAATGTACAGAAAAATAACAGCTCCCCATCATCTCCTCTTGGCCCTGCCCCTTTTCAGGCTCCTTTCTTCACGTCCTTCCTGTGTCCTCAGGGCTGCTGGTGTTGCATTCCATATGCTTCTGCTCGAGTTTTTCAGCATTTGTGCTTAATATTCAGAAGTGCTGGGCACCTACAGCAGTTACTGAAGTATACTAGAATTGTGGATTCTCAGCCCTTCTTAAATCAGGCCAAGGTGAATTTGGGCCTTGTACTTGCATGGGGAAAGGAGCATGAGGAGTTTGGTTTATTTAGACAGAGTCCATATGGAAACAAAGCATGGAACATTTTCCCTACCACTAAGTGATTACATCCTGTGATCTTTCTTGAATTAAAATCTTTATTATGATGATGAAGAAAAGAAGCATTGATGAAGAATGAAACATCTTAAGGAGGAAATGATGACTTTTGGATTTGCTGCGGGTCCCCTTCTGTTTACATGGTGCTTTGTGTAATCTGAAGCATGGCAGTGTTCCTGTGTTAGGTAGGAGTAGTCAGGAGTTTGGGTGTGATGCCAAAGGAAGATGTGGAATTTGATTTGGGCTTGAACTAGTAGTTATTTGCAGGGAGACACAGGGTGAACTAGAATGGTAGAAGCAAACAACTTTGAGCCCACAGATAACGTTGGATCAAGATCTGAGCTTCAGTTGAAAGTTATCATGATAACATACTGAACCTAAATCTTGGTCTGGGTTCCAACCCTGGGAGATATTTGAATTTGAACCTAAAGTTTGCGGGACTTGCTGCATCCGACCTGTGGGCCAAACCAGCCCTGTTTTGAAGCCCAAGCTTGTATTGTGAACAGCAAGGCTTTTTGGCCCTAGATCCAAATGCAGCTGCGAGGCCCATGTCTACAATTTACGGAGGTTTGCTCTGATTCAGATGACCTACGCAAGCCAGTGTGACCTGGCTCAGACTCATTTAAGCCCTGTGTTTTAAGGTTTGTAGGGTGGTGTTTCTTCAATAAACAGGGTTCCTTGAAGGCAAGGGAGTTACTCTGTATGCGTTTAGAAGCTGCTGGTCTGTGTTTAGTCCATATATTTTTCAGTTGGTGGGTAAGACCCATGTGTGAGGCTCAGACTTTTCTTCTCCCCTCCCATTCCCCCTCCCCGTTTTGATTATGTGAACCATATGATAAGGAAGAAAAGTGTTTCTATTGTTAATTCAGCCCATTCGTTATCAATGGCACTATATCCCTGATGGCTTCATCTGAATAGGGAGGAGAGGGAAAGTTGCTTTCCCTCTCTCTCTCTCTCTCTCTCTTTTTTTTATGGTGAGGGGGTGTTGGTGAAGGCGACCGCAGCCAGGCTGCAATAATGAATAATGTGCAGATTGTTCCTGGGGACTGCAAGTGTTTTATTAACGCAGGTTTTCTTAGACTGAATGCCCAATCACCACAGAACCATGAAACTCAAATTGCCTTACAGCTCTCTCATGAACATACTTTTAATCTCATTGACCTGTCGTTATACTACAACACATAAATTCAGATTTGGAGATCTTATGTCCAATCATAAATTGGGCTGGCAGACTTCCGATCAACAGAATAAAACTGTCTCCTGTGAGGTGGGTTTTTTATTTGTCAGTGCTGTTCCAGCAGACGGAGTGGAGGTACAGTCAGCTTTTCTTAATAAACTGTTCTTTAAAAAATGGAGGGAAATAAGAAACCCGGCATGAAATTCACAGGAGAGAGAAGAAAAAAAAAAATAAGGTGATGTTTAAATAACATTAGCGTTGGACATAAACTTAGAATGTGGAAAACTGTGAATTAAGGGGTGTTAGCTTCTGTTAACATCATGGAGAAATGATAGAAAAATAGAAGAATTTGTGCAGTGGCATTCAGGCATACAGTTTTGGCCATAATTCTGTGTGTTTTCGGGGGGGGGGGGGGGGCACCAAATGCAAACTCCAACGAGTCCCTTCTTCTCTCTTGTTTTTTT
>NW_008794753.1:4626802-4641172 GCF_000699145.1 Aptenodytes forsteri | reverse complement strand
TGTTGTTTTCGGGGGGGGGGGGGAGGGCACACATGCCAACTTCACAGAGTTCCTTCCTCTTTTCTTATGTCTTTTTCTTCTTTTACTTAAATGAGCAACCCAGAGGAAATCTGATTTCTCCCTCCCTCTTGTTTTGCAGTGTTTTATTTGGATTCAGCAGTGAATGGGGGATTTGAAATTTCTATGGGTCAGTGGGAATTTGGATATGAGGGGAGACTGCTATGCTGATATCAGGTGCAGGTACTCATGCAGAAGGGTTTGCTTGTGTGAAGAAAGATTAAAACCAGTAAATCCTGCTAAGTGCTGAACATTTTAAGAGTGGTGCGGGAGGCCCATCTGTGAGTGCTGTCATTGCATAAGGACAATTTCTATTGTCGTCAGTAGAGATGCGTCATCCTAAATGCTGGTAGAACAGGTCAGATAATTTTTTGTGTACGCACATCTCCTCTTTACAGGTCATTGTAGAAGAGAGTCCCGTGATGATCTGGAGCTGCTAGCAGTCTTTCTAATACTTTCAGTGGAGCTGCCTCCTCAAATACAGCACACAATGTTCATATAGCCTTAGTGCTTTCATTTACATAAATGTCACCTTTTTAACGCTCCCCAGTTGTACGTGTTAGTCCATTAGATAATGCACATGGGGAGAAAAAAACAAAAGTAAAGTATTTCATACTCTTGCAGTGTGCTGAACCAGTATTTTCTCTTTATCTCCAAAAGGGTTCTAACAGACAGCAGTGCAGGCTTCCTCAAACACAGCTAACTCCAACGTACTTTGCATCCTACCTGTTACGACCAGCTCTGCAGTTAAGAGAGTAAGTCAGTAACATGCACCATCATTACATGTGGCTCTGCCAACCCATGTTGGAGCTAAGTTGGCAGTCTAGAAGTAATGTGCATCCTTTCCTGTGTGTGGCTTCACCTGGGGGCATGTTGCTGCTAAAAGGAATCCCTCCCTAAAGGCAAAGAGCAGCTGAAGTTCTGTATTCCTCAAAATGTGGAGACCTTTTCCCAACCTTTCTAGAAGAGTCTGTGGTGGAAGTGGCTCATTTAAAGAGTATCATGGGCTTTTCAGTGTCCTTGGAGTGTTAGCAGGTGAGAGCAGCGCTACAACCTGAAGAGTTATTGCATTAATATACATCAGGCATCTGTACCTCACTTGAACTGCACACTGGGCAGGCAGGCAGTGCCCTCTGTTTAGCCCCTGTGGTGGTTCTCTTACTCTCAGGCAAAGCAGGACAGCTAACTCTGGTTTTGGACAAAGGTGCAACTTCTGGCAACTGCTTTCCTGCAAGTGCTGTCTTGTGACATCGCAGCTGCCACGGGCTCTGGCTTTGTTCCACTCAGCACTCCAGCCTCATACCTGTAACAATTTAGCAGCAGTCATCTGAGGAAATAAAGCACTTCGGACTCCCTCCCCCAGGGTTTTCTGTCCTTACAGTAATTTTTTGAAGGCCTCTGTTTTCACAGCACTGGGATAGATGGACCCCTAAAATATACAGCCAATTACATAGCAGAATTTATTAGACTTTATTCTGGTGCACGTTACGTGGTGGGGGTGGGGGAGAAAGCGCGAACTCTGGAAGGAAACCCATAGCAACTGAAAATGTAAGTGTGAGGATTAGAAGTCCCCATAAATATACCTGACTTTGCCATCTCTTTTAATTAAATGCAAGTCATGAAACACGGGCACAGAGTGCGTCGGTGACAGGGTGCAGCAGTGTTCAAAGACAGGAAGGAAGAGTAAGTGGGGGGGACTGGCTCCATGGCCTGGGGCTGAGAGGCAGAGCAGAGCCGGGAGGGTTAAAGCTCCATAGGTGATTTAGAGCGAGCCCTTCACAGCAAGCCAAAGGGAACTCTCCAATCAGTTATTAATGTTTCCTGCTGTATCTTCTCATCTTCATGGGTAAATTATCCAGCATGCTGTACGTCTCCCAGATAGGTGGTAGAGGAGAACGTGCTGATGCTAACAAGGAAAGAGGGGGCAAGGAAAGGCCTGTCCCCTCTGAGCTTTGCCTCAGGGTTGTGCAGCTATGAATTGTGAAGCTCTCTGGGCCTTATGCTGTGATTCACTCAGGTTCTGAGGCCTTCTTCCCTCAAAATGATGCGCCAGAATTTGGCTTCTATGAGCAGCGGTGCTTGGTTTCCCTCCAGATATGTGTGGCCCAGAGGGCCCATGTCTGAGAGACCAGGATGAGGTACTGTGTTAATTCAATCCTCCTGTAAACAGCTTCCTCATTTTCTCCCCCTTCTACGTATTCAAGCATTTTTCCTTTCCCAGCTCTGTTTCGCCTTTGGTAATCTCCCCGGCATGTACTCCATTAGCACTCCTGTGGGGCTTCTGTGTGTAGGAAATAAAGCCCATAGTTCAGCACTATCCATCTAATATCTTCTGACTGCCTTTAATCATAGCATTTTCCATTTAATTGGGAAGGCAGGCACACTTTGCATATTAATACAGCACAGCCTGCACCTCCTAAGCATTAAAATTGTAGATGGCTGGGACGTGTTATGCAGCGGCTGTGAACCTGCTGGGTGTCCTTTAGCATCTCTGTGAATGGGGTATTTTCAGCAGGGCTGTGTTTTGCCCTCCCAATGAGATAAACAACAACAACAAATTCCCCCCTCAAAAAAAATATTGGTATGGATTCTCTCCATTCAAATAATTGCTCTGCAGCCAGTGCTGCCATGCCTCTGTCTGTTGTGTCCATTGTCTTTCTTAGATCATAACGCTGCTGGTCCCATTGTCTATTCAGAATGGCCAAAGGGAAAAATAGCATCTTCCCTTCAGAACTGCTGGTTGTGTAGCATATTCCCCTTCTGTGATCCATGAAAGACCCATTCTTTCTTTTCTTGGCTTCATTCTGCCACCCAGGAGTCTGTTAGTGTGAAACCAATAGTTTTGTCTTAATGTCATTGTGGTTTTCATGACTCTCTCTCTTCTCCTTGATCAAAGTTTGCCTTGGGACAGACATGTTGGGTTTGATTTGGAAGAGGTCTCAGTAGGTCTTTCGCTTTTATGTCAAAAAAGCTTTTCAAGAGCACACTCACATATGCACCTTTCTATGTGTAAGACACGATGGGCAATTGTTGCTGTGATTTACAATCACCGTTAGTTGATTGTATGTTAGATGCTGTCCAGAAAGACAGCAAATGTGCAGTTCTGTTACAAAGAGGAGGTGTATGCTTTAGACACGAGGTAGGTCCCACTTACAATTTCCATATCCTCTTGAGGTCTCTCATTCTCCAAACTTTATGGTATATGTCTTTAAGGTTCCTGTTCAAAGTCAGTAGAGGAAGAAAATTGATGAGATGAGTCTGTACTAACGTTTGAATATTTCTTTTATTCAGAAGAATACAGATCTAGAGTCCTGCCATCTTTGAGAACAGTTGCCCCTGGTTTTGGATGGTATGGTGCAAAAAAGGGCGTATGCCTCAGACATTAATTTGCAGGCTATCTACGGCAGGGATTTTATCTTCCTTTCTGGTTGAGGCACACTGGCCACAGTGCTGGGTCTGTGTGATTAATGTCAGTTAGATAAGCCTCCCATTCCTGCTTCTCCATTATGCCTGTTGAAGCATTCAGGAAGCACCTGGATTATTCTGCACCAAAGTGGCTTCCACTTCTCCAGGAAGAAGTCTGGGGTGTTCAGGCACTGTTGTAAAGCTTCTTAGACTCCCATGCATTGGCTCATAGCGCCACAAAAGCACTTAATAATGGCCCCTGTGGAATGGTGCTCTTAACTGGAGATTGTAGGGTACAATATTACACTTGTTCTGCATTGGTCATTGTGATCCCCGAGTGAGATCCACAGCATCCAGAGGGCACTGTCTGTGGCTTTACCTCTTAGCTTGAGTTCAGGGTTGTGTCTGTGAGAAAGAAAGGGGTAAACCAATGATGCTGCACAACCTCACCTGTTCTGGAGGCCACGCACAAACCCCTTGGGTGGGCACTGAATCATGCTTATGTATTTAGTTTCCAAGCTTGACAGGGTAATGCAGATGATACCAGAAGCAAAGTAGATAGATAGATTGGCTTGGATTATAGATTGTAACCACTGACAAGGCAATGTAGCATTTTAGTTTTCAGGAATATCACAGTGTCCAAGCCATTTTTGTCCTGGTTATCAATAGGTTCAACAGTTTGGTGAGTTTTGTCTTGTTTGAGAGATTATCAGCAACCACAAATGCTTCATTCTGCTATTTGTGTTTCTGCCATTCTTCAGTGTGACAGCTCCCCCCAGAAGTTTTTAAGCATGGCTGTACCTGGGACCTTCTGGATCATGGTCTTTTGTGAGCTGGTATAATCTGGCAATTGTGACTCCTCTGGGCTGCAGTGTGTACCAGTAATTCAGCTAGAGGGAAGAATGTCGGGATCCAGCAGAGGCATACAGTTTAATTATAGGGGAAGGATAGATATGCTACAGAAGAAATCATAGCTCTTTGGAAGTTGATGACATAGTAGTGGAGGGGATTTTGATGGTCCAAAATGAGCCACTTAATTACCAAATCTCTCTCCGACTCTCCTAATATCTCCACCATTCTTCTGTGGACAAAAGAGCCCTCAAACTTCCATGCACGCGTGTTCTTTCATGTCTACATCCATCATCTCAGTGCTCTCTTGTCTGATCTCCTCATTGTTACCCCACAGCACCAAGAACACCCCTGCTGTCCACTTCTGACTGCTCCTGTTTACTTTGGCACAATTCTGCATGAGCGCGTGTTGTGCGTGCTTGTGAGGAGATGGCATAGCATGGAGAGAGGCATAATCTGGTCAGACAGCAGCTTTTTTTCATCACTCACCAGGCTCCATTTTTTAAGCTAGAGGACTTTGTCTGTCTCAAATGCATGAAAGTACCAGCAAAGTGGCTTGGGGAACTGTGATTCAGGGAGGAAGGGTAGAGGGCTTGCATCGCTGCCTTAGGTAATGAGAGAAAAAGAATGTGCTGGTCTCACGCTTTTGGTCTCATTTGTGGGTGCCACAGACCACCCTTCGTACATCGCACCACGGTTTGGCATAGCTTCTGGGTTGCATGAGCGAGGGCTAGGATTCAAAATAGCACTCCAGATACTACAGAGCAGGAATGAGGGGCTGTTTTGAGTTGCAGTGTCACGCTGTGTATAAAGGACAACTTGTGTTGCCTGTCTGGCATTAGCAAATTAAGGAGTAATTCAGACAAGAGTTTACCTTTTTGGGATGCTTCTACTCCAGAAGCCACATCCATCCTGGAGCTTGGATTCCCCATTTCATCAAGCAGTCTATTGATCTTGCTGATTACTCTGCTCTGTCAAAACTGGTTGCACTTCATAGAACTGTGACCTGTCCTTTTACAGAAATAACAGCACTTCATCATTCCCAGTGCTTAGTTATCTCTAGGCTGTGTGTCGATATTGGGTCTTGATCATTGCGACCCATTTGGTTGTAATATTTGTGCACATGTAAGCAGAGATAGGCAAATATTTTTATTTTTCCTTAAAAGCATGCCTAAATTCAGCTGCCCTTTGCTTCTACTCCAGTCTGCTTTTCTGGATTCTCATGATAAAAAGTTGCTATTTAGATTGTTCCATCAGTTTGCAGGTACTGTGTTCCTGTTTTGAGACTGCTTCTGGGATTTCCAGCCAGAATTTTGGAAGGAGGACAGTGAATGGTGTTCTAGTTATAAAAATTAGTCGGATGTTTTCCATAGCTATGAAAATACAGCTTGAAAAGGACAAAATAGAGCCAGATCTTGCATGCTGCAAGTATTTTCCTTACTGATCTGTCATTGTTCCTGCAGCATGTCAGTAGTGCTAGTCATTCCTGCTTTTCTGGTCTAGTAAGAGCTATGTCATTGTGTCTGTCTTGACCTACAGTTCCCTGGAGACTTCATAATTATGGCCTTCTTTAAAACAGACATCACTTACCATGCCAGAAATTGTCACCGTGTGGAGTAGAAGATCAAAACCCATTAGGGAACAAGAGGTTACTAGATTAATTTCCACCTGAAATTTCAATTAAGCTTTTCAGTCTAGAGTTAGTGTGTAAACCAAGCCTAGACATGATGACTGGTTTTTGAATTTTAGAATTGGTCTGATAGGAAGAAATGGAGCTTTCTTGAGTTCTAAAGTACATGGCACTGCTACAGACAACCGAGTAGAGCTGTAGATAGCTGTAAATATTTCAGATGTTGAAAGCCACAAATATGTAGAGGTTCTCCTCATGGTAACGTCTGATGTGCTTAAAAGCTCAATATCCTACTGGAAACAAGTCAAAACAGATTCTTCTACTCGTTTTTATTTCAACTAGAGACCCAGTCCTCTTTGTGTCTGTTGGAGTATGCAATAAACTCGTTCCCAAGATAATATCGGTGCACATGTATCAATAGGTATCTGGTTTTCCGAAGCATCCAAGAGGACTAGTAATCTGTAAGTGTGCTTGGGCTCAGGGTACGTATACATACAATTCTGGACTGTTTTCAAAATTTCTGACTAATAGCAAACAACTTTTGGAGAGGCATTTCCTATAAAGGAACTATGGTTCACCAGTTACTGCTTTTGACTATGTTCTCTCTTTTATGGGAAGGAGAGGGACCAATAGCCAGCCCCCATCATCACTGCTGTTACAGACAGTCTAAATAAGAACTGTGCTGCAAAGTGTCTAAACCATTTCCGAAAGGAGAGGCAGGATCCTGTGTGCTGAAACTGCTTTGCTGTTTCTGTTAGCTCTGTTATTTCTTAAGTACCAGACCTAGTTGTTTCCCTGTGCTAAGAGTATGGCTGCATCCCAGCAATTGTTGGGCTGGAAAACTGGAGTTTTCAGCTGAAACATGCAAGCCTGTTCCCAGTACTTTTGGGGAGACAGTTGGCTCTCTGCATCTTAACAGCAGCAGGCAGAGTATACACATTCCGCTCCTTCAACACTGAAAAGCATCTGTTTGAAGCACCGCTGTGGAAACAGAAGAATAATATTACTGGCATTCTGCACCAGGCAGGAATATAGAATGCAGGATAAATTGAAATGGCAGTTGATCTTTTTTTTTTAAGGGTCTTTGGGTTTCATTGCCTTTTTAAAATTTCTTTTCTTTTTTTTAGAAATTTTACAGGTCTGGGCTAATTAACGCTGACCCAGAGTGACTGAGCTTCTTAGAGCAGTTTGGAGGTTTCTTCTGATAAGTGACATTAGCGACAGAGGTCTTGCATAGCCTTTAGCATGCATTAACATTGAGCAGAAGATGTTGTATATCAGAAAGAGGAGGATGTTGGTGTCACAACACCTCAGGTCTTTCCCAGACTCTGCCACTTCCTTGTTCTGTGTCCCCAGGAGCCTTATTTAAGTTCTCTCTTCTTTATCAGATTGTAATACAAGTGTAATCACTGACCACCTCCATCACATTGAAATTGTGAGACTTAGTTGTCAAGGACCTATAAAAGTAGTTAGAAGTGTCTGAGGGAAGTTAGGGAAACATTAAGTTTCTTATTCTCAATGGACAGAAGAGAAGGATTGTAGAGTTTGGTGATTTTTTTCATAGCTTACAGTGAGACCATGAATTGCCCTAAAAGAGCACAAGAGGCTGTTCCTAAGGCTGGAAGGCACTGAAGAGTTGGTGGGGCTCTTCTCCAGGCTACAGTATGTTTTTTGCAGTAGCTGTTACTGCTCAAAAGATGCCAATGCGTAACATGCCACTAACAGGTCTGTGCTTTTGGAAGTTCAGTGCTGGGAAGGAGAAGGAGGTGTTACACGCAGGATAGCAGAGATCTTTGTCATTTCCTGGGTTGTGAAAATAGTTCGGTTTGTTCTTTTGAATGGCAACAGAAGTAAGGTGCCTTCTCATTTATTAGACACTTACGAAGATGGATGCGGGGGGGGGAAAGAGAGACAACGGCTAGAAAGCTACTGAACAGGCTTAATCAGCAACTTGTTACTGTGAAACACTAAAAGGATACCCCCAAAATTTAGGGACTAGGAAGTCACTGGACTACTTTGAATCCTATTTTTTTAATTTGGCAGAATGTCCCCTACTTCTAGCACCTGCAGTACACATCTTCTGAACATGTCCTTCCACATTGTCAGGGTGCGTATATAAACTTAGATCCATACCAACTGTGTGTGCGTAGAGATCCCTACAAACTGTGTGTGTGTGTGTACATCCATATGCGCGCACGCACTCACAGCCGTATGTAGAAACTGCAGATCTTGGGGACAGCCTTGGGAATCCCTGGAGAACAGGCTGTTACTGCGCTTACTTTGTGTCACCCTTATTTCTAATCAGACACACACACATGCACACACCTCTCACTGGCTCACTTCAGCTCTGTATCTATTTTCTTTTATTATCCTGGCAGGAGACGAGCTTCATTAGGGGAGTGGAGTCTCTAACAAGGATGGGGAATGGCAACAACAAAAGGATGTAGCAATATAAAGTTATGTCAAAAAACCTTTACAAGAAAAACGGCTGACATTAGAAACACTGTGCATTAAAAATTCAAGACGGTTGGAAGGGGGGCAGGACTGGGGAGAGAGAAACAAATAAATACACAGGCTTTAAACGAATAAATCCTTGTATTTGGGAAATGCATCAAACCCTGCGTGCTATTAAAACTGGTTTTATTTCTATTATTGTTAATAACAATGATAAATACATTTCTTTTCTTGGATCTCTGTGTTGGGCTATCAGTATTTTAAATACACATTTAACCAGCTAAGCAATCTTTCCCTTGTACTATTTCTGTTGCTAATATTCAGCGACTGGGAAGTCTGTTTCATCATACCTGAAACAGAACTGACTAACTGAGCCAGCAAATAATTTTTGATGTATCTTGACCAGTAGCCCCAACTTAGTCAGCTCTGTAAAGTTATACCAACCCATCCACCCTGTTTCCTTTGGCTAATCAGATATGCTAGCAATCCAGTTATCCCTGGGTTTTTCTAGTCAAGCTCTTGTGGAGTATCAGTTGACCCAAACACAAAAAAAACGTTAGGCTAATCTACGGGTAATAGATTAATCAGTTTTTGCAAGGAGCTGAGAAGTCCAAATCTACCTGTGAGGGAGAAGGACATGGAAAGGAAGTGCGACTGCTGTGCTATTTAAGCGCTAGGAAATTTACTTCTTAGTCTGATCTTAGCATCTAGCCCTGAAGATCTCAAACACGTATTTATTTCCCTCCTTCTCTGCAAATTGACAAACACATCTGTATAGAGTAAAACTGGATCGCTAATCCAGTTCTGCAATTAGCAGGATTTGTAATTAGAACTTCCACTTCTATCATCTGCCTCATTAGAGAGGTGAGGACTTGCATGATAGGTAGCAAGCTTCCCTGTTCCCATACGGCTGAGCTGTACACCTGAGTGGTGATGCCCTGAAGGCAGGACAGTGGTAAGGGTAAGTTTGCCATTTTGCTCCCGTAACTTTGAGAATTCAGAAGAGGCCCGAGGTTCTCTAGCCTGACCAGTCTAGTCCTTCTCACCTTCACTAAATTCGTATTAAAATTGTGATTACTCTCACCCAACTCCTGAGCCTGAATTTGCAGTTGCAGATAAGCATGCAGGGATGTTTTCCAGGTAGAGAACCTCTCGTGGTGCTGTTTTTATCTGCTTCTCAGGGTGTTTTAGCAGATGCCTATGGGTTATAGCATTGTGTTTGGATTTCCTGTAGTGGGGGGCTTGGCTTCCCAGCTTCTCCTTTGTGTTAGGTTTCTCCCACTTTTTACAAGGCTCATTCATACTGTTGTAATTATAGACTTTTACAGACTTTCACCAAACCAGTTCTACCCACCTTTGGTTTTAAATGCAGTTAAAAAATGACACAGCAATGCACAGAGGTTACCAATGGTTCTTGGGAGTGCCAGAGGCTGGGCAGGGTGTGGGGGCAAAGAATTCCCCTTGTCTGAGAGGACAGCTTGCTTTGTTACTTCTGTGGAGCCAGCGTGAAAAAATGGTGAGGAAAAAAAACCCTCCCAAATGCATAAGTCAGGTAGTAGAACCATCAGCATAGCCTCTCCTAAATTCAGCTTCAGATTAAAAAGGCCCCACAAAACAAAGGAGATAAAAACAGGAACCTCTTTCTTTGACACTTTCAGCTTTATTGCTTTAGAAGTGGAAGCAGCAGAGCCATGCTTAATAAATCCTGGGATTTGGGAAGTATATCAAACTCTGCATGGTATTAAAACTAGTTAAAATGCCTGATGCTACTGTCTGTTGTTCTCATGACTTTCTGAATAGCGCCAACAGTCTGCCAGGTGCTTTAGACAGGTCAGAAAAGGAGACCCCTACCTACGGCTAAACTCTCTCACCGCCCAGTACCTCTCTCTTTGTGTCTTTACCTATTCATCCTTCCTTCCTTGCTTCTACCCTAGCAGACAGCCATTGGCCTGTTTTTCTGTCTCTTTTATGTATAAATGCATTGGTTTTACATGAAGAATGGGGCGTCCTGCTGGACATCGATTTTTTCCTTTCTGTTTTCTTGCTACAACTGCTACATGTTCCTTGAGGTCTTTTTTCTCGCCATTTGTGCTTCTCTTCTCCAGTTCTCTTTCCCTCAGCAGCATGAGGTTGGATATTTAGAGCTATCCGGGTGGCAGCTTTTTGAGTTCCCTTTATTACAGCTGCTCAGAAAAGGTGAAGTAACAGAAAAATTTCCTGCAGTTTCTTCTAGCCTTCAGGGAACCCTATCTTCCCTAAACAGCCAAGCAGCCCTCCAGCAGGTTAGGACCTTTGTTGCTCTTCAAGGCACGTTCCCTGTAGTAGTAGTGTGGAGTGCAGACAGAGAGTTATCCTGTTGTTTGGGAGCATCAGTGGAAAGGGACAGTTGTGTGTTGTGGTTAGCATAATACCTGCTCCTTGATTTGTTCAGGTGACATAATGCAAACCCAAAGCAGAGGGAAAGCTTTGTATACAGTCAGGCACAGGACCTGTGGGAGCTGGGTGTTTTTAAACTCCCACCGTAATGTCAGTTCATGACCCTCTGAGCAGTATAATACCTGCACATGTTTATTCACTGGCCTTCCATGTGCAGCAGGGCAGGGAAAGTAGGAAAAAGAAGGTGGTGAAAGGAGGCTGGGGTCAATGTGTTGACAGCAAAATATCCACTGAGAAAAAAAAAATGTTCACTTTGAAAAACAGTAACAACCACCTTTTCTATCTGTATTTGTTTGTACAGTTGTGCCTATGTATGTGTGCAGGCTCTTGCTCTCTCTCTCACACAGTTCTCCTCTTAATATTATTCATCCTTATTACATATCATTATTCTTTATTATGATTTATATGCCATGCCATGGCTTTATTATGATTTATACCCCTGCCCCCAAAAGAGCTTACAGAAGGCATCACATAGCAAAAAGACAGGCATCCCTCTACAGGGGAAGAAACACGTCTTTCTCCCTAAGCAGCGACTCTAATGTTTCTTCTAAGCGATAATGAACCTCATTTCTTGGCTTCCGCAAAAGGATTTGGTTTTAGTTGGACCAAGTCTACAAGTCAAGCTTTTATCCAAGGTTATGGTCCCCAATTCCTTTGCTGTTGAGTGTGAATAACTGCCAACAGTGTCAATAGGAGTTGCTTGTTGCTGGCAGCAAGGAACAATGTCCCTCCCTTCTCCTCCTTATTTTTCTAGATCTTGATTGTCATCTTGCCTATTAAAAGAGATTCATTTAATGATTGCCCTTGAAGCAGCCTGATCCTTGTTCTGGTTGGGGAGGAACTTTCTGGACTGCTTTACAACTCGGTGCTACTCTTAAAATTAGTCACAATTTAGGGACATTTCCACAGCTCAAAACATCATAAGAGGCAGCATTGCATTTGATTACATATGTGTAAATAACAATGATCAAGTAAATAATGCTTTCTAAGTTGCCGATAATGTTTCAGTGTTCACGTGAAGGAACCTTTGCCTGTCACTTGGTTTTGAGCAAAAAGATGCCCTGTTTTGTCAGTTGTGTTGCTTTGTTGAAAGACCTAAAGAAGTGAAGTGCCATGTTTCCAGAACCGTGGAAATTTTCTCCTCTTGGTAACAGAATAACTTAGCTCCCCAAACCAGAAAACTGAAAGAAGGAACCTGCTCTGCAGGCTAAAGGCAGAATCTTCAAAGAAATGTAAAGGAGACTGGAGCTGTCTCAGAATGAGACTTTCAGAACTAAGTATCTGGGGAGCCCAAGGACATGCGCTTTCCGCTCCCTCAGACCTTTTGTCTTCACTCAGAAAAAGATGTGTATTTTTGAAATGTATAAACTTCAGGTTTTTTTATGCCAAGGCCTTACTGCTTCATCCATATTAAAATTTAAAGCTGGGCCAGTCCTCGAGCTCCTTTAGAAACACCGGTCAAGGCTGCAGCGGGTAACAGAGAAAAAAAGAGGGGAGATGCAAGCCCATAGGAATAAGGAACCCACGACCTTTCCTTAAGAAAATGTTGCTGTTTCCTTTGAGGTGACTGTGATTCTCCTTGTACGCCCTATGTTTGTTTTCTCCATTGTACCCTCTCCACTCTGTGATCTAGCGTGCAGGCGCTGCCCCCGAGAAAGCCCATCCTCACCCTCATCTCCGTGGCCTCCTGCTCTCTTGCCCCTCACTCGTTACTGTGCTTCTAGGACTTCCCTGAATGTGCATGGGAAGTGGCAAAGCTGTCAGAAAACCTGGATTTCCCGGAGCTGATGATGTTCGTGGCAAGGAGGGTCAGATTTTTTGTGTTACGGGAAACCCATGGCAACAATAAAAATAACAATGCCCCACCCTCCCACTTCTTTACTGGCCATGATTTAGATGATTGTGATGCAGGCAGGGATGGATAATCTCAGTTGGGGAAATGGGTCTAAGGCAGAGTCAGGAAAAACTTTTGAGAACCATTTTGGGGTTGGGAATACAGCGGAGAGTGGTGTGAAGTGCTGTTTCACGACATGGAAGCTTGCTTTTTGGCATGGGTTGTGCATTGTAACATGGCATAAATAATTTTTGCTGGGTATTCAGATCTGTGTGCAGCCCTGTGTGGCTTGTGGAGCCCCCGTGATGGAATGATGCCAGTGAGGAGTAAAGGAGGAGTTAATCAAAACCTTCAAATACAGCCAACTCCCCTGTGGCAGAGCAAAGGAAACAAACTCTGAGCTTAGGTTTCTGCACTGTGTTTGGGTTTTTTGATCTGGCATCCAGTTTGGATGCCAGAAGTTTCTAAAGCTGGCCTGGTGTGACTCTGATCCTATTTGAAACATTGGCAAAACTCATGTGGAATTCAGTAATGCAAAAAAGAGCAGAGTCTTGGAGTGCATCAGCTAGCTGTTTGGGACAGGGACCGTCTTTTGTCCTTTGTCTGTACAGCACCTCATACAGTATGGTCCTGGTTCTGAGATGTAACAGCAATGCAAACAAATAATAATGTTTTGTGAGTTGATCAGGGCTTAGGGCAAGCATACATGTATGCCACGTGTCTGTCTGTATGAATAAGTGTCAGAATTAGGGAGTAGTGAATATTTAATCACAACAAATAGACACATTTTCTTCTCTCTTCCTGAGGAGCTGGTCAACCATCCAGCTATTTTATTTATTTATTAAATATCACTGGAGATAGTTCAGCAGCAGGGGAGCACTGCTCTGTCTCCCGAATGATGATTGCCATCAGGCTTGAGAAATCAGTCATTTCTGGCAAGAAAAAACTGTTTGGTGGGTTAATGATGCAGGGTAAATACTGACAGTGGCCAGTGGTCTGAGCACACCAGACATGACCTAAGGGAATCATGGATTCTGAGGGGGCTGTTGCTGCTGCTTCTCTGTAATGCGATTGCTTCTTTATAATGGCTTCAACTTCTTCTCCTTCCCCCCCCCCCTTTATCATTATTGACCAAGGAGCATCAGTAAGGCTAGAGAATAAATAGTTCCCTGATGGTTAACAACAGGCTCTCCACCAATTGGAATTCAAGCTGTGCTTCCTGTTATATTCTTTATAATCACACTTTATTGCATAGAGCAGAAAATAAAGCATCTATCTATCGATCCATCCGCCCCCTTTTCCTCCTTGCCACCCCTGGGAAATTGGGTGCCGTCTTCTCACGGAGCAGGTGAGAGGAGGCTCTAGGGCTGAGCAAGCACCAGCGGGACAGGGTGTCCCTGCAGACTGGGAGCCACGCTCCCCGGGAAACCCATTCCCAACGGCGGGTGCAGGAAAATCGATCCATCCGCCCCCTTTTCCTCCTTGCCACCCCTGGGAAATTGGGTGCCGTCTTCTCACGGAGCAGGCGAGAGGAGGCTCTAGGGCTGAGCAAGCACCAGCGGGACAGGGTGTCCCTGCAGACTGGGAGCCACGCTCCCCGGGAAACCCATTCCCAACGGCGGGTGCAGGAAAACCCCTCCCCGCCGTGCGGGACGGCTCCCGCTCGGCACCACTCGCTGCCGTGGCCCCCGGGGGGTGGGGGGGG
>NW_008794753.1:4598397-4612273 GCF_000699145.1 Aptenodytes forsteri | reverse complement strand
AGACCCTGCGGGCCGGCTGTGCCCTCGTCCCTCTGCCCCTCTCGGTGCCAGCGCTCCTTTCTCTCCGCGGCTCTCGTCCCTCCGGTGCAGCCGGGCCTGGTGTCTCCGGGAGCATTTGCTGCTTGGTGAGGGAGAGGCAGCAGGGAAAAGGCTTTTCTGAGGGCTGGAAGGAGGCTGGTTGTTAAAAAGCAGTCTGGAGCCGAGTTAGAGGAAAAGGAATCTAATGTATTTCTAATGGGGATTTGATTCAGTGGAGCTAGAGACACTGTTACAACAGAGCATCCCAGCCTCCGCTGCTGTCGATCAGTTAGCTGAAACTCCTGGTACCCTAAACAAGCTCATCCCCTCCTTACTTATGAGCTCAGAAGTCTCTGTCAAGCAAGGGGGAAAATTCGGTTTTGCAGACTTGTCGGTGACTACAGCCCATGCCTTCACGTGGTGATCAGAGAGAGCTTGCACTCCATGAGCACTGTGACCTATTGGGCTCTGTAGCTAGGCAGAGCTGCTCTCAAAGGTGGATTGCAAAAGGATGGGGCTGTAGCTCACCTCAGCACTCAGTCATACCTGCAGGTCAAATGATAGGAGTGAGACAATACGTTTGCCTGGGATAGCCTTTAAAGAGCTCTGGTGCGTGTGCTTGTCTGTATAAGCTCAAGTAGTGGTGGACAGCCTGGACTGGAGAATGGGGTCAGAGCTGTGTCACTCTGGCAATCAAACAGTATACCGTTTCTGATGCAGAATTACTCAAAATCCACGTGACAATGCTGTTACATGATTTACATTTATTATATTTTTGTTGAGTCACTGTATGTAAAGTTGGATTTTTAAGATAAAATTGAACGCAATCCCTAGGCTGACCCTATCTGCTGTTACTGGCTGAGTTATGTTCCTAGGATACCTTTAATCTAAGGATCTCCTAGTGCTTTCCAGATCTTCATTAACATTTCACCCTTATTTCAGCTTGTTTGTTTCTTTGCGTGCAGATTTCTTGCATGCCCAATCAGTTTGTTTCCCTTGTCAGTAGACAGTGTGACTAGGGTCCCTCCGTGGATTTTGTCTCTGGGATTGTGACATGAGCCTGCTCTAAGCGATGTGACGGGAACACCATAGCATCGGGGAAAGGCCTGATTAGTTGGTTGACTTGTCAGAAGGAAATGCCCCTGTCTTGTGGAGAATTGCCACGGCATATGGGGAGAATGGTCTTGCTTCTGTTCGTGATGGGATTCCGGTCTAAGCTTTATCTTCTGAACTAGTCTGTCCCTTGGATAGAGGAGAATTGCTGACTGCTGTTCTTCCTGAAACGAGCAGGTATTTAAACCCAATCCAGTGATGCAACTCTAGGGTCCCCACATGGGGCAGACATGCAACCCACATTTCTTTCGCAAGGGCAAGCAACTCACAATTCAATCTTGCTCCCGACAGCTTGACTCCTCACTGTTGTTAAGGCACCTTTCAGACTTGAAACTTATGTGCTGCTTGCAATGTATTAGCCAGTTCCAAAAAAAGTGGGAACTGGCCAGCAAATGTTTCTCTCACAGTGAATTACACCTCTCTCATCGGGACCAGAACTCCTTGGACACAGGGGAATACAGGAAACAAAGTAAATATTATTTTGTTATTGTTTAGCTGTATTTTTCTGCTGGTGTTGCCTCCTTGTCTGCAGATGCACCAGGATCCCCAGAGCTCCTGGACCCTTTCCCCCCCCATCTGTTGCCCTCACCCCCACTCCCAAGCAACGGAAATATGTCCCAAAAGTCTTTGCCTCTGGTTAATGGGGAGAGGAGAAAAGAGACCTCTGTAAACTTCTAGGATGTGTCGGGACAACTATTGTTACAGGCAGGTTAAAAGAGACGCACGTGGAGGGGAACTTGGTACTCTGGGGGCAAAGGGGACTGCACACGCAGGTGGGAAGGCCAGGGAAAAATGCTAAAGAGTGAGAGGTGGTTAGCAGCGGTCAGAAGCTGCTAATTACCCCACGCTCCAGCTTGTTCTCATGAGAGCTGGGAAACTGTCTCTTTGATCCTCCTGCATTTCATCTTATAATTGGATGGGGGTTCCAGGTGCTACTGCCAAGCGTTTTAGGGAGCTGATGGAAAGACGTATCTTGAATCAAGGGCCTTGGACAATCCTAGAGGTATTTTCAGTGCTTTGCTAAAGGAGTGCTTGGGATGCTATTCACCTTCTTGTCCCCGTTAAGTTATTGCTAGGGTTTATTTGTATTGTCTCCTGAATGGCCTTTTTTTTACCATACACATCCTTAAGGTTCCACCCTTTTTTACTCAAGTTTCGCGGAGAACAGAGCTGAATGTTTGTTTCCTCCTGCTTAGAAGAGGATTGAATTGGATTAAGTTTGTGTCTCATTGCTGCAGTTCTGTATGACTATTCCAATAAATGGATTTACTGATTTAGTGGCATTTAGTGGTAGCTACTGCAGCAGCAAGTCTGAAGACAGCTCCAAGAACATCAATGGAAAGGGAATTTTGAATTTGTCATTGCAAATATGCATGTTGCAAGCCTGATTCTGGCAACTAGATCTTTTCATGAACAGTACATCCAACCTAAGCAAAACAACTTGAAATGTCAAGATGTAATTTTTGCAATAAGTTGCTCATTAATGGGTCACAGATCAAGGTATTAGCAGAAATCAGCTGGGGAGGATTTTTCCTGTCTATTCCATGAGGAGACAAATCCACTCCCGAAACACCTGGTCTCACAGAAGCTCTGATTACAGACTCTCGTTGCACTGCAGGTTTCTTCAGTATTTCCAGAAGAATTTCTCCTGTGGCACAGCACTGGAAGAATGGAGAATGATAGGGACTGAGAAAGAAGGTCTGTTTGCTTGAAAAGAAGTTAGAAAAATATCAGTGTAGTTAAAGTACTGTATGTATATGTATACATACATATAACAGTATGATCTCTATTATTATTCCAAATAATAATGCCTTTCCCCAGTTGAGTAATACAAATAAGATCAGAAAAGTACCTCTCTCAGAAAAGCTTCCCAAGTGGGAGTTATGCAGTATGAAATGGCTCTATAATTTTAACTGTAAATTTCTTAGTGCAGACAAACCCTGGCTCTTGTAACAGTCCCAGGGAATGTCACAAAAGAGGGCATTAGTGTTACTAAAGGACCAGCAGTTTTCTAAGAAAATGTTTTCCATAATCAGCTATAATCTGAAATGAGATAACAGTGCCTAGATACCATAGTGAGATACATAGGTAGATAGATAGATGGGATGTGCCAGCTACTCCCTGTAACAACCTCTTGAGGATCTCCTTATGAATTAAAAAACCCAGCCACACACTTATCATGAAGGCTTATAGCTCCAGAAGGAAGAAAAAGCTGTGTTCACCCAGGCATGCACGCTCTTGTTGATCTTGACCATGAGCACTGCATGGAGCTGTGTCCCCTCCCAGGACTGCTGATAAGAGAGGAGACTGGGACCCATCATCCCTACGTACTCGTAAAGTAGAACAAGAGCACAGAGGGGAGAGAGTGTCTTTGTCCTCTGTAAAATGTTGTGTTTGCCTCCTGAGATAAAGGTTAAAATGTGCAGGAGAATCCTCAGCAAGGGGTACCAAAGCCGACATCTCTGGTAGTGCCGATATCCCCGGTAGTGCTGATATCCCCAGGGAAGAGAGATGGGCAACCCTCAACCCTGAGCCAAACACTCTTGAATTACAGTTCAGGAGGCAAGTGGTGGAATCTAGAACTGGTTCACACTGCAGAGTCTGTGAATGCACTATGGGTACCACACTCCTTGAATTCTTGGGTATGAGCTCTGCTCCACAAAGAATATGACAGAAAGCAAATGTTGAGGAATTTCAAACATGGATGGCTGGAAGTTAAGCAGACACGTTACTGTGCTAATCTCCATAATCAAGGGCAGGTTGTCTATTGCTTGTGGAGCTGAGATTTGGGGCTGGTTTTATGGGTTTTAGGAACCCCTTGTTTTCTTAGATGATGTGAATCTTCATGTCTGGGCACTGGAGCACAAGCTGTTTCAAGTAGGTCATTCAGATCTCTCTCCCTGCTTTGTCTTGATACAGGCGTTCTGGCTGCTGAAGCCATTTTGGAGCTTTCATGCAGCAGTGGCTGCCATCAACTCAAAGTGAAGATAAAACCACACTGCTGAAAAGATCTAAAATATTTGCAAAAAGGCGTGGGGCATGCACAGAACTGTATCTTAGTTTGAACTGTGTGCTTGCTTGCTTGTTTTCCTGCCACCACAATAAGCAGGACTGGGCCTATGCCTGTACTTGGTGAGACCTCCTCCAAAGAAACCCCAATGGTGTTGACGATTCGGTAGCTTTCAGTCTGTTCTCAGAGGATGTTGGGCCTGGTGGCATTTCATACTTCTCTTTTAAAAAAAAAAAAAAAAGGGGGGGGAAGAATGGGATGCCATGGGATTTGAAACTTCTCAAAGAGAGTTGTTTTATACAGTATTGTTAGTGATGAAGGAATAGTTTAAAACCCTTTTTCTCTCAGTAGAAGTAAGGATCCAGACAGATGTTGACTGTCGCAGAAAGGACTCCAAGTTGCTGTTCCAGAGTTGGCCTGATGACTTCTGGTATCTAGAGCCTCCTCCTATTGTACCACACCACGTGTCCGGAGAGCAACAACATGGGGTATTTCTTCTGTGAGGATGGAAGCAAATGGTAGGGGCTTATGCAAGCTATGAGCAGTAGCCATGGGGACCAGGAAACAAAGGGAGGAGAAAGAATGGGAGGCTCAGCCCAGAATAATGTGGATATAACATCCCTAAGCAAGTCCATTTACCTGGGTTTGCACCACGTCCTGGACTTCTCAAGGTTGACGCTAATAGTGTCACATCCATTTTATAAAGAGAGAAATGAATGGCTTAGTTTGCATTACTGTATTTCAAGAAGCAAACTACAAATCTGATTAGAATGAGGTATAAAATTGCATGGGTGTATATGGCCAATGTGTGTGTGTTTATGTGCACATGTGTACAAACACATAGATTACTTCTAAGAAGCACAACGTGTTTGTGGTAGTCTGAAGGTTAATCCAGACTGGGACTTGATTTTCATGTTCATATTCACTCAGTGAGAACGGATACAATCATTGTAGTTGTAATGAAAATACCGAATATATTGGAACAACGAGCATTCTTGCAGTCAAATACAGCAAATTCCCTGGTGAGTTATGCTAGGTCTACTCTCTCAGGTATTAGTAGGAGAGAGGGGGAGAATCTTGCACTCAATAATTTATAGATCCATAAAGATTTTTTTTTTGAGCAAGTAATAATTCTTTGGAAATTAAGGCTAATTAAAAGCAATACCGTCCCTATAAATGCATTCAGTTACTCTGTCAAGACAATTTTATATTTGTTTCCTATGATGTTCCCATGTGCATCCTAATCAGTGTTTTGCTCTAATTGTGATTAGAGAGAGATTATATCACAGAGACAGACTCGTTAAAAACTGAAGGAAAGTAACAAGCAGTTGGGTGGTAATAGACTTGAGTGTCTTCTGGATATTTACAATGGATTAGGCTTTTTTATTTTAGGGTCAGTGCAGCTTTAACCTATATGCAGTTGTTTATGGCTAATGCCAGCATTGCTTCTGGGTGCAAAGCACACGGGAGAAATGTCTGCATGCTTGATGTACTTACAAGGGAAGACAGGAACTTAAAGATCTCTTTCCTCCAGTACTCATCCTCAGTAATTGGCCCCAACTTCCTCCTAAGTCTTTCCCAGATAGTGAAAAATGAAGTGTGTGTTGGAACCCAGCTTTTTGCCCCTTCAGCTGTTGGCACATCTGTTAGTCTGCTGAGGATGAGATGCAAGTTACCATATGGCTGAAATGTTAGCGACTGAAATTCTGATGACTGCTCCCATAAAGCCAAACTAATATTTCAGCAGCGTGTCTCTTACCAATTGATATGCACAGAACCTTGGGTTTGATATTTTAGCTCTTCCTGTCTTTCTCAGGGTGCAAAACAAAGAAAAATTAGCTCTCCTGTTTACCCAGAATCTATTTTCAGAGTGCACGTGCCCGCGCATCTCTGTGTGTCTGTGTCTAACAATGGATGACCCTTGGTGCCAGGCTGTCACTACTACTGTGTGTGTCAATTGCTACAGGACTGTAGCTGTTCCCATCATTTTATCCGCAGCTATGGCTAACTCTGTGCTGCAGACAACAGCTGAAAGGAATAGCTTTTGCGAACAGCGCAATGTTCAAAATGCCTTTTTATCCTTTCCTCTTGGTGCAAAACTTTAAACTTTGTGACAGTGTACAGAGTATTTTTTCAAGCGTGTGCTGACAATGTATCTATTTGCATGGTGGCTTTTGAGTGTGAAGAGTGAGTGAAAATAGTTTGTGCCATGTCTGAATGCAGATTAGCTTTGGCTAAGGCAAGGAAGACGTATGACAAACAAAATCCTTTTCTCCTGCTGTGAACAAAATAGTTATTTGTAAGTATTTGCCAAAGAGTTTAGATGAACAATTTTAGGCATCAGGCATCAAAATTACCTGTAACCTGCTTGCTCTGACATTTCTGCATTTGCCACTTGTGGTGTGTTATGGCTCACAATTACTTGGTTTTGCTCAGTGATTGAGTTATTGACCTTGAGAAAAACAGCGCTGTAGAAATCCATAGTATGAGATAGAAGTGAATGAGGAGTGTGAACACCTGAAGAGTTGTGCTTCCCAACTCTGCTTTACAGAGATGTTTTCTCCCTGTTTTATGAGTGAAGAACCTGAGTTTGGAGTCACTAGGTGAATTGCTGCAGTCATGTAGTGAAGCAAAGTAGGCAGAAATAGAAGTTGGAATGCCTGACTCCACATGTAGAGAAGTTCAGGTTTGGAAGTCTGACAAACAAATAAAACTCGGTGCTAACTAGTTGCAGCAGGCAGCTTCTCTTGTCCACAAGCATGCTGCATTTGCTATGAAGCAATGCAAGGGAAGGAGCAGAAAAGTTGCCCTTCTTCCAAGGGACTCAAATCACCATGAGGAGATTCAAATGTGTAGATGCCTGTTTACATATTTTTTGAAATTCCCTTTGTTTTGTTTTTGTTATTCTGTTCTTATATCTTATCTAAGTTTTTGTTTGATTAAAGCACTCTGTTGCAGTGTAGTCATGGCAGCAAGTTTACTTGAATGAGTCTCTTTTTCTAGGAACGTAAGATTTGAAAGAAAAGAAAAACAAACCCAAGCAAGACAAGCCTTCATGTGGTCCTGACCCAGCATTTATTCATAATGATGGAGGCACAAGTGAGGAGTGAGTGAGGAGTGAGTACAAAGTTGTTTATGTGCGTTTGTCTCTGTGAGTTCACTGGGGAGACTGCTTATGCCTGTGACTGTAGGTATGTCTTTGGGTATGTTTTGTTCAAATACAATGTACATGTAGAAGAGACCATGTAAGAGTTCTGGTCACAGTGATGCTGAAGTTATGACTGCCTTCCCGTACTGGCATTGACCTAGATAGTCCATGAAACAATTGCAGGGAAAGCACAGCAGCACAAACTTCAGTGAGAATTCCCTACAGAAACATAGGTCCATGTTGATGGAGCTCCTATGCAATGTCTTCTCAGAGTACCATTGTTAATTTAGTAACATTTAGCTGTGGCAGATGGATACTTGCTGCAGTCATATCTGAAACTGCAGTATAGACATAGCCCTGACTAGGGCCTATCTATACATAAAGTTTCACATTGCTGTAATGGTAATTGTTCAGAAACATTCCTAGTAGAATTTGCACAGCTCTCTAGTGGGGTGCAGTTACACTAGTGGAGAGGTGATGTATGCTAATCCCATCATTGCTAGGGCATTGACTACACTACATCAATTTCTAGAAAGAAGGAGAATTAGAACAATACAAAACCTGTCTGCAGAGATGCCCAATGATTTCAAGACTTTAGAACATGTTAGCTGTAATGAATGTGTTTGAAAGCTGTAAGCCAGCTCAGGTAGCGTGTACTTCAGCACCTCCTAAATTGGTCAAGGCAGGTTCTACCTAGTCTTTAATTTGATCTTTCTAGCATGTATTAAAAGCAGTCACGCCTTGATTACACTAGACTCTCCTGACACACTACTTCCAAAGGATTAGCTAACAAGGTTCATCTGCCTAACCTAAAAAAAGTGCTCTGTTTGTGCTCATGTGTTTGTATACACTTATGAATTAAGAGAGAGACCCATGGCTTATTCTTTTATGGCACTGTTTGATGTTGGGATGGCACACCTAATGTTATCTTCTTTTCAGTGGTCACTAATTTTTTATTGTTTTAACCCAGCAACAGATTCCAGCCATACCCAGATTCTTGGATAGTCAGTTTTTCCATGATTGTTTTTGTTACTATGATTGTAGGAGGGAAGGCAGGCAGGAAGTTAGGGAAGTGGAGCAGCAAAGAGTGATCGACAAGTGTTGGGACACAGCCAAGCTTTAGATTAATACAACATGACCGTCATTTCACCATCTTTTGATACAGCGAGTTCTTCTTAGCAGTGGAGCAGAGTACAGTAGCGCAAACAAAGGCTTTAGGAAAAAAAGAGAGAATCTGGTGGAGGCTTTCGTCTGCTTTACAACTCTGGTATCTCAAATCTTTCACAACAGTTACGAGTTAGCAATAAATAACCTCTGAGGAATAGACCAGGGAGAAAGATGCATTTTTAATTGCAATATGTGCAAAGAAGTATAGTTAATGGAGAGAGAAGCACAGGGAAGCTGTCCAACGGCTGGAACTGCAAAGAAGGCAGTTCTTGCCTTAAAAGTAAAGGGTCAGAGAGAATGGTTACGATAACAGCAGCTTTGATATTTAAGGCCTTATTCCATTGGTGATTTCTCTAAGTGCTTTTTTTACATCATGGAGGCATCACTTGAGTGTAGCTAAACTTGTTTTCCAAACCCTTTGCAGAGAAGGGCAATCTCTTGCTATGTTATGGGGGACTAGATCACTGAAGTGTGAAGTCAGTAAAAATTTGCCATTGGTTTTAATGGAAATGGGATTGTGCCCTTTTAATTTAAACTTCTTGTTGCAGAGATCTCAAGGCTGATTCTGATTTAAGTTACCACAACATACCTGAACTTCAACTAGTAAGGAAGAGAGATGAGTCAGTCCTTCTATCATTTGATAGGTTTTCTGGTGCCGTATCCTCTGACAGCACATCACAAAGGAAAATGGTCACTCGGTGCACAGCCAGCCTCCCATTGCAGTCGCAGGGTGATTCTTGCTGTGCAGTATGTGTAGCAGCACACAAAGGTCTCTGAGCTATAGGCCAGGTGACTGTTTACAGCACAGCATAACCACCATACCAAGTCAGAGAGAGAACAAAAAATGTGTTCCCTGCATGGGAAGTTGTTCATTATTTAGAAGAACGGAGCAGCTAGTTTAGAATTAGAGTCCTTGCCTCCCAGGTAAAACTTCCTTCACTTCTCCCCAACAGACTTTTAATTCCTCTAGTTTTTTGAGTACTGATCTACTTAGGCTGGTCACGTAGCTATACAGGGCACTTGTAGGGAAGATGATTTGGAAGAGGTATTTTGTGAAAATAGTTTGATGAGAAGAGAGTTTCTTAAACCACCATTGACTGTCCCAGGCTGTTCTCTTGGAAGCAGACAAAATGCCTGCATTAGATAGGGATGTATGCAATTTACAGCTCTGGTTTGTTGTGTAAGCTCATACTACCATGACACTACTTTCAAGAAAGATAGAAAAAGCTGTGAGTTCCATGGTGCTCCTTTTTCACTCCAATAATTGGTGTAAAAGGCAGTGTTCTGTATCAGTGGGATTAAAAAGGGTGCAGCCCAGCAGTTCCTGAGAAAGCATTTTTTCAGAGGCAAAGCCCTTTCCAGTGTCCTCCTTCCCAACCCTCCTCCCCTGAATACCCACCTGTGCCCTCCCTGCTGTTGCTTTTGCTGCTGGGCTGTCAAAATATCTCTCCTAATGAAGCAGTCTGGCCTGAGGCTACTATTACCTCCAATACTGATCCCGCTGAGCATGGCTCTGGCAGCATGGCTGGCTGTTCACATGCGGTGAGCATAGAGCTGGGCTACACCTGGCAAGGAATAAAAGACAAAAAGCAGTGAATCCTGGCTGTTAGACAGCCTTGATGTCCTCTGGGACTGTGAAAGAGACTCTGGAAGGCATGAATCTGGCTGGCTTGGGTGGTGGCGGTGTGGCTTTGTCGTCTCCTTCCCTGTCTTTCGGTAGGCTCAGCGATTTGGTAGGGACAGAGTTGTTGCTTTCCGTCACCGGTGTGAGTGTCAGGGTAATTCTGTGGAAAGATAGGGAAATGGGGAGAGGAGCTGTTAACTTGCGGTCTTAAAAGTCTAAGCACCCCAACTTCTTTGGGGGAAACAACATGATTCAGTGGATACTACACCAATTGTTGAAAGACCTGTTTTATTATCTAAGCTCTTCTGGTGTACAGGACAGAACTTTGCTGGCATAGTTTTGGACTGTGAGAAACTCACGCTACAGACCTGCTATGACAACGTCAGCAAGACCAGTGCTATAGATGCAGCTGTGCTGACAGAACATTGTATCTCTTCGTTTAGCTTAGCTTAGGCAGAGGCATAATGGTGCCAGAGGTGGCATGTATGGCATATGTGCTGGAATCCTGCTAAGACAGAAGCTCTGGATTAGTTTGTGAACTCCGGCTGGTCATTTTACATGTACCTAGGCGTCTTTCTCCTCCGAGCCTCAACCTGTCTTTCCTGTAAAGGGGCAGGGCCTGCATCTGCAATGAGTTTTTAAAACACTTAGCACAAAGGACCTTTGATCTCAGTTAGAAACTCAGAGGTTTACTGTCACACATGTAAATAACAAATTACATTTACGAAGTTTCCCCTCCTTTTTTGGGTAGAATAATGGAGGCATATCCAGCATAAGTAATTTGTTCATGAAACTGGTGATAGAATAAGGAGGAAAATCTTTATCTCTTAACTTTCAAACCTGTGCTTGAACCACCATCTCTTCTTGTAAAATGCCTTACAGCATAGGTAAAGCACAATGCTTTACACTCTTTGCAGTTGTTGACACATTTGACCTCAGAGAAATAAAAGATCCAGGTTTTGTTTCAATCCAACATGAGGTATTCCAGAGGTGGAGAACTAAATGTTGGAAAATGATCACTATTTACTATATTTACTGTGGTAGTGCCTCTGTGAGGAAATTAAGAATCATACCTTCACTTTGCTAGGTGCCGTGGAAACACACAACAAAAAGACATGGTGATTCGTGCCCCCAGACTTGAAAACATGTTCCAATTCCTCAGTGTGGAATTTGCAAAGCGTACCTGGTTCTCTCTCTAGCCACGTGTGCATGGCTTTGCTTAGATCCCTCTGATCTGCTCTCCAGTGGTGAATCTGTTTACACTAATCCTGAAAGCTCTACTGTTAAGAGACTGGAGCTGAACAACTTCAGACTCCTGCTGTCGAACTCAGACAGAGCTCTTGTTCTTTATTACAGTGGGGAGGGGTAGGGAGGACTTGTTAGTAACTTCTAGTGCTTGTAAGAGACTGATAGGATCAGCCTGAATCTGTGTCTCTTGAATCCCCCCAAACTTCACCGAGTTCTGCCAGAACACCTTACGTGTGTGCAAGAAACCCTCCCTGGTCCAAGCCACGCACCTCATATTGAGCCACCATCATGAGGCCTTACTCTTCCAGTGCTGGACCTCTACACAGCTTGGCCAGTGCACCTACGTCATGACTGGCATCAAGTGCCTGTTTTTTCCAGGAACGAAACACAGCCAAGTAGATGCTGCCCTTCTAGAATGAAGACTGGGCATATTCACTTCACTTATGACTAGGTCCAGATTTGAGCCCAGTTTCTTTAGAGGTAAAAAGCAACTGAGCTGACATGCAGTGGGAAAACTCCATGGCAAGTCACCTTTTCCTTTAAAACAAAAGGTAAATAAAAGTTCTCTGGGTTAGGAAAGGTTTCATTACAGCTGTTTAATAGGGGCAGACTGGATGGTAATGCAAGGTGCCGTTAAGAGATTTGAGTGTGCATCCAAACCACAGAGATCTGAGAAGTCTAGAAGTAAGTACCACAGAAGGATTTGTTCCTGGAGGATGAAGGCCATTCTTGTTCTGCTCTCCTGGGACCCCTCCTGGAGGAAGCATGGAGACTTGTCTTTGGAGAAGGCTGAGGCCAAGCTCTCTCTGCACGTGGAGGTGAAGTTGCCATTAGGAACGGAGGTGGAAGAATAATAGTAACCCTTAGGGCTGTAAAAAAGAAAGAAGGCTTTGAGAAAAAATACCCACTCCCCTGTAAAAAGTGAAAAGAAATCAGTCCCATGAAGCCAAGTTACAAAGAAGATGGAGTCAAAGGAAGTCTGAAGTAGTTCTCAAGCCTTTGCAGAGATCTCAGTGCGGTTCTAGGCATGAAGGTTTTCTGGGAGTGTAAGAGCGAGCAATTCTTCTCACTGTACGGCCTTCT
Source organism: Aptenodytes forsteri (assembly GCF_000699145.1). Lineage (NCBI taxonomy): Eukaryota > Metazoa > Chordata > Aves > Sphenisciformes > Spheniscidae > Aptenodytes > Aptenodytes forsteri. The sequence goes on along the minus strand of NW_008794753.1, from coordinate 4,599,862 downwards.
CACCTGACCTCCATCCAGAATCCTCTTACACGCTTTCACAGAGAACGCCTGTGTCTCCCAGAGCCTCTTCCAAGCATTTTCCTTGGTTCATTAGGTGATAATAGAAAGTGATTTTTCCCCTGTCATCTTGAGCAATCAGAAGCATTAAGAATAAGAGCCTAAGCCTGAAAGCCTAAATGAGAGGGTTTGATGGGTATGTGTATCTGCCTCCTTCATTAGAGCAAGAAGCAAGGATGGCTCCCAGAGCTTGCATTTCTTGAGAATAAATAGGCAAGAAACAAGGACCGTGGTCAAGTAGTGTCAAGAGAAAACTGAGGTTTGGGTCTTAGATTCCATTCCCAGATCTGCTGAACTCCAGAGAGGCAGTTTCTTCCGCCATTACTGGTATGAAGCAATAGCTTGTCCCACAAGTGGTCCATTAGTGGACTTTTTGTAGAGAGGGGTACCTATCAGCTGAGAGCTAAGGGGGGGCAGAAAATAACACCTGTAAGATCTCAGGCAAATCACTTGGTGCACAGATGTGAACTCATCACCTGTATTAGCCCGTATTCACTCATAGAGGGACCGAGTAGCTGCATAACCCCGGCATGAGTACAGCGCTCGCGTTCTGGATCTCAGCCTCTTTACGCTTCAGTTTGTCCACCGGTAAAATGAAGCTAAAAGCAGCTTCCTCAAAAAGGTGCTAGGAGGTGGTGTTCTTTCTCCTTCTCTGTGAATGCTCTGAGATCATCTGGGAGATGGCGCTGAAGTGGCAGGTGCTATTATTGCTCAGAAACTACCCTGCTAACTCTGTCAGTGGCTGATTGTCACAACAGCAGATCCATTTCTCACTGTCTGGAAGGCAAGCTCAACTTGCCACCACCTCTCCTTGTAAGAAAGCAAGTTATTAGAGGCACACCTTGGGACAAAGCTAAGAACTTTTTGTTGTTGTTCTGGGAACTCGCAGGCAGAACTCATACAGAAAACTCTCCTTTCTGCCCCACTTGTGGGGCATATTTCTTGTACGGTGTTTAAGGGGATGATATATTTTTATTTCCCTTCTAGGTAGGATTCTTCCTGCACAGGCAATCCTACTTAGCGTCCAAAGGTGGGGAACTCCATCTTGTTGATGTGACAAATCTCTGTAACAACCATGCAACTTAATGTCGGGCCGTGTTGTCCTCTCGGGGCAGTTCCACATGGACCTCGTGCCATGTCTGCCACAGCTCGCGATGGAAAACGAATTTATACCGTGTCTCCTAAGTCTTGCTACAGCACTACATGGGAAAAGAGAAGGCTCCAGCCTGCCTTCTCAAGGTATAGCTGGTCACAACGGGAGTCTGCCAAGGAGAGCAAGCGGCGGGTATTCCTGCATGGGAGCGCACCCAGGAATCCAGAGGGCCGTGCACCCACCCGGCAGGGTGCCCGCGTCCCCCCGCTGCAGCCCGCCGGAGCCGGGGGGAGCCCCCGGGCCGCCCCGCCGGGC
>NW_008794753.1:4596904-4597801 GCF_000699145.1 Aptenodytes forsteri | reverse complement strand
TGTCTGTGTGTCTCTGTGCGTATATATATATATACGTAGATATATGTAATGTAACACCATGTTTTTTAAAATTTTGTGCAGGAGTGGAAATTAAACACCAACTCGCAGTGATCATAAAGCCTTCGGTGGGAGCGGGGCGAGTCTGCACTTTGCAGGTGAAGGTGGGCGGCCCCCGGGAAACTTCTCCGCCCGGGTGCCTGGAGCCCCGCGGGCAGAGCAGGGAGAGCCGGCACCGTCCGGGGGCTTTGGCCTGCCTGTTTTTTCAGGCTGGCGCCGGCGGAGGAGGGGAGGGGATCGCGGAGCGGCGGCGGGGGCGCAGCGTTTAATTTTAATTATTGCATATAAATAAATAAACCAGGTGTCAGTTTAAAGGAAGGAAGGGGGGGGAGGGTGAAAGGGGGCTGGGTGGGCGGCGGGGAACCCTCCAGCCTGGTGAGAAGGTGGGTCGATCTAGGGGAATCAATAAGCTTTTTTTTTTTTTTTTTTAAACCAAAATAATGTCTACGGCAGCAGAGACCTCTCCGAGATGTCAGGTATTAGTCCGGAGGGGCAGATCTGCGAGCCACACAGCAGCTCCCGGGTCTACGGTACATTAGCCTCTCCGTGGGAGAGGGATCCCAGACAGCTCTGCTGGGGAGCCAGCCCAGGAGATTTGTTAGCGGGCTGCTCCGGGGGATACCAGCCACCTCCGGCACCCGAGCGCCAAAGGTGCTTGTGTTGCTGCTGCTGCTGCTGCTGCTGGCGCATTTCATCCAAACGCCAGCCAGAGCGGGGGCAAGTTGAACCGGAGACATTAGAGCCACTGTGCTTTGGAGAGACGAGGGCGCACGGGGAGCGCAGCAGCACCATGCCTGCTATCAAGAAGGAGCGACTTGACAGGGAAGAGATGGCCCTGGC
>NW_008794753.1:4596330-4596800 GCF_000699145.1 Aptenodytes forsteri | reverse complement strand
CCCACCACCCCCACCACCTCCCCGAGGACCTGATGCTGGAGAGGTTTTCCTCCATCCCGGATTTCCAGCCCTTCTTTGACAACGGAGAGCCTTGCATCGAGGTGGAGTGCGGGGAGAACAAGGCGCTGCTCTACATCAATAAGTTGTGCCAGGGGAGCAAAGGACCCTCTATCCGGTACCGGGGAGAGTGGCTCACCCCCAACGAGTTCCAGTTTGTCAGCGGCAGGGAGACGGCCAAGGACTGGAAGCGCAGCATCAGGCACAAAGGTAAAGGCACTGCTCACCGCTCGGCTTGTGCCGGGGTCCCCACGCTGCTCTGCTCTTCCTCCGCATCCTCCCTCTCGCCCCCATGCTTCGGGAGCGGGATCCAAGGGGGAGGCTTACCGCCTATTAGCATTCGCACGGGGGAGAGCTCAGGACCTGATCTCCTGCGGCCGTGCCCCCCTCCCCCGCGCACCCCCGGTCCCTCT
>NW_008794753.1:4592404-4595430 GCF_000699145.1 Aptenodytes forsteri | reverse complement strand
GGCTGCGCGCAGGCTGCGCGGGTTGGCCGCTGCGCCCGGGCTCCGGGTGCCCCTTCTGCCTCGGCTCTCTCCAGGCGGCGGGAGCGTTGGTACCAAGGTTAGGCAGGGGCTAACGAGGGTTGCGCCGTGCTCCTTTCCACGGTTATCTGTAGGGGAGAAAGTTCGATGAAGGGGTAGGTGGAGGGGGGGAGGGGTGGCTGGTAGGCAGGCAGGCAAGGGGAGGGGTGTTTGTATGGAAGGAGACGCGTGCTTCCCCCCTGCTTCCCTAAATACTTTCCTTTTATAAAGGTGCTGATCCTTCTTCATCTTCTTTTTCTTCTCCTCTGCATCCAGGGAAAAGTTTGAAGACTCTTATGTCCAAAGGAATCTTACAGGTACATCCTCCAATCTGTGATTGCCCTGGGTGTCGAATTTCGTCTCCAGTGGTAAGATTATTGTTAAACTATGTGCTTTAGTTAAGACATCTCCCCTCTCCTCCGCCTCCTTCCCTTAAAAAAAATCCCTTTGCTTCTGTGATCATGGAACCGTGATCTCTGAGGGCTGGGAACTGTCAGTCATTGAGTCTTTGCCCGAGCACTGCTTGCACTGCGAGTGTACCTGCAGTCTAGTTAAAGGCTAGCAGAAGAGGAGTTTGCAAAGAGAGCAGATGGGAAGAGAGCAGTGTTCGACCTAAAGGATGCAACACACAGTGTGATTGTATGGTTTTCAGGGGGAGCTGTCTATACGCAAACGGCAAATCATTCAGCAGCCTCTTCCCTGTTCTCACCCCTTCCTTTTTGTGTATTGTGCAGAGGAGTAAAATGGCTAAATAAAGCAAAAGGGAATTGTAATTGCACCCACGTGTTAGAGTCAGAGCAGCCACAGTTTACAAACCATGAGCGAATTTTTTTAGATAAGCTGAAGGAGGAACAAGCTCATCTCAAAAGGCTTACAACTTTTACAACATTCACATCATAGATCACAGTTATTACTTTTACAGATCTATCTTTCCCAACTTTTCAGTTCCTTGTGTTTTCTGCTGTCTGCCTTTATCCTGAGACTTTCAAATCTCTATATGACATCAACAGTTTCATGAAAAAGATGTTGATGCTATAAATAAAAAGCTACTGAAATCATAGTAAACTAAGGCGTTAAGAACAGTTCATCATGTGTAAAAATAACCATAAAATACAATAACGTCTAAATGGGATGGCAAAGCTGTTGGTTTGTGGAACTAAAGCGGGTCTTGGTCTGAAAAAAACACCATGACTTAAGACATTGTCAGTAGCACTGCGGAAACAGATGCAGCTGGAAATTTACGTACTTTTATCCACTGAAATCAACCATTTTTTCTTTTATTGTTTCTTTGAGATCAAACGAACAATCTCTTTTCACATGCAGTATCTTTATGATTCTGCACGACAGACAGAATTGCGAATTTAACTTATTTCTGCATAGTGTATATGTGCATGCGTGCTTATGTATACAAATACACACATTCACATGGGAAGGGGCTTAGAGCAAAAATCAATAGTTACATAAATTAAGGTGAAGATACCATCTCTGCGATGCGAGTCTCTTGCGTCTGTTTTGTGTAGCAGCAGTCCGTACCAAAGCAATAACTGCCCATCGAGCTTACGAGTACTAGTTATATTGCAGCATAGCCGTGGTATTTTAAACCCAGCAAACCAGATAGACTGAAACCTGGCGTTTCCGACGGACTCACGTAGTTCCTCTGAGTTTATGGGGCAAAGTGTGATGTGTAATAAGCTTTCTCCAGTTTTGAGTTTTGCATATGCTTTAATTACCTATCACGCAGATCAGAGGCCAACAAGCAGTGATCTGCAGACCACAGTGATACACCACAGTTGCTGGTGGTGTCGAGAAGGGTCTGGCCAGATGACACTACTGGTCACTTTCTGCGTACTAGGTTGCATTAGGTGGTAGCCAAAATGACACGTTGCACTTTCCTAGCAGCAACATTTTAACAGTTGCACAGGGATACCATGTATTTACAGATGGGAAGGCAGCTCTGCATGAAACAAGTGTCTTTTAAAATAGAAGTGAATTTGAGAAGTTCGGAGAGAGGAAAAGAGAGGTTGGTATAGTTTTGGGAAAGGAGAAATAAATCCTTCTGGACTTGCCTCCTACCGCTTCCCCAGCTGTATAAATTAGTTAGAGGGGGTTTTGATGTCAGAATTTGCACAGTGAGCACAAACCCCAGTGAGAGCTTTTATCAGAACTCTTGTTTCTCGGTGCTTACTGCATTTTCTGTGCTATGATTAGAACATATACCTGACCAAACGACAATTTCACATTTTGAACCTGAAATCTTTTGGTAGTGCCTTGCCATAGCTACATGCACTACACATTCAAAACAGTTACACAAGAAGGATTAAAAATCGGGCATGGTTTATCTTTCCCCGTTTAGTGATCACCAATTTAAGCACCACTGAGATCAAAGGGCTGTTTCTCCTCAAATGTAGAAATGCTTTATATTTTACAGTGTAGGTAAGTAGAGATTTGCAATGCCTGGGTCCTTGCGCCTCTGTGTTATCACATGGCGGGTATGGAGACGGGGAGCTCATTCTGTCACCAGCTGGTTCTACTGATCCGAAATCAGTCCTTGGACAGCGGGAATAGGCCAGAAAAACTCAAGCATTGCCTTTGTGACGGGGCAAGCCAGCTGCTTGTAGGCATCTGCATCTCCCCCCATCTGCTAACTGCAGGCAGAAAAGGAAGCCCTCCAAGGCCCCGGCCCAGCTCTTCCTTCGGGAAGGGTTACATCCAATTTATCCAGCCCTGCCACCCTTGTCCAATCAGACTGGTAATGTCAGGGGCTTTAATCAACGGCAGCGATTGTTCTGAGGCCCGGTCTGGGTCTTTTTCGGGGTTAGGGAGAGGAGGGGTTGATCTGGAAAGGAAATTGCATCGTGCCGCAGAGCCGGGTTGGAAAACGCGTCTGAGGAACCAGAGCTGAGCCTTGCACGAACCCCCCCGTGCCTGACTCGTTACCGGCTGGTCCGGCTCTCCGCAATAAAACCGAG
>NW_008794753.1:4550050-4591906 GCF_000699145.1 Aptenodytes forsteri | reverse complement strand
AGGACCCCCGGGAACGGGGGAGTGCAGGGGGCTCCCTCTGGGGCTGGGGAGGGCATTCCCTGTGCCGCTTTGGGGGCTGGAAGGGCAGAGCCATCCTTCCCGGGCCGGGTGTGCAGTCAGCACAGCGGAGGCTTTAGCGGGGAAGTGGTGTCTGCATGGCACAGTGCCGTCTGCTTTTCTCCCCAGCTCTGCAGAGATGGGGAACGGGGCACTGTATGCTCCCCCCACCCCATGCCCTTCCGGAGAGTGACTGTGCCTCCGATTTTCCTGTCCCCTTTTCTTTGTACCCTAGCCTTTGCACCCGAGATTTTTCAGATCTGGAGGGGAGGAATGGCACGGGTCTCAGTCCCTTCAATTTTTTTGGAGGCACAGGATGCCAAGTGTTCACAAAGTAAGTTGTCAGATGTGAACAGGGGTCTTCCCCCATATTTGTACTTGTCAGTTCTGGGCAGACACAGTTCATCTTGTTTGGAGCCCTGGACGGATTCCAGTCTATTCTGGTGAAACCCATTCACTACAGGGTTCCCTCTGTCCCCATCAAACTTCCCTCTGTGCTCCAAATACCGCTCATGCATTCTCTCCATCTCCACTTTCAAACCCACAGCTGGGGCTGGTCTTGGAAGTGTGCTCACTGGCAGTGGTCTTTTTAGCCAGCGGGAGGGGGAAACCCAATGGTCTTGAGAACAGCACTAAAATCTTTATTGCTCAAACAAAATATCTTAGATTTGCAATGTCTAGCATCGCATATCCAATGTAACAGCGGAGAGGCATTCCTTACAATAGATACACTTCGATTGTTTCCATTATCAGACAGTGTGGCCCTTACTGTGTTTTTCATACTAGCCATGCTGCCTCTGAAAGCATGTTGGGACTGGACGTTGGCTGCTCCTCATCCTCTTTTCCCATCTTTTCTTGGACAGGGTGTCTGTTTGAAAGGTAGCCTGCGTTGGAGTTTGAGGTTCGGGTCACAGGTAAAGAAGGAAAGGCAAGCTTTCAGAAAGCTATCGTGATATGGCCATATTCAAACAAAACAAAAAGCACGATAGAATTTTCTTTTTTTTTTTACCCCATCTCCTTCGTGGCGTGTCACGACACATGGTAATTCTGCATAACTTCGTCAATGACAATGGTAATTCATTTGCCTACTGGGGCTGTGTTTTGCTCTTGATTTGATTTATATGTGATTCTTCTTACTTGCTGCTTTTTGCTTTCCATCGTCATCGTTGTTGTTGTTGTTTTCTTTTGATGCTTGCTTTCCATCGTCATCGTTGTTGTTGTTTTCTTTTGATGTCCCTGAGGTTAAGGCATTAGTCCAAGACTTTGTCAAGGATGGATAAAGTAACTGTCTGCTTACTTAAAAAACCGAATGCCAGTAATCGGCAAAGTCCCTGTTATTTAGCCCTAAGATTTCGGAGCATTGTCCTGTCTCCCTGTTTCAGAGGTGCAGGGGTGGAAAGCAGCTCTGCATCTCCCCCAAAGTGTGACTTTGCATGACTTGTGCTATTGGGTTCTGGCTGCAGCTGCATTCACTGCCCTTCCCCAGTGATGCCCTTCTGGCCACCGGGCTGCCCCGCAGTTTGCCTGGAAAGCCAGGAAGAGAGCTGCACAGGGGGAAAGAAGGGAGATGCCCGGGCTACTGAGCAGATCCCTGTGCTGTGGGATCCAAATTCAGAGGCTGGCCCAAGAAAGGGAGTCTCCCACACTGGGTGTGAGTCTTTCAAGAGAACTTTCCTATGAGAAGAGGGCTTTGCCTGCTGGAAAATTTAGTTGGCTGCCTGTAGAGGCAGGATTAAGTCTGAAATTTTACTTTTAACTGAACAGATTAGATTTAGGTTCCTTTCTGAGCTGCTGTGGACTTAAGGATTGGAGCTGGAGAATCTTGGGGTTTATGTGAAGAGGACTGTTTTCATAACTTTGCCTTCGTGTCTCTGGGGGCTGCTTTATGAATGTGGAAAAAACCCCTCTGTAAAGCAGACTTATAAACCTTTTTATCCCCCCAAGGTCTTTGGCACAGTCTGTTGATTTTTATTTGTGGTTTCATGCTGATTTGGATTGTTGCTTTTAATCCAGCACATTTTAGTTTAGGTTAGCATTTGTTGGAGTTTTTTGAGTTGGCTGGGTTGGTTGGTTTGTTTATTTGTTTGTGGGTTTTTTGGTTCTGTTTGTTTTTTTAATGGACTTCACTCAGGTGATTTTTAGAGTGTGTGTTGCACTGCAAACTTATAAGTTAAACTTGAATGCTTATGAAAAGTTTATTGAAAATCTGTCAGACATCACCTTTATAGAGGAGCTGGAGATAAGGTATGTTGTGCTCTTAAATGGGGTGAGAGACTCACACATCCCAGACAGTACTGGGGAGAGGTGCTGAGTTTGAGTCCACAGCCTCAGCTTGCAAGGCTTTCTAATCCGAGAGCAGTGAGAACATGTATGCCCGCTTCTCTCACAGAAGGGTCCCTAAAATCAACCGCTCTTGGGTCATACAGCACTTCTCAGGGGAAAACTGAGAGCTTGAAATGGGAATCAGTGTAGATATGAGAGGTGCTCCTAAATGTATTCTGCATTGGAAGTTATTCCTAATCGTTCTCAAACTCAGCTCATGAACAGGGCACACTGCAATTGCATGGTGTTGCGCACTGTCAGAGATTTGGAAGATGGGTGTTACACCAATAAAATGACTAGTTATTATGAGGCAGAACAAACCCAGATCAATGGCGCTAAGAGTGCCAGCACAATACTGACGGATTTAATTTTGTGGATTATTAAATAATACTGACGGATTTAATTTTGTGGATTATTTCCAGAGGGTATTCCCTCTGGAAAGGAAAATATTAATTGGATTGTAATCTTGTGAGTGAACAGCAGAGATGTATAAGCAGCTATGGCTTAGGAAAACAATTTTATCTTACAGGGGGTTTTAAGGAGTTCCAAGTGGGGGAGGCTTGCTATAGCGCAAGAGCTGTAGTGAAGATTCTTGCTGTTTCAGTGAGCAATGATGAGAAACTGAATGCAAAAGGTCTTGCATGATGGAAGGACAGAGGAAGATCCATCTGTAAGTTCAGTTTAGTGTTTGTGAGGTGTTTGTGAATAACGGGCCAAGCTAACCCTCCCTGAAAGAGGGTGAAAGAATATTTGTGCTGAGGTTGGCGTGTATGAGGGATTCTGCTTGGAGTGAGCAAATTTCCTCCTGCTGGGATTCCATAAAGACTGCAGAGGGGGTTTCCTTGTCCCGCAGACTTTTGCGTGGTGTTGATTCCCTGGAAGAGCCAAGACAGAGTGTCATTTCTGGCACTGTGGTGTTAACATTCTCTGGTGGGCTCAGTTGTAGGAAGAGGCAGTTTCTGAGCCCTCAGCCCCTGTGGGAATAAGTTTTACACACTAAGTCAGCAGATGCAGGATGGGCTTTGCAGCTAGCACTGCCTGCCCAGTGAATCGCACTGTACTCCATCAGGTCTAGAAAATCTACTGGTCTGAGGAAAAGAAAGTTAGGCATGGGAAGAAAGATAGATAAATAAATACATAGAAGCAGGGAAAGCAACATCATCTTGTTAATGGTGTGTCAAGGGCAGTGTAAAGGTGACATAGGATAAGTAATTTTGCTGTCAAAATTATTTAGAGGTGTCATTAAACTGCTTAGGGCTGTCTCTACTGCTTCAGGGCACAGACACCTGGTTTTAATTTGCAGTGGTCTATGTCCAAACTTGCTGGCCTTATTCAAAGGGATCAGTGCTAATTTGGAGCCTGGTGGCAAATGCCTTCAGTGAACACGGCATCTGAATGGCAGAGGTGACTAAAGGATTAGAATTAGCTCCCTCATAAACTTTGTTCATTTTTCTTTTCCTGAGGTTTAAAACTATCAACTAGTTCAAGTTTGCAGAGGTGATGAACTTTTCAGATTGCTTGGTCTGGTTCAGTTACGGGACAGGGAGAACAGAGAAGCCGTTTCCTATTGGCCCTAGACTTTGGAAAAGAGATCCACTCTGTTTTTAATGAAGTAATGCTTGGTCAGAATTTTATGCTTGCAAAGTCACTTTGTTTTATCTATACTTTTCTTCCTTTTTTTATCTTTTGTTTGTTTTTTGTTTTTGCTCTGTTTTTAATGAAGTAATGCTTGGTCAGAATTTTATGCTTGCAAAGTCACTTTGTTTTATCTATACTTTTCTTCCTTTTTTTATCTTTTGTTTGTTTGTTTGTTTTTGTTTGGGTTTTTTTCCTTCTTCTGCATTGTCTTATTCTGTTTCTCTTATGCACAGTCCATTTCCTTTATCTGGAAAACGTCTTGCTACACAGCAGATTCTTGTTTGGCATCTATGGCCTCTTCTCTCCCTTCTTCCTTCTCCATATTGAAATGCATCATCTTCGCTTATTCAACAGCTGAAGAATCACCATTCTCACCATTTCGGGGCTTTTTTCTGTTAGGAGATGCTCACCTTCCTCACTTCTGGTAGGTGTCAGTGAAAAACTCATTATAGGGCTCCGTGTCCCAAAGTTGTGTTTTTCAATTGAGGGCAATGAAAGATATCTCCTGAAGAGTTATTTATTGTTGCAGGAATCGTGCATTTTCATAAATAAAACTGAAAACATCTTTAGTACCTCTGCTTTACTCTCATACTGCTCTTGTGTGAAGGTAAATCTTCTGTATGTACCACCTCCACTGTTGGAGCAATGCATTTCCTTTCTTTTATTTTTGGCTCTGTTATTTTAACAAAACCAGTGAGAACAGAGAGGAAATTACACATTCCCCTGGGTCATAAATATAATCTGATATGGGATTTTCTTGTAACGTGTCTGAGGACGAGGAGGGATTGATGGAGGGAATTCCCAAGCATGGAAAGAAAGGTTCTTGCTTATTTATTTTACCTCTAGTCAATGAGGAACTTTTAGCTTTTACTGATTTCACTTTATTTTGCACATGATACAAAGCCACAGAATCTGGGAATACCGTCAAGCCCAAATTTGCCCTGTTCTTTGATTACCTGGACGAAAATACTCCTGCATATCAAATCCCTCATTTTAAGATGTCAAGGTCGCTTCAATCGGTACGCAAAGTAGGCTTCTTTAACCTTTTACATCTTCAGCTAGAAAGAAACTTGTGCCAGCATTCGCCAACAAGCCAGGTCATTGAAGGCAGTCTCACCTCCGTGTAATGCGTACGGCCATCAGCGAAGACTGTTGTCCCCATGGCTGCTGTACTGTGGCATTAGACTAGGGGCTCATACAAACAGCCTTGCTTTTTTCAGTGTGGTGCTTGCCAGAAAAAGGTGGTGTTCATCTGCGTGTGTGCTGCAGCAGCAGCTTTTGCTAGTAGAGATGTCCTCTGTATTGGGCTAAAGTTGCTGTGTTTACCAGCACACGTCCAGAGCTCAGCTCTTTGAAAGTGATGGAGCAAGAGGCCTTGTCGTGCCTCAGTGCAAATTGAAGGCAGTTGTCTGTGAGCGAGTTCTGCGCTGGTGCCTTGATGTGGTCTTTTCTTTATCACATTGTAAAATGGAAAAAAAAAAGACTTCATAGTAAGGTTTAATCAACATTTCTAGGAGTAACAGCATCTTCTGTCTTAAGATGTGAGATGATGGGCAGTACCTGTTACTTCTTGCATTGTGCTAATCAATTAGGAAGGTAGAACTTTTTTGAACGGTTTCCAGAGAATTAAGAAGCAGGAAAACTTGAGAGCTTTTGGTGTTAGAAGAGACACTCGACAGCCTTTTGGTCTAGAAAATACATCTTCTAAAATATTTCTGATGATGACACTGCAACGAAGTTGTGTGTTTGCTTGTAGTTGATTCCCAGTTTAGTGCTGGGATGTATGATTGTTTCAGATAATTTAAAAAGCAGCTCTGGGATTTTAAACAGCTTCAGTTAACTTGGGCCTCTTAATCACCACAGCTTCTTAGTATAAAACTTTTCTCTTTCTTTTGAAAGCAAGCAGACCACTTTACCAGCCTAGTTTGCTGTCTATGAGTGTCTTACCCCTAGGAGCTTGTATTTATCACCGAGTCTCTGGGGCCTTGCTAATTCAGAGTTATGAGTAGATTCCACTCCAATGGTAGCTGCTGTTCTGCCTATCTCTACCCATCAAATTGCAAAAACTCCCTTGTAACCCCATCCTTTCTTTTTATCTGGAGATGAATGTGATAGGTGGTACTCAGCTCTGTTGAAGCTGCTTTTGCTGTGTTGCTAGGGTAACCGGAGATAGCCCCTGAAGACAGGAAAGGGCAAGCATTCCTTTCTGCCACAGTCTGGAGCATCAGTGATTGAATGAGATTAGATAGAATTAGATAATCCTGAAATTCACAGTGATTTGACGCCAGACCTTTATTAAATAAGTAAAAGTACCAGCCCTTATAGTAAAAATGAATTCTTTTAGATCAATAACTTTTCCCACCATTTGTCACAGCTGTGATTCTTGAGATCTCTTTTTCTGCGACATGGGGTGAACCACACAAGCGAACCTTTTCCCCCCACCCCCCTCCCAGAGGGGACGATGATATCAATTCCTCTTTTATTTCCCCCTTGTGATTCACCCACTTAACTGTAAAGTACACTTACAAAGGAAGGCACTACAAGATTCTTCAGCGATGGTTCAATGAACTAGAGTTTACAATAGTAGTGTTGCTTAAACATTGTACACCATTAGTCTTAAGTATTATAGTGTTTTAGGGTCAGTTTAAAAAAACAAAAAAGAAAATAAGTTGTATATTGTGAATGGCTGGGTAGTTTTTTGTTCCTTGTGCGTTCAGTGCCCAAAACTGTTGCGACCTCATCCATGCCTGGCATGTTCCTGCTTAGCTGCAATAGAATTGGTAACATCATATTCTGATCTAAAGTAAATGTGGGTTAAAATAAGCATGGCAGTGTGAATGCAGGATTGGACTTTGATCACAGTCAGTCTAGATTTACATCAGTTTAACTCTGTTGACTTCTTTTTCATCTTTAGACTGGCATGGCTTGCGTCAAAATTTCGTGTGCATCAGAGGACACCTAGCAGAGCATGGAAAATTTGGTGTGTTCTGGCCCTCAAGCAGTTTTGTTTCTTATCAAGCTAAATTGGCTCTTTCAGAGCAGAGGGCTGATTTATTTATTTTTTTGGTGGTGGTGCTGCCCTTCAGGTGCAGCTCCAAACACCAGTGCTGAGGTTTTTGCAGGCATAGTGGACAGTATGTGGTCTCAAAGTAGTCAAGAAGCAGCCCATCCAGAATGAGAAGGACAGCCTGCATACTCCTTATAAGGATGCTTTTAATTCTGAATAAAAACATCATACATTTGGTCTGGGTTTTTTTAATCCCAAAATTAACAATGTGATCCCTTAAAACATTTTTGACTTGAAATTCATGAGCTGGTAATTCAGGGCTGGAAGTCTATGGATCTGCACTTCTTTGCATCAGCAATGTGGATCTGATTTTTTGAAGTCTCACCTTGCTGTGATGGATTTCTCAAGAAATAAGTTCAGTAAAAGTAATTCCATGAGGCTGGTAAGCATTTCTCTCCCCTGGTGTGTGCAAAGGGCAAAAATCATCCTTGCTTTGGGAGGATTTAGTTCTTCCATTGATGTCTCTGCTATTGTCTTTAAACCACTATAGAATCTAAAAAAAGTGTGTTTAAAGGATATTTGAAATTATATGCTCTACAAGTTACTGTGCTTTTCCTTTAGCAGTGTGATGGCTGAAAAAACTCACATCTTGAGAGTAATTCTGTTGTTGTGGTGGGACTCCTAATACCCTGGACTGCTTACCACACCAAGCTCTTGCTTCACACCAAGAGTGAAAACTATTTTTTTCCCCCCATATCACAGGGAAATACTTACATGCAGCATAGTAAGAGAGAGGGAAGGACAGAGGAGTCTGAAAAACGTTTGTGTGCGAGTACTGTATCTTAAGACCAAACTCTATCTTGATCTGTACTGTGTATAATTCTGCCCTCACTAACAGGGTAACAGGACACATTGATGGTAGAGTATTTCTGCTTGGTACATGAGGATACAGGCAGTCTGAATTCTCACCCCCACCTTTATCCAGGATTCAAGTGCACTGAAAAGAGGAGTTGAGCGATGAAGTGTCGAATCCTGCTAGGAAGCAAAGCCAGGACTACTACTCCAAAATACAGAAAAAGCTGGGATTCAGAACTCTACCCCACCACGGAAGCAAGATGATTCCAGCTTGTGATCAAGTCTCTCACCTGTCCTGCTGTTCACTGCCTGTGGCTGCTTTGGGAAACGAGGCCCCAGGTATCCCTAGAGTGGGTAAAGCAGAGGAGCTGTTGCTGTATCACATCCAGTGTAGCTACTGGAAGAGCAGGAAATACTGTATGAAGGGAAGTGACCCAGGTGTTCATGTTTGTTGCAGGTGGCAGCTTCAACCGGGATAATCACGCTCTGTTGCCTAGAGATCTGCCCCACATGAACCCTCTCCAACTTTGGGGGGATCCAAGATGTAAGCCAGGGAAGAATCTGGCTTCCTAACTTTAGTAGTGGTACAGTAAAGACCACACATGAGTTCAATACATAATAAAGTCTAGGTATCAGTTGCTTCAGTGATTTCCCATGTTTGGAGACCAGCCTCCACCTGGGGAGGTCTCTCGGTGCTGACAAGGAAAGTCAATTGGAAACATACACAGTGCAGAATTCTTTGTGGTGAGGTTTGCGCTCCAGCTTTACATTGCTTGAATGTTTTAAATTGTACTCCAGAGAAGTTGCCCTTAATTTGTAGGAACTCTTTAATGTCATCTCAGTACATGATTCTTTTTCTAAAGGCTTGTTACCTGCCTGGATGGAGCTGGCTGACACTGAAGAGCATAATGAACTTGGGTACTTGGGGCTCTTGTGTGGATTGGCATTGGGGATCATATTAGGTGGCTGCTAACCATTTGCTTCAGTGGTAAAGCACAGGGCATTTGGAGAGAAGGATTTTGCTTTGGCTGATTGCTGTTTATTACCACTGAATATACCTCCCAATATAATAGGCATCGGATTTTGAGATGTCAGTTGGCAGCAGTCCTACAGCATGTTCCTATGGACAGGGAGGCATCTAAAGCCAAAACATAATTATGCAAACTCAGTGTTTCATTAAGAAAACCCAATTTGTAACTTGCAGAATCAAACCCATAGCCTGCACTTCAGGATAATCATCCTGCATATACTGGCTCTGTTCACTTGTGGAGTAGAGTAGTGAATGCTGCGGGCTGGCAGTCAAGTGTCTGGGCCTCTGCCCTTTTCCCTGCTGAGGATAACCCACATTGCTTTCTCCAACCTTTGTTTTCAAATGCAGCTGCTTATTTGGGATGTTTAACTTGGCTTACCGAGGAACATACTTTCTCAGGGCCCACGTGCCTTTTATTCCCTTTCACATCAGGAATCTGTGCAGTGTTCGGTACCCTTGCATGGCCTTTGGAAATGTAGGCACTAACCTTTCCGTGACTCAGCTTCCCCATATACAGGCTGGGGAGAGCACCTCTGGTATTGCGTACGGAAATTGAAATATTTAGATTTATGGGTTAAAAGGGCGAGAGACCACTGTTACCATCAAGACTGAGTTCTTGCACTATAATAAGCGATAGAACTTCCCCAAACTAGTTCCTGTTTATGGTAGCTTGTCTTTGTACTTTTCTTTTTAAGGAAAGCATCCAGTCTTGATTAAATGTCCTGGTCCTGTCCTGCATTGATCCTAGTAAGTTGTTTCAGTGGGTAACTACTCTCACTTTTTAGGAAACGATGGTGATATTGCGAATTTGAATTTGTTTAGTGTCACATTCCTGCCAGTTGGTCTCCTTACAGCTTTGTATGTCACTCTTTGGAACTCCCTTTTAGTAGCCATAGACCATCATCAAGAAACCTTTTAGCCTTCTCCTTAGTGAGTTAAATAGAGTGAGGTCCATCAGTCTCTCCACATAATGAGGCAATCCCAAATCTTTAATCACCTGCGTGACTCTTCTGCAAAACCCCTGACACTATATATCAGCGTCCATCTTGAACTGTTGGCACTGTATTCAAGTAATGTCAATCATATATATTATATGTACACACACTATAATTTTCCTGCTCTGATTACTACTCTGGCATTTATGTCCACGTTATTGATATGGCTAGGGCATTGCCCATGATAAACCTCTTCACCTGATTCCCACCCTGACTCTTGCACCCTTTTCAGAGTCACTTTTTCCTGGGATAATATTGCCTGCTTTTAAAATGCCAACTTCACCCACTAGCCCACACTATTTATGAGCCTGGGATTTCGTTACTTGCCATTAACTCGCACATTCTCTGTGTTAACCATCAGCGATGACTCTTTGTTTTCTTCCAGGTCATCGATAAAAATATTAGGGAGAATTGGTTACACGCTTATATTCTGAGGTCTTTTAATCACCTTTTAATCCATTTAATTTGTGCCATGTTGACTTGTAATGCTCTAATTTCTCATTCAAAAAGTTGTGTGGTGTAAGATCAAATAACTTGCAGAAATCTAAGCACATTACACTAGCACTATTGTCTCAGCAAAAAAGATATATTAGTTTAACATCTTTTCCATTAACAAGCTTTAATTTGCATAAATTATATCACCCTCCTTTAATTTATTATTACTTGTCCGGTTTCCTCTATTTCATTATTTCTCCTGGGGGTTATAAAATTACTTGGATTATTCTGCTTATGCTTGTGCTTTTTAAAATACAGGCACAGTGCTATGTTCTCATTTACCTTGTATTTCCTCATTGTTCCGAGGCTCATTAAAAAACCTGAGTGAAGTGTCTAAAGAACTTCTCTGGCTAACTATTCTGAAACTCTTTGAGAGCAAGTTATCTAAATCTGCTGATTTAAAACTACATAACTTTTGAAGTTTCTGTTTGGAAACCTCCTAATTCACTGCTGGAATGAAAAGTATTTCATTTTCATGCCATGTTAGAGCTAGCTTTTTCTCCCAGTGCAGAAACGAAGTATTTACTGAACATTCTTATTTTTTCAGCATTTCTGACAGTTCTACCATTCCCATCTAGTAGTGGACTGAAACCATTATTGCCTCCTGTCCTCAATAAACCAGTGTTTACAAACCAGTTTGGAGTTCTCCAATGAATGAAGGAATTATTAAAATTACACGTGCAATTATTTAAGATTAAGATCTTTATAATGGGTGGGGAAGGACAGGCCTTCACCGCTACAAAGGCCCTTTTCCACATATTATGCTGATGAAATGTCCAACTGTCTTAAGGTCTGTTACTCCTTAGTATTTGCTTTATGTCTCGAGTCGGATTTCTGCCTTTTTACCTCCTGTTCAGTGTTGGTTTAATTGGAAACCTGGCGTGTGGATCAGCTGGTGGAGCATTAGGCCTCTGTGAAGAGAATGATGCTTTCTCTTCATCTTCTCAATGTTGGTATATGCTGCTTGCCAGGCTGAGTGTTTACAGCTTGCGGGTTCGGGTAATGAATAGATGTGTTGGGCTTCAGGAAAACGACCTCTGTGGCTTTCTCATGAAAGCCAAGCCTTTTCCCCCCATCTAGATGCTATTCTAGCTTACGCTCCTCGTCTGGCTGCTTTTGTTTTCTCCTGATCTTTCAGTCAAGTCTTCCTGTCTGGCCACCAGATTACGAAGCAAGGTGGTATTTGAATTATCTAAAGAAGTGATCACGGTGTGTTCTGTCAAAGCTTGCAACTCCTTAAACAGTCAAATCTACCTTCCTCCGATATTTGCTTTAAATGATCTTGGAAAGGCATCAGTACAGGGTTGTACGTGCAAGAGAAGAGGTGGAGATGTGATACCTCTGGAACTTTCAACTTCACTCAGTTCACTTCAGTCAGTTCAGTGGTAGAATTCTCACTGCTTACTAGAATAGCCATTAGGAAATACCCTGTCGTCCACCTCCCTCTTCACAAGACTTGTATTCATCTGTACAGAGAAACATCCCCGACATTGGCTTGCACTAAGATGCTGTGCTGTTAGCCTTGGCTGGCATGAAACATCTTGATATCCTGCGAGCTGTGAAACTTGACATATGCTAAGGCAGTAACAGGAAGAGAATCTTTCCTCAAAGCTTCCCTGGAACGTTCTGACAGTATTTAATCTGTCGGGGTCTACTATGTCATTCAGACTGATCCCAGTAGGCCGACGAGTTAGAATCAATAATATCCTTGATCAGCAAATAATTCTACCTTGATCAGAGAATCCTGGTAATTAGGGCTGAAAAAGATGTGTGACATCACTCAGGCTGCTCCACAGAGTACTCTGAAACATGCTGGCATTTATGCTTGTGTTTCTTGGGGCTTTTTTGGCTGCTCTTGTAATATAATGTTAGCTAGGCTGTGCTTTTGAAGGAGGGCTGCATTATTATTGCCAGAAAGTGACCAATATTAGGTGCTGCATTATTTTCCGTCAGTATGAAAACCCCTGTTTTAAAAATGGAAGAGATGAGGGAGAAGTGGGGCACGAGGAGAGGAGATGATCCCTTGTAATCATCCAAGAAGAGAGCTGGAAATGGAGTTCAGCCCCTGTGTCACAGTCCCTGAGGCTCCATTCCCTTTTAGCAGATGCCCTGTTTATCCTCAGACCTCTCTTGTGTCAGCCCCAAAAGTACCTCCTCTGCTTCCCTGACCAGAAGGCATTATTCCTGGGGAGCAGAAGGGGTGCTCAGTCTCCACGGCTCACTCAATCTTTACCTGTCAGCTAAGATTGACCAAAAAAGAGAGGCCCCGCTGTGGCAGCACTTTGGTGTGATTTGACAGGCTGGTCAAAAGGACCTGAATCAAGATCAACCCACCTTAACATACAGGCTACTAGACACCTACTTGGCAGTTACCCTGACAGTGTCACCAGACTGGGTTTGGCTGTAGACACTGAGGTAGATGTAAGTGGCTTCCCCTTTTCTTCTTTCACTGATGCCCTCATCTCTCCTGGAGTTTGGAATTTGCGTAATTGGAACAACTTGCTTATTTGGAATGAAATCGCATCCATGGGATTTAGCTGAGCGACACTCAGTGCAGAGCTCAATGGGAAGGAGAAGGTGGTGAAGGAAGATACTTTCTTTTATATAGCTCTTTCATGGTAGCTGAGAGCATGTTTGTTCTGTGGCATACATTAGAGCAGCTTAGGGCTGGTTTAAATGGTTTCTGAGTGAATGTGTGGGAAATGGGCTGGAGTGTGCTGTGCTGGGGTGAAGGCTGCCCCGGAAGAGTTAGTCATCAAAATGTAAAGCACATGTGTGGTGTGTTACATACCAGTCGTGTCAGGTGTGGAGAGAAGGATCTGTAGATGTCTCATGCAGAAAGCCAGCAATAGTTGCTCATTACAGATCTTTGAAAATGAGGAAATAAAGCTAGGTTTTCAGTTTTTTTGTGGCTGTCTATGTGAACCCATCAAACATGAATATGGCTGCTTGCCTACAAACAGATTAGTTTTTTATTGCTTTTGCTACCCCTGTGATGCTGTAAGGCCCAGCTGTACTATATATAGCACAATAAATCTGGTTTATATCAATGTGAACTTTGATATATTTTATTAATATCACACTCATGATTTGAATATTTAAATATGCATGGCCCATACAAAACTGTTATTTAGCTTATGCTTATTTTATTTAATTATTTTAGATTTATAGAACACCTGTCATCGGCTCGTAAGTGCCATGCAATTAATTAAAAATACAGTCAGAAATTCAAAACTGCCTTTCTGGCCCATCCAGATTATCCCTCTCTCTTGAACTCATCACTCCCCCCTTTTCCTAACCAGGTCTCTTCCAGCACCATAAACCTGTTCAGTCTAATTCCAGGATAAAATGTAGGGAGGACAGGGAGCTGAGCCTTACGATAATGTGCTTGCAGGTACATGGACTGCAAGTTCACGTTATGGGAGGAGAGCTTTGAGAATCCTTAACGTGGATCGCAGTCTTGCTGTCATAGGTGCTATACAAACAGCATCACCCAATTACACAGCCCCTGCCCTGGAGATTTTGCAGACCAGGTTTATGCCTAGACACAAAAGGGAGCGCAGTGCAGACCATCTGAGGGATGAGGTACTCTGGGCAACTTGTTCTCACTCTCAGCAATTTTTTGTCACTGAGATTTCAGTAGGATTTGGCTTTACACGCTGATGCGGTTGCCAGGGCCGCAGGATTAGACCCTTTGTGGAGCGGTGACTTGCGAGTGTCACAAGTTGCCACTGAAAAAGTCACTGGTGGATTGAGGAAGTGAAACTCTTCACCTAGCGGCAAGAGCAAAGGACCTCAGTTGCGTGGAGGAGGGGACCCCGTCCTAACTGGCTCTGTGACCTTGGGCAGATAAATGGCTTATCCACCCTGTGTGCTAGTCATTCCAGATGGAAAATTGGGTGAGAAAAAAACCTGAAGAGCCTCAGCTGAAACCATTTGATGCCTCTGAGTGAAGCCTTCCTGGGTTAACAGAGTGCAGGCAATTGTACTGAAGTTTGTCTGGGAAGAAGTAGGAAGGGGAAAAGGTGAGGGGTCAGGCAGCCTAGGCAAAACATCTAACCCTGGAGGAAACGGGGTGGAGGTTCAGCGACTCATATGGCCCAAAACCTTTGCTTACAGAGTTCTCCCTCTTTGTGAGCTGCTGTAGTGGCATTTCTTACAGGGAGCCCTAAAGAGACCTTTCCTTCTTGCTGTGTACTGAAAGCCATAAAGGGGCGGGTGTGGGAGTTAATGCTGCGTTAACTTCCACTGGGACACCCACAAGGTGTGGAAGGGAATGTGCATTAGCATGTCTTGGCTTTCCCCAGTTTCAGCCTTACTGTCGGCAAAGAGCTGTTAAGAAACAGTCTGAGGATCTGCTGGGGACCTTCAAGGCTTGATACAGAGTATGTGTTGGCGCCTGGTTTCTCCTGCCCTCTCTGCCCCCCCGACCACGGTTATCAGAAGAATTATAGAAACAACATTATATTGGTGGTTATTTTTTTGGCACATCTGGCCCACATACCCCCTAGGAATTTGCAGCCCTTTTCAATTTTTTGCACATGAAAAAAGTCAAGTTCTTATAGGTGGAAGCCAAAAGGCACAGTGAGAGCGTTTACCCAACTTAGGTGAAGCATTCTTGACCAAAGCAGCCTGAAATGTATTTGGATAATTCTCTTTCCCTTGTTACTGCTGAATTACCTCTTAATAGGCTGCAGAGAGCTGCTGCTGCAGAGTGCAGTGTGAGCTCCCTTCCTGTTGACTAAAGGTCAAGTGTAGCCCCTTTCTGTTGCATGAGGTGACATGGCTGTTCTGAGTAATTAGTTTAAAAAATACATATGTATCTCTTTGTTGTACCAGAAATGCTGACTAAAATCCAGAGGGAAATAACAACGCAGTTGCAAACATACTTCAGAAGGAATTGTTTCACTGCACAAAATATCCACTGTTGCATTTGCAATAAAATTAGCAAGAAGGGAAAATGCCAGGGAAATACGAGGTTAAGAAGCTGTCAAATATTTTCACAAGTGTTGTCTTTATTTAAACAGCAGAGATCTTGGGGTCGGGTTTGTTCCTTTGTTCTGTTTATACTGCACCTAGCACCATGGAGTTACGTTTGGGGACTCCTAGCTGTTGTTGCAGCCAAAGAATACGTAATAATGATCTAGACAGGAGTATGTGCTGCAGCGATAAAGATACCTTGGTGCGCTCTCTTTTGCTCTCTCTCTCTCTGTATAGTGGTAACTACAGTGATAGATGATGTGTACCTGTGTGAAAGGGGCTGAAAAACCCCCATGTCTGGCAACACTGAAGAAAGAAACCAGTAGATGAGTTAGTGGGCAAGAGAGGTGGGATACAGTTTATAGAAGACTGGGAGGCATCTTCTGAAAACTAATGAGGCATTTGAGTTTCAGCCAGAATTAGATAGAGAGCATTCTGTGTTTGACCGGACACGATCAGCTGGAGATGAGCCAGAAGACACAGAGTTTAGTGCAGAGAATCCAAGGATGTGTAGAAAACAGGAGGAGCTATCTTCTACCTCCTTGTCATTTTTTCCCTGCCACCTGTACGCTATTTTCCCTGCACATGAAAAGACAGCAGCCCATTGGACAGGACAGAGCAGTCAGCGAACTTTTTGGTCTTGTTGTGCTTTGCTTCCTTGCAGAGAAGACAGCATATAACTTTATTTTCAAGAAAAAGGAAGCTGTGCTCCCGCTGCAGATTGGCAGGTGGAGGAAGATAGGAATAAAAACTAGATGGTGACTCTGAGGAGGAGATAACAGGTGAGAGGCAACAGCTCAGCAGCTCATGCTACATGTTCCTGATTTAAAAAGCATATTCACTGCGTGCCTAGTTGTTCCAAGGTAAGAAAGGCAGCCAGCAGTGGTGCCAGCACAACAGATCTGCCTGAAAATAAGGTGCTCTTGTGCGGTATCCCTCCTCCAGGGGAGGTGGAGCTCTTCTAATCTCCTTCCCCTTATCCCTCTTCCAGATGACCTCCTGGGCTCAGTAAATAACATCTCAGGAGGCTGCAGGAATCAGTGAACAATGAGTGGCCTCCCAAGGGGTCAGAATTTCTTTCCACTTAAATTCCACCTTTGCAGTCTTTGCTAAAGAATCCACAATTATTGTTCATTTAACTTGTATTTTTAAATACTATTCCTTGCCTTTCTTTTACCCTCCCAACTTTAAATGTGATTTCAGAAGTTTTTTTTCTAGAGTTCCAGCTGGCACCCAGTGTCTAAACAAACTCAGACCTCTGCCTGTTGGAGTGCCTGGTATTGCTTTACTCTTACCTTTTTCTGTTTGGGAATGGCTCACCTGCCTGAATACAGCGTAGAGGGAGATTCGGGTGACCCTTTTGAAATGTCTGGAGGGATTTGTCCATCTGATCCCTATTTATTTTAATAAATAGGGCATTTAGTTCTCAAGAGCTGTCTCTCAGACCTGATCTGGTGTCTCCAGAAGCAATGGGTGTAAGATCTTGGCCCTGATTTGATTAACTCCTATTTTGGCTGTTTCTCCGTCTATCCATCAGAATTTGGGTTTGTGCTGGGTTTTGTTTTTGTTTTGTTTTTGCCTGTGCAGAGACTACATTGTGGAGTTCAAGTGATGTTGTGCTGTACTTGGACATTTGTATTATTTTGAGCTGGAGTGAGGGAAATCCAGAGAAATAGTTTAAAACCATCTGCAAGAGACTGTATTTCCTTCCTTATGTAGGGGCTTTCCCTGGCAAGACTGTTGTTGAGCTGTATTTGCATTAGGGATCCCCGTACCAGTACCATCCCAGCACAGTAGATAGATAAACTGCAACTGGGCCCTGTATCGCTGCTCGTTTTCTCTTCCCTTCATCTCTGCCTCCCTTGTTTCTCTCCCTTTCCTTGGTGAGCGTTGCTGTTTGCTATCTTCTTCACGGGCTGCTTGTAGCGGGGTGCGGTTAGGAAAGGGTTGTGTGGAAATTCCTGCAATGAGCCCCAACCCTTCCACCCCCACACACTACCCTGGGAGAGACCCAGACGGGCAAGGTGACTCATCTAACGCTGGCTGAATCCTGGGGCTGCTTGCGGGGAAATGAAAGGCCCCCAGGCAAGGCAGCCAGGCAGCTGGGGGTGGTGGCTGCCGCTTGCTTTGCTGCTTCTCTTTTTACACAGCTGAAAGCACAGGGACCTTGCAGGGTGCAGGGGAGATGGTTTTCATAGAATCATAGAATAGTTTGGGTTGGAAGGGACCTCTAAAGGTCATCTAGTCCAACCCCCCTGCCGTGGGCAGGGACATCTTCAACTAGATCAGGTTGCTCAGAGCCCCGTCCAGCCTGACCTGGAATGTTTCCAGGGATGGGGCATCCACCACCTCTCTGGGCAACCTGTGCCAGTGCTTCACCACCCTCAGTGTAAAACATTTCTTCCTTATATCTAGTTTAAATCTACCCCCCTTTAGTTTAAAGCCATTCCCCCTTGTCCTCTTGCAGCAGGCCCTGCTAAAAAGTTTGCCGCCATCTTTTTTATAAGCCCCCTTTAAGTACTGACAGGCTGCAATAAGGTCTCCCCGAAGCCTTCTCTTCTCCAGGCTGAACAACCCCAACTCTCTCAGCCTTTCTTCATAGGAGAGGTGTTCCAGCCCCATGATCATTTTCGTGGCACTCCTCTGGACCCGCTCCGACAGGTCCGTGTCTTTCTTTTTCAGTTGGCTTTAGGAATTGGTGGGAGAGGGGCACTGAGGGGAAAGAGGAGGGGAGCGTGAATGAATGCTTGACGCATCTCTGCCTTCTGTAGTAAGTACAGCAGGGCCATTGTGCACTGTGTCATGCCATTGCGGGACATCTTCGGTACCACTGCAGGTATCGTATGGAGCTGGCATGTAATGACATCCAAGGTCCCTGACCTTGCTGTGTCCTTCCTGATCTGTTAAGGTGGTGAGAACACAGGAGCAGTAGCAGCAGCAGAGGTATGTTTCAGATCTGTTTTAGCCACTGCCCCAGCTGTTGCTTAGCACTCTCTTCTGAGCTCAGCTTCAAAGAGTCACTGTCACAGCCTAGACCACTGTTTTTCATCCTATGGTCTGTTGATCCTAGCTGGTGCATGGACTCCAAGAGTCTCTGGGAAATACTCAGGGAAAGCAAGCCTGTTAGCAGGAAATTTAAGTTCAGTCTGCAAGGGTCCAGTCCTTCACTGAAAATATTTAAGATTCAGCAAGTCGGAAGCAATTAAAAACCAGCGGCTAAACTTTCCAGGTTTTTTGCATTACCTAAGCTACTCTCTGGGGCAAGGTCCGCAAAGGCAGAAGGCCTGGAGCAAGATATGGTCTGTATCTTTGTCTTGTTCTTCAGACTAGAATGGAATTGACCCTGTCTGCCTTTGGAGGTGGTGACCATGGAGAGCAAAAGTCAGGTCTGCTTTCAGGATTTAAATGGCTCTAAACTTGGGTGGGGATAAGACAGGGAGAAGAGAATCCCCTCCTTTCTTACCCCCTCCCTGGGAAATGTGGGGAAGGTACTGGCTTTTAACTGCTCCCTTCCCATGCCTTCTGGACATACGGGAACACAGGTGTGCCTGTAGAAATGTGTGAAGACGTGCATGCTAATGGCACCTAAATATAGCAGCTGCTCCATGCTCTTGTTAACCTGTCAGATGACTACTCGCTCTCCTAGGCTTTGTCAAATCGTAGCTATTACTCATCTCCATGACTAATTCCCTATGGAGGGCCCCTAAAGAGGTTTAGAAAACAAGTCCTCTGTCGCTCTAGGGCACAAAACATTATGTCTTTTTCTGAATTTGGCTAATGAGAGGAGAAACTCTTGTAGATAGACTTACCCTTCAACTGCAGACAGGGAGTCCTCAAGCAGGTTTTCTCCATAGCAGCCTGGCGCCCTTATGAGGAGGCGTATGCACCATTTCTTGCAACACTTTGTATGCCTGGGTGTCTTTGGTGTGTATGCCTTTGGTGGAAAGACCAAAGCTGTTAATTGGAACTGGTGATTTCTGCAGGAGGAAAATGTGATGGAAACATGCCTAGGGTGGGATTTCACTTTCACAGACTTCTCAAATGCAGATGCTTGCTGAGTAAAACAGAGCTGCTTAACAGTGCACAAGAGGATCATGCGACCGCAGAGAAGTCTGTGTCTTCTTGGAACTGCAGGGGGGGAATTAGGATTGGCAGAGTGTAATTGGTAAAGCTTGTATTTGGCTGGGATTTTTATTTTAACAGGCCCAGGAAATCATCAAGTAAATAATAAGTCGGGACCTTAAGTTTGCTCTCCAGCACCTCTGACAGCAGAGTACACCCAAGTACATTTATTCAAGAAGGAAGAGTGCCACCTATTGAGTCACAAGTTTCCCCTCCTTCAGAAGGCTGAGTATAGGTACAATAGTATCCCAGCCAGGTACTTTCCAAGCACAGCTCAGCATCATTCATGTGATGGGAAGGAGCCACAGCCTGGGGTGGTATACTCATGCAAGAGAAAGCAAAAGTGTATGCACTGAAAACTGTGTGGGTTTTATTTTAGATTTTTATGGATGTGCTGTGTTTTAAAGCAGTGAATGTCATTGCAAAAGTTGCCATCAGCAAGCTTCCAGATATAGACCCTTTTCTGGAGCAAGTTCTTTGTTTAAAAAACTGAAGAAACCCTACAAGACTTACAAGTAGTTATGGGCAAGTTATGTTGACATGGCTTTATGTAGATTAGACTGCTTAGTGATTTGGTGGCTTTGGGTGAAAGAAACTAGTAGACTTGCTTCAGAATAAGTGTTGGATGTGTCAGCAGGTTTGTTTCTTCATGCGACTGTCTTTAAGTCTCTGTCCATGGTTGAAGTGCTGCTGGAAGCCACATAAGACCACGCCGTCTCTTCAGCAGCTTTTTGTTTCTTCATGCGACTGTCTTTAAGTCTCTGTCCATGGTCAAAGTGCTGCTGGAAGCCACATAAGACCACGCCGTCTCTGTCAGCAGCTTAGCGGCAGACTTTTCCCACCTCAGAGACATGCTTAAATGCCTAAGAGGGGAGGTACCAGATTCCAGACAAAATGTTTCACCTTTAAAAACATGCCCCCCCCCGCCTTTTGTTCCAATTAATTTTGGTTCTGGTTTTCACTCTCATGAGAGATGAAGTTTTTTTCACCTGCTCAGAAAACTCTTCTCTTTGGTATTTCTTTTTTTTCCTTCCAGCTTCTTGTTTTTTATTCTTTTGATGAATTATTTACCTCTCTTGGGTTTTAGTTTTTTTAATATTCTCTTTATGTTTATCTTCAAAACATACAACTCCCAGCACTCCCTACTTCCATTCAGTACTCATTGGAAAGCCACTGTGTTTGTTGGTCATTTATTTCCCAGTGTTCTATTTATATATACAGATGTATTGTAAATCATGCAGTATCATCTCGTGTTGCTCCTAATGTGCTGAGCCAACTAGTTGCATATTTCTGTGAGTAGTTTTGGTTTATCCTTTGGTTTGTTAATACACACAGTCTAAGTGGAACCTGTGGTTCTAGGTGCTGCACAGTCACAATGAATGATGAGCACTACCCCCAGTGCTTGCAGAACACATATATGAGGCAATCAGGTAGACTGCTTGAGTTCAGGATAAAGATAAGGCATGGCGTGTTACACACAGTTCTTTACAGACTGCAATCAGCAGTATCGGATCTTCCTCCAGTTACTCGCAAGTAGGTCTCGGCTAGGTTTCTTCTTCAGGTGTGCACTGGTTACTGGGTGGCGGGAGCACCAGATTTGGAGACAGGACTGTTCTGTTCCAGTCTTGGATCCTCTACCATTTTACTGTGTGACGATAAGCAAGTTGTCCCACCATACTTTCCCTTGGTCTCACTTGCCTAGAAGACGATATAAAAGTACTTCATAGCAAGAACTGTGTGCCCTTTTTGCAAAAGCTGCAGGCCTTGAAGTGAAAGGCTATGGACAATTGCAAAGTGCTGTTACTGATATGCTAGAGTTGAACTTCAATGTTTGCGCATCGTGTCTGTTGAGGGAGAAGAATGGGTTTCACATTGTGATTCCAGGGACTGCACCTTGTGAAGCTGATAATCGGTTCCTTTTTGTTGTCCTTGTCAGAGCTGTTGCGACGCTCACAGCAAGTCATCTGTCTGACACCCCATTTTTTTATACAAAGAACCAGAGCTAGGAAGTTCACTGTACTGTCTCTGGATTAGGTTCCCTCTCTCCTGGCACAGTTAATCAGCACATGTAATCTGGTTTCTGAGTAGGAGTGGGATATGAGAGCAACGTGATCTTGTAGCACTGACTTCCCTGTTGAGGTGGACTTTCAGATGTGTTCTGGTGACTGCCATATAGCAGTTACTGTAAAGCCCATAAAAGTGCACCACAGAGTGAAATGTCTGCAAACTATACCAGTAGGTTGTGGGAGATGCATCTTTGCCTTGACTAGCTTATGTTAAGGATGAGTGTCATCCTCAGTCATGACATACCTCTTTCTGGTCCTCTCAGCCATGCAGCATTTTGATGGTCTGAGGGCATGTCCGTCCTTAGCAGTGCCAAGAAGAAGGGAGGGATTCCTCTGAGTCAAAGAAGCTAAGCAGGAATTTGGCATGCTTTTAGCCTCATGCCTGATACTCTCAGACTCTCTTTCCTTTCATTAATTCCACTCTGTGCTGCAGCTGAAGAGCACGTATTAAAACTCTGAGGAGGCATGTCTAGTAGTTGTTCGAAATCAGTTAATTTTTTATTGGATTTGAAGTCAGACTTCATGGGCCAAACCCACCCCTAGAGGACTGGGGATGGGGAATTGCAGGCAGTCGGGACTTGTTCCGGATAATTGACTTTCTCTTCTGTGTCCACCCTCACTCTCAGATTCACCTAAGAAACCTCCCTATCTTTGCTTCTCCGCGGTGCTAAGGCTGAGAGGCCGTTGTCCCTAGCAGCCTCAGCCATCAAGATGTATTAAATTAAACATACACACACATCACAGCCCTGAGGCTATTAACCCCCCATGCACACAAATAATCCGTTGTGGTCTAAGTAGGATAACTTATGTTTGGACCCTGATCTAGTCCAATTCATTTCCACACCTGCGGGAGTGACCTTCAAAACTTGCTCGAGGCTCTGTCTCAAAAGTCGTTTTCTCATTAGTGGAAATGAAATGTATTGTGGAGCTATTGCTCTGTCTCTGCATCTCTGGGGAGACGAGCGCAGAACAACACTTCTAGTCCCTGCCCACAAATCACGCCAGGCCGCCTCACTCCCAGTTCGTTTTCTAGAAACCCTTCTTCCCTGATTCCTCCTCCCTTTCCCTCCACAATAATGTAATTAAGATTAAAGAAAGTCCTTGCAGCGTGTCCCCAAAGGTTGCAATGAGCAGGGGCTGCCGTTTCAAATGCTTTGGGCACCTGGGCATGCCAGTGGACAGAGAAGGCACCTGCAGTGGCTCACAGCCTCCTGCCATCCCTGCCCGGGGCGGTCTGCTCTGCCCGCTGTCCCCCTGGTTACTTCATCTGTTCTTGCTTGGGCTTGTGGCTGGCCGGTCCCAGGACGGAATCTTTTTTAAAACAATACAATTTATTCCCATAGTAAACATGCTGTAGAATTGCTTGGTCTGCTACCAGTGTTTACTTCCAGCTGTCATCTCTGTCTGTAGTACTATTAGAGTGTAAGGGGAAAAAAAACCCAAACCCTCCTGTTGTGCTTCGAGTCCTTGCCATCCATCAACCAGGGGTCACAGTAACTGCAGATCATATGCTCGGGTCTCAAAAACTGCAGGAAATCAGTCTTTGTTACATGGAAAATAAAGCAGTCTATGGGGAAAATAACCATAAATGTTCATTATTTGTACAGGAAAATCAATTTGTAGGCCAATTGACCAAATAAAGTAATACAATTTGCTGGGAAATCCCCCAGGTGTGGCAGGCAAATCATGAAGCGGAAATGGAAGCAGTGGTTTTCGTAGGTAGGCTGTGGTGGTTTGGGGGTGGGAGGGATGTGGGGAAGGGAGACAAAGCTTAAGAAAAGGAATAAAACTACAGAAAAGGGTACCTTTAGCTGTGCAGCCAGTTGAAGGAAAGGTGCTAGTGAAAGGAGGAGAAGGGGAAATGGTCTTTTTGTTGTTTTTATATCACAGAGGATGGTGGAAAGAGGTAACAGTGCCATCATACAGCGTGTGATAGCAAGAAAGGAGCTCTCTTGGAGGGGTTGACAAACTGAGAAGTGGAGCCCTGTGGTATGGCTGGAAGCACAGGTGATCTAGCAGTAGGAGCAGGGGAGTGACAGACACACAACCTTTCTCGGTTCTCCCTCATTTTGTCATCTACCCGGCAAATCCTGGGCAAGACGTTTCCATTGTGCAGGCTATAAGTGTGGAGTAAAATCAGATAATCACCCCAAAATGACTTTAAGGTGGTTCTGTGAGTCTCATGTCAGCGGTGAATACCATTTGCAGCCTTAGTGCAGAACTGATTGTTTCTGAACAATGACACCCAAGTCTAGGGATGGGTACTCTGTGCCTGGATGGCTCTTTGTCACAGGTGCATGTTGACACTGGTCAAGTTAAAAAAGCTAAGGATCAATTTGTCAGTCAGTCTCTTCCAATTATCTGAACCAGATCCTTTGTGCTTCCTTAAGTGGAGGCTGTGAGTCTGTGCACATATGAAGGCAATGAGATTGGGAGGGAGAGAGAGGGACATCTTCTTCAGCTGTTTTTTACTTGAAAGGATGCATTTATGACCACAGCACTAAAGACGTTGCTAAGGTATTGTAGTCCAGTTCCTGTGATAGTTGAAAAGGGTCCACAGAGCTTCTTTTCCACACTGGATGTGAATATATTGTCCCTTTGGCTTTGGAAGCCCAACAGGCTGCTCCTGGCTCTGCAGCGGCCTCTCTGCATGACTTCGTTCATAGGCTTACATATCTTCATCACACCTTGCACCACTGTGAAATGGATCTACTGCTCCTCACCGGCCTCCCCGATGTGTTAAAAGCCCTTAAATAACAAAAGCTTATAAAACACGTTGTGCTTTTCAAGTGAAAAGTACTGCATGATGGCAGTATCACTGTAGCAGATGACAGGCTTATTGGCTCAGATTTCACTTGCTTTTGGCTCTCTGTGATAGGGAGAGGGCTCCAGGGAGGCTATGGCCTCACTCTTGTGCATGCAGCAGGTGTCAGAGCTTTTGATTGGTAAAAAAGGGTCCTTTCAAAGCCTTGAGTGGCGCTGCAGAATGCTGTTTAGACAAACTCTGCCAGTCATGCCACATCTGCGAACGAACTGCACCTTTCTCTGTTTTGTTTTGGTATCGATAGTTTAAGAGTATGATGTCTACTTGAACACCAGGCATTTTTTTGCAAAAGGGGAAGCAATGCCTTTATTAATATTTGTAGTCGTCTTGTTTGCTTTGGATTTTCAAAGTTTGCTTGGCTGTCGGGAGGGTTGAGTCATTCCGAGGAAACTTGGTGGGCAGACCTGGCTGTTGCTCACTCAGTAAGTGGCAGCTCTCTCCTCACATTTTTCTGATCTGCTCTTCAGTGCTGGGATCAGACTTGAAACACTACAGTATGGGGATCGTTTTATACCTTTAACAGCCTGAATGATGTCTGTGCAGGTGTTAACTGAAGGCTTGAGCTCAAGGCTCTTGAAGAAGCATGTCTGCCATCCAGGGAGGATGGTGCTGCGCTGCTGGGTGGTCCTGTCATGGAGGCAGATGTGGCTGATTTTTGGCACCAGCCTCCCTGGGGAATACTAGGATGTAATGCAAAGCTCTGGTTACTCTGTCTCCGCTGTGTGGAGCAGCTGCTGTTTCTCTGCTCTTGTCAGTTTGGTTGCTTCAGTTTTGAGGGAAACTGCTGGGAAATCAATTTTTTTAAAGCTGAGGAAAATTGCCCTCTGGTTAGTTTCCATCTCATTCTGCCCATGACAAGAGTGGTCCAGCTGTGGGGATGGACAGGAGGCTTTTCTTGGGTCGGCCTAACACCAGGGTGTTTGAGGTGAATATGGCTGGGGTCAGGGACTGACAGTGTGGGAGTTCCACTGATGCCCCTAGGAGCTTATGTTTTCAAAGTCACCAGTGATCATGGGGCACTTCAAAATTTTGGAAGCCCAGCTTTTGGGATGATGTTGGACCTGATTTTTCCAAAGGAACCAGCTGTAGCCCTCAATAACTACAGCAGCAGCAAAATCTTCTTCCATATGGACAACTAAAGGAAAGGAGGAACAGACTTTCAACAAATCCAGGTCTGTCTATCCCATTAAGTGAAGATAATAATTACTGAACTTTGTAAAACACACTGAACTGTTTAGATAATGCCTGTTTTGGTTTCTGTTACAGCAACAACATGCATTTTGGGAGGAACTGTTTAACATTTCTGTTTGAGCTCTGTGAAAGTTGCTCTTCATGAAAGCGAAGACTTACCAAAAAAGAAAAAAAAAAGCTCAAAACAGAACTTGAGGCAGAAAGTTCTATCTACCCAATGAAAAGCTACAGTGGCTAGTCCTCATGCTTGTAGGACTTGAACAAAGCCTGGGTCTCTGTCCTTTTGGCTGAGCAGGCTGTAAGCCACACTTGGAAATCTCAAGGATCTCAAAGAAATGCTTTAAGCGTGTGTCTCCAGAGCAGAATAAAAGTATAAACCCCAGTCAAATTCCTCTTGATGGAACATTTCAGACTCGCTGGGAAAGGCTGTGTTCTCTTGGACCTGATGTAATGAAACTTTGGAGTGAAACATTAATACCTGGGGGAATGACGGACAGTTATTTTGTTCTCTTGTCTTTCTGTTACTTGAAAGGTACAGCAGTGTGGTGCACGAAAAGAAGGGAAAATGTCTGAAAGCATCCGTGCCCTTTTGCTCCTTGTCTCTTCACCAGAGGGGAGGAGCAGGAAAGGAAAGAAAAAAAGAGAAAAATATGTAAGTTTTGCTTTTATTTAGGAGATAGCATCAGTGTACCACATCCTCAGCTGGTGTAAGTTGACTTTTACTCTATTAATACTGGCTTACATTGCCTGAGGACTTGGCTTCACATCTCTGCTTCCTTCTTTGCAACCTCAGACTGAAATGGACAAAGTTATTTGATGTAGAACAGCCATAGAAAACAAAGACTAGGCCACTTTTCAGTCTTCTTCCAAAGAGTTTTTGAAAACAGGTGGCTCCAAAGGACTGATAGATTTTTTTCTATCTTAGAGTTACCTCCCTTCAAAGACTGGAAATTCCAGTTGGCTTTTCCAGAAAAGCATAGCTCTCACTCTATTAACGAATTATCCTTTAGGCTTTATAACTCACTCAGAGGTAATAAATGGGAAATGTTCCCTTCTGTTCACAGATCTTGTTCATCTGTTTCTTTAGGGCTTCAGGAAATAATGTTGATAATATTGATGGGAAAAGCTGCAGCTTCCCTTCTGTGTAACTTTCTTTTGGTTTAAAACATACTCTGTTTCTGTGCACAGCCTCAGACTCAACGCATCATTCTCTGCTCCAAAGAGCTTACAATATAAACGGTGTAGAGAAACAGGTACAAAGGAGAGAAAGTGTTACTAATGGCTTTTTATAGCAGGGAGACTGAGCGTGATGGGATCAAGTGAGTTGCCTAGGATCACACAGGGAAATTGTGGTTAAGAGTAATTTTCTTCTTTGATATACTTTCCCTCTCTCTCAAAAGATAAAATACCCTAAAAATGGGCCTGGACTGTCTGTACTGGAATTGATAGCTTCTGTATAAACCAGTTGATGACAACTCAAAACTGTTAATGAGGAATCATCAAATGTAGACCTAGGGAGCCTGCTGGGGTACAAGTTATTCCCAGAATCTGTTGTCCCCCTGGCTACAGCTCTTAGACCTGTCTGGCTATGCCGAATTGCCTCCTCAGCTTGCCTCTAGTCATTGCCAGAAATTGTAAACCAGTTTCATGAGACTGATGAGGAATGCGACACAGTGCCCGAAACCTGGAAGAGTCTTCGTGATCTGTACTGCCTTAATTTTTTGCCTGACCATTGCTCTCTGTTCCCTTCTGCTCCCTCTGTACTTTGGGCCATCCCTCCTGTGCTGGAACAACTTCCAGTGTAACATTGGTGTCACTGGAAAGAGACGATAAATAATAAACCTGTTAGTGGTCAGGTTAAAGGGCTGGACTGCAGCTGACAGGGAGGCAGAAAAATAGATGCAGCGGAAGGCTGCCGACTGTTGTTTTATTCATTTGTTCATTACTGAACACTGGAGCAGGAGGTAAGATGAGAGGCTGGACGGCTTCTTCTGTCTGTGACCTCGGTTTTGATGGAGAAGCTGGTAAGCGTGGGGCAGCAGAGCTGCGCCCGTACCGGATTTGCTACCGAAACAGTTGGCCTGGTAGCACATTGGCTTAGAACGCCTAATGAAGGCCCAGGGGAGAATGGAGGATTATCTTGGAAGGCAACTGACCCTTTCGTAGGTGTTTACACTAATCACAGCTGAAGGTAAATGCAAACTCTGTCAGTTGTCCTACAGGGGGATGTGTGGGCTCCACTGCTGTGTAATTTCCCTAATTAAAGCCATTTGACTAGGTTTATTATTTGAAAAAGTAAAAGAAAAATATTGCAGGCTCTCAGAACCTCCCCCTTTCCTTTTCCCTATCTTTATTATCAATAAAAAGAGAGAGAAAATGCTGTCTGGACTTGAGGATTTCCTTCACATATGGAAAAGATTTAGCATTCTCCAGCTCCCAGCATTGGCAGCGCACAAACCTCCCCTCTTACCTCCCCCCCAGCATTCCCTGTCTGCTCCCTGTATTTCCCAGATCTATGTATACAGAAAGAATGCATGTGCTGGTGCTTCTGCAGGGTTTTTTTTAATCCGATAGAAATTATTTTTGAGAGTTGAATCACAGGCACGTGAATCATCTTGCAAACAGCTTTGATATTTTTATCAGTGTGCCAACTCTTTGTGCATTTGCATTTCTCTGCTTTTTTTCCTGGTACTGATTTGGATGCTGAAGAAGCGGTGTCTGTAGGGACTGCACCTGCTCATCTTCTTGGGTCAGTTCCCAAGGGGATCAGATGTCCAGAGTTTGGCTGGCAGTTAATGTGGACTGGCAAAAGCTTTGCTTTCATGTGCATTTTTTTTTTTCCATGGAGCTTTTTGCCTTGCAGCTCTCAGAGCAGAAGCCTTTCCATTGCTGGGATCAATTAAATGCTCACCAGGGACTCTCTCTGTGAGGAATCTTTCCTTTTCTGGCTGACTTTGAATGTCACACCAGGGCGTTCAGCTGTTTTGACCTTGTTGCAGTAGCTCCCAGGGCAGGAAACCTTTCCTAACCCTCCCTTCCTGTCTCTTCCCCAAGTCCTATGCTCTCCACCCGTCATTCCATCTGCAGGCTCTCCCAGGGCTCTTATGCAACAGTTTGGTTTTTGGTATTCTTGGCTGGGAGAACATGGCTCCAGGGGAGAGCTATGAGGGGGTTGGATGGGTGGGGGGAGAAAGATTTTATTTTGTAACTCTACTGACCTTGCTTAGCCACACAGAGCGGAATTTTCCCCCGCTCTCTGGAAGGGAAGAAATATCACCACTGTTTTCTTTTCCATCTTTCTGATGGTCCCTTGCTTTTATGACAGAACGATGGGGCTTCCAGGCTTCTCCTCTCAGGTAACCTACCGCTGCTCCCAAGCTGTTGTTTTTTTTTGCTTGTAGTTGCATCTCTAGACTTGGGTAATTGGTAACTTTAAATTGTGTGTTGGTACCCATCTGATTTTTCCTGGGGAAAGGAAATATGCCTGTCTGTGATTTTTAAAAACAAAGCAACCCCCCACCCAGACAATACTTTGAGAGGCAATGAAAGCAATTAATGGTGTCAAAAGACCCTAGGAGGGTGAAGTGGTGAGTGACTGAGGGCTGGACTGACGCAGGAACAGCTGGGTGGGTAGCTGAATGTGTCTGGGGAATAGAGGGTTATTGACTCAAACTCCAGCTGTGTTTCGTTAGCTGGTATCATAAGGCACAAAATTAATCTTTAACAATGTATAAAGGGAAGGGAATCCTAATACATGAGACAGTTCTGCAGTGCCCTCAACACTCACCCTCGCAAAAGCTTTGGAGAATTGCAGAAATGTTTTACTTTCTAGTTACACTAATTAAAGAGAGGATAAGTGATACCCTCCCACACCCTCTATCCACGGGGTGGGGGAAATCCAAGCTCTGAAGAGGTTTCCTCTAAGCTGAGTCAGTTTTTCTCCTGAAAGCAAACATCTTGGACTCCTCTCAGGCACCGAAGAGGTTGTTGGAGGGTTCATTGCAGGGTAGGGGAGAGCACCTGTGCCGTAACTCTGCAGCAGCCTTTTGGCTGGCTGGCTATTTCACCCACAGATGTACATGTTGAGAACAGGTCCTCAGTGGGGATCCTATGTTCCCCTTGCTCTCAGGGGTATAATCTGTTCCTTATACCACCTTCTGTCTGTGCTCCCCGGGGCAGGGAGCTGGCAGGCAGGCAACCTGGCTTTGCTGGACTGAGCTATAAGACATATTTACCACTACGTATGCTTCATCTTTTTGCTGGGGGTACTGCACCTGTACTGACAGCTGTTGGCTCTGCAGCTATAGAAAATGCTCCTTCTGACCCATTGGCCAAAACAGTCCTCCTAGTTTAAGCAAGCCAGCTGGCAAAGCACACCTTCCCCCTTTTTCTTCATGTGTGTAAAAATAGAGTTATTTAACAGGGGGGAGCTGGAGTCCCAAGAAGCCTGGCTCTCTGGCAGCGGGTGGCTATTGACTGGGTTGTTTTCCCAAGCATCAGACACCCCAATGAATATCAACAAATTGGGAGGCAGTTTTCTTTTTAAAATATTCAAACCTTCTTATAGGGTTCATGGTTCAACATCAGCATCCTATTAATGTATGACGTCACTCTGTAATGACAGTGTCACGCAAATGCAAGCTTTTAATGTGAGATTATGAGGCTTACATCAAATATCTATAAATCCTAAAGTACATCCCCATATATAGCGATGCCACTGCAGTCTCTGGGTGTATTCTTGCACATAATGCTGCTCTGCGTACTTTACTACCTGCCACTGCGTGCCAAGTGATGGTTGATAACCCTGAATCTGAGTTACTGTAGGTATCTCAATGGACTGCTCAGCTCTGTAGGTACATTCCTGTCCTGTAAGCTGTCTGTACAACTGGCAAAGGGCTTTAGCAAAAGCCAGAGTCATAGGAATGATTCCTTGGATGGATTGCAGCTCACAAATGAGTGGTTTTTATTTGCAGCTTGGACCAGTGCCCTTTCAAGTCAATGGAAAG
This sequence comes from Aptenodytes forsteri, assembly GCF_000699145.1. Classification (NCBI taxonomy): domain Eukaryota; kingdom Metazoa; phylum Chordata; class Aves; order Sphenisciformes; family Spheniscidae; genus Aptenodytes; species Aptenodytes forsteri. The sequence goes on along the minus strand of NW_008794753.1, from coordinate 4,561,318 downwards.
ACAATTGATTGTAGCAGGTTCTGGACCAGGCTTCTGGCTACCTTTGTGCTTAATTTAAAAGTAATGTGTATCTACTGGTGAATGCCTCTAAACAGATTAAGAAAGTGCAATTGATTCAAAACTGACTATAGATGAACATAAAAGGCAAAATTGATTGGCTCAGTCTATTTTAATTTTCTGGGAATGGAGAAACGTAATAAATAAATAAAATGCCCCAAACCTAATGGCAAAAATACAAAGTACAAAGTAAACACAACTTTAAAAAATGCGTTGGAATGGAGGTGTTTACAAGGGCACTGGAACCGCTGTGGCCCTGGTTCCGATGTTGTCCATGTCTGGTCCCTGGTCAGAACAACTGTAGTACAGGTCACCTGTGACCAGAGATTGCTGCAGATGCAGATGCTCTTTTCCATTCATGTTCATTCGTTTGCCTTTTAAGGGAGGAAGCTCTCTGTGTGTTAGGTGATGTCTGTATAGGTACGTATATACATATTTGTATATTACATATCTAGGCGTATATATATGTGTGTGTATATATAGGTGTGTATATATGCAGCAGCTTTAGGCGTAAGGATACAATTTACAGAAAGGCAAAGAATAAGCATTCGGAGGAGCAGGGGAAAGGGGGAACCTGTGTTCCTGGTCTGGCGGGCTGTTTCTCTAGGTTTAGTGCCTCCCTTTTTGCTGCGCTCTTGCTCTTGTTAGGGCTGATGAGTCCCTGGGCAGTCACTGAGACCTGGTAACTGCTCAAAGGTACCATAATGGCCATAAAATGATTTTTAGTATCTGATCAGTGCCGTTCTCTTTAGCCTGTGAAGTCACAGCAGAGAGTGAATTGCAATTATTTTGAAGTGGAAATTCACACACCTTCCCTCCCCTCCCCTTTTAATTGTTATGATAAATTGTGACTTTGGAAAAACATATAAAGCTTTGGCATGATAAAGCTCATGCTGATATCAAATCCTAGCTTTTCAGCATGACAGAAATCTGGTGCAAATACTGCCCTCCTTGCTTTTCCTTTCCTTCCCCTCACTTTTCCCTTTCTCCCCTCTTCTTCTCCCTACTGTCCTTTTGACACTGTGCAAGCTAGAGGTACTAAGATGGCTTTAGACAGAGGGTAAGCTCTGCGCACATCCTCTGTGTGCACTGGAGCAGGAAAGGGGGCAGGGGTGGAAATGCGCCTAGTATGTGAAAAGTGTTTAAGAGTAGGAGGCGCACAATTTACATCGTGTGTTCCTCCGGGGAACAGGCAGTGAGAAACCTCTTTGCTCCGGGGAACAGGCAGTGAGAAACCTCTTTCTCACTGAGAAAGGGCCGTGTGAGTGGGGGGGAGCCCACAGGGATGAGGGAAAGCATTTGCTGTTTGTCCCATAGATGCACTTGGCCCCTCACACCATAGCAATTCACCTTGTGCAGGTGGGTCTCTGAGAGTCCCCAGTGGTATTCGCAGTAAGGATAGTCTCCTGTGTCCGTGTCTGGGCATTTGGACTCACCACAAAGCCTGTTGCAGCTGGATCCAAGTTTTGTACTTGGGGTACTCGGAGATGTAGGAGCATTCACCTTGTTGCTGTCCAAGGGTGCTTTTCTTCCTCACATCTCTCTCAAGAAGAAAGTATTTTTCCTTGTATACGTGTGTCTTCCCATTTTTAAGCCAGTTTGGCCCACTGCTCTTCTCTCCCTTGGGTGCCTGCTGTTCACAGGCAGCTGTGCTCTTGGCTTGGAAGGGCATCAGAATGGGAAAGCTAATGTGCCTCCTTGGGGTGATGCCTTCCAGATGGATTTAGCTAATTATCACAATGATTAGGGCTCCCCTTAATGACCACAACTGGAATTTATTGACAGAGGTAAACAAGAAGGTTTTTTTTGTATTTGTGGAAAGTTCTTAATTTGTTTAATTAAAAAAACATGGGCTCTTCTATCACTTAGTCTTGCTCCGTTCTCCCCTGCAGAGAGCCTGACTGGCTTTCCCAGGGCATTTCATTTTGCCAGGTTTATTTGGAAAGTTGGAGTCGATGTTTCAGAGAAGCTGTTACTAGTTAAATGTTACTCTGTGCTTATTCAACCTGTTTCACACACCTTTCTTCCTTTTGTTCCAGTCCTTGCTAAAAACGTTTCTTTTCTATGACTTGTCCTATTGAAGGCAGTATGCCTACACACCTGTACCAAGAATGTGCATGAAAACTGTGCTTTGCTTCCCCTCGCTGTGGTTTCCTTCCCAGTTTCATGATTTTGTTTGCTAAAATTTTAAATTCTGTGGGGCAATGACATTACAGTCTCCCTGGGTTTCCAGTGTACATCTTCCACTGTAAGTGCTCATATTATGGCTCTCTGTCTTGGTCAATCACAGATCAAGCTAAACACCCCAAGTGCTAGAAACATGTTTTATCACAGTGAGAGCTAAAACCCCAACACACTCTAGGCTGCACTAGGCTCGTATCTTCTTGTGGATCAGGCACAAAGGGTGCAGCGACAGAGTAATCTATAATACATTCTCACTACTTGCAGAAGATAGGAGGTTGGGACCAGGGTCATGTTTGCTAGGTTCTGTACACAAATACACATGCAGTGAAAAAGCAGCTTTTGCCTCTTGGGAATTTTCCTCCTGTTTATTTGGGTCTTGTCAGAAGTGAATTGTTGAGGGAAGTACACTGCCAGGACCACCTAGGGAAAGTCTGCACAAGGCAAGACCTGCTAGATTCATCTGAACATGCAAATGAACAGTGAAAAGTAGCCTCAGTAATTCAAGTTGAATTTGATGTGGACTGTTCACTGGTGTGAGAGTCAAACCTGCTGCTGGCTGGCATAGGCGGTTTTCCCTTTGCAGTCAAAAGTGTTCTGGATTATCTGGATCACATCTTCCCTGGGCTACTGACAAAGCTTTAATTTAACCTATTCTGCTATGTTAATATGCAGCATTTGGTAGGACATATTCTGGAGAGAGAGATTGGTGCCTAAAAAGGAAAGGCTGAGAGAGTTGGGGTTGTTCAGCCTGGAGAAGAGAAGGCTTTGGGGAGACCTTATTGCAGCCTATCAGTACTTAAAGGGGGCTTATAAAAAAGACGGTGGCAAACTTTTTAGCAGGGCCTGTTGCGACAGGACAAGGGGGAATGGCTTTAAACTAAAGGGGGGTAGATATGGACTAGACATAAGGAAGAAATGTTTTACGCTGAGGGTGGTGAAGCACTGGCACAGGTTGCCCAGAGAGGTGGTGGATGCCCCATCCCTGGAAACATTCCAGGTCAGGTTGGACGGGGCTCTGAGCAACCTGATCTAGTTGAAGATGTCCCTGCCCACGGCAGGGGGCTTGGACTAGATGACCTTTAGAGGTCCCTTCCAACCCAAACCATTCTGTGATTCTATGATTCTAATTCTGCTGCCATCTTCCTTTCCTGTTGGTGTGGATGAGATGCAAGCTAGGAGTGAAGAGGTGGGGAGAGGCTGGAAGTGCACAACTTGAATATTAGAACTGGAAGAACTAGATATAGATATGCCTCTGCTGAAAAGTCTTTTGCAAAGCGAACATAGCCCTTGCCCACCCAACATACCGGTCTGAAACCTGCAATGACTAACAGCATTGCCTTTGCAGGGCAGCCATTTGAGAGGAGCTGCTTGGTTCTGGGTTGCCTAACCAAATTCTTGTTTTCTTCTCTTTTCCTCCTGCCCTTTCCCATTCCAACTAATTCCATCCTGTGCCAGAACCGGGGTCGCCTGGCAGAGAAGAGGACGATCCCCTTACCTCCAACCAGGATCCCGAAGAAAGAGCTGACCTCAATTTTCTCGCATAGTGATGACAGCGAAGAGAGTGATAAGAGCAATGGTCAACACCCTGAAGTAAAGCAGGAGGAGGATCTCCATATCAGTATCATGAAAAGAAGGTACTTTCCTGCCAGGGCGTGCTGCATTACAAGAGCAAAGACAGGGAAAACTGGACAGCAGGTGACCAGCCTTTGTGGGCCAATACTGCCCAGGCTGCCCAATGGAGTCACCTCCAGGGCCTGAAATGAAAGTGCAAATGTCACAGCATAGCTCAGAAAGAGTCGTTGGGTCCTCTTTTCTACTTACTTACTCCTGTCTGGGGGGAGTAGGCCTCTATGGGGCCTTGCACCATCGGCTTTGTGTTTGCATTAAAGGCGTCTGTATTTGCAGACTGTAAATTGTATTTCACCCTCTGTCCAGCATTCTGTATCTTTGTGCCTGGTGAGGCCAACAAATTGCATGACCAAGAAGTCATCTGTGGGCCTTTTACATAGCTGTCTGAAAATACAGAGGTGTATGCCTCCTAAGTTCTGCCTTTTGCTTTCAATTGTCCCCAAATTCTGATGTAATATAAACTGGATAATGTAACGTTGGGGAACAAAGTTTGGGAAGGAGGTAGCAGCAATGGTGGTTGTTACATGTTCTTGATTACAAGTGTCAAAGAGCATACCCGTGTCTCACTGATCCCGAGTAGTCTAAAAGTAGAAGTAATGGAGTTGCAGTAGGCAAAGAGTCACTCAGATCCTGGGGCTTACCTCAATACTTACATATTTTGATCGTGTCTTTCTCAGTACCATATATGTTCGTCCTGGAATCACGCAGGGTTAATGGAAGAGGAAAAGGGATTGTCTTGAGTTACATTCTGGTAACCGTCACTTGGGCTCTCATGTATAGTCTCAGTGCCCATAATATTCATCTGCAAAATTTTGGGTTCTCTCATCCCTCTGGAAAAATATGATGTTTAGAAGACCTGTAACTACAGGAAAATAAATACCTAAAGGCACTGTGTCTCAGCCTCCCATACATGTCATTGCAACTCATCTTGATTGTCATCTTCCTCTGATGCATAAAATCACTCAGATTCTAAGACAAGCCCTGTAAAAACAGGGGAGTGGAAACTGAAGGCATGTAATTGCTTTTCATATGTTTTATGTGTTTCTTGCTCCTGAGTAGATAAGCTGTTTCCCCCCTTGCCTTCCAGCAGATGCTGGTACATTCAGCAACTGAGAGCTTGAAAGTAGGGAGACAAAACAGTAACCAGCTCTTCTCATAAAACCCGCCTGTAATTAAAGTCTGGGTTTATCATTGCAGCTGTCCAACAGCCATGTTCAAGGGTTATTGCTTGGAAATGAAAAGGTGTTTGGGGAATGCATCTGCACTGTGCATGCGCACAGGAGCCACAGAGGAGAGGGAACCCTCCTAAGCAGTTTTGGTAAACTGCCCTTTTTCTCTTGCCCCCTTTAATTATGCTTTTAATTCTGCAAAATTATGGTGCTAGATTGTCTCATTAGGAGGGAGAACAACATGATAACTATATAATTGATATGCTGGGCCCCCCAAATATAAAGTGCTCTTATTTTAAATCTTTAATTAGTGTAATTGCTTTGCCTTGTTTATTAGCAAATGAAGAAAAAATACTTAATAGCTATTAGCCAGAGGTCCCCCAGCTTACCATTTCTGTGCTCTTCAGTACTTTTCAATCAGTTTGGCTGAAGATCTCTTGTTTAAGCTTTGTCTTGATTCCTTAGAGGAGTGCATGATTCTTACCAGGTAGGCTAGACTCTCATTGCTTTTGTACAGTTGTTCTCCTTTTCATTTTCGTGGGAGCTCGATACAGTGTGTGTGGGAAAAGCTAGAATAGCTGGGGCAAACAGGGGCCAGGCAGCACTCTTGATGTGTGCAGTAATAACAGGAAAAACGAGCATGTAATTCAGTGCTTGGTGCCCAGGCAGGGAACATCTACTGCTCAAATGCCTCAGCACTTCCAAGCGTTTTGTCCCTTGCAAATGGGTCCCCCAACCCTCCTGTCCCAAAGAGGGGAAGGACTGGCCATTTCCACCTGCTGAAGAGCAATGAATGGGAAGCGACCCGACCCCACTCTTGCCCAAACCCTGCTGGAGGGAGCAGGCTCTGGCTCTGTTCCCACTGTCATTAGCAGCCCAGGGACTGGGGTGGAAGGTGTGATGGGGCTGGCTCCAGAGACAGCAGCAGCATCATAAAGGCTAGACAGCTCGCAGACATGACAGCTGGGGCCCGGCAGAGACAGTGCCCCATCTGCTTTCTGTTTTTAATTCACCTGTTGTATCCTCCCCGATTGGTGATGGATTGGGCTGAGGTTTTATTGTCTCCCACTGAGAGGAAGAAATAGGTTAAACTGTGATAGTAGGAAAACAAGGTCAGGGCCTGAGCAAACCTGTGTTCTCCTCTTGTACCCCTGGATGGCCCTCGTGCACACCTGCATGCACTTATGTTATAAACACTTGCGTTATTGCTTTGAACATTGTTGCCTTTTCTTTTTTCTCCTATACCCAATTTCCCTTATATTGACTGTTTCTTTCCATTGTTGGCACAAGGGAATGCTTACTGCTACTTTGAGGTCTGGGCATTGGTGAAGAAAAGACCCTAGGGATTAGAATAGGAGTCGGAAGCTTAGTTTCTTGGCTAGTCCCTCACCCTAGCCTTTGACAGTGATTTCCCCTGTGATCTTAGGCAATTGCCCATGGTGATGGCCTTCAGAGGAGATCTGAGGCAGAGAAAACCTGCCTCATGATGTTCTTGCAGTCCTAGAAAGGAGCAGAGACCTGTAACTACCACTCAAGTTAGTGCATTTCAGTGCATGCCGACTTACTTCACAACCAAGTCCTTGCAAAACTGTGTCACTTTGCCGTCTTGCACATAGGTAATTAAGTTAAGGAAACCAAGCCTCACACTGAAGTGAGCTTGGCTCATCTGCTTTGAAATCCAGGTGACCCAAGCTTAAAGGTGAATGTTTTCATCTTGTAGTGAGACCCCTTGAGTCCTCTTTAGCCTGCTTTGCAGGGTGTGCTAAGTAGCCTTTGTGTTATGCCTCCTGTCTGGAAGACAGAGGGCTTAAAATCTTGTCTCATATAACCAGAGGCATCTGCTGAGCTTGATACCATAGCTTGATACCCAGACTGTCAGCACTCAGCTCTGAAGATTATTGGGACAGCGTTGCAGAGGAAAATCCTTTTTCTTTCGATCAGATTTTGGGTTCCTGAAAATCTTGCTCTTTTACAACATGGCCTACGTGCAACAGTTGCATTGCCTTAACTACTATGGTTTGGTTAAGTTGTACTGACTCCTGGTGAGAATGCTTGTCTGGCTATGAAAATAGTTTTTCCTATTTGGGGAAAAGAATGATATCGGTATAGGGCATTTCTATACCAAAGCACCTAATGTCACCTTTACGGTTATTTTAGTCGTAATAATACTGGCATAGCTGAACTGGTACAAGAACTATGTAGAGCAGACTTCAGTTAGAAACTTTGGCTTCATGAAGCCTTTTTCCTTTCTCGCAGACTATTAACTAAGCTGCCTCTCCCCAGCAAGCTAAACTAAGTTATGCCAGTCTGCTTTTTTTGTTACCGCTCTCTGGTTTATCCTATACACAAAATGAGCAATGCAGAGGAAGTTTGAGACTACAAATTCCATTGCTCTGCAACAGTTTGGGGAGCATTAACTTATACTCATTGGGAGATTCCAACCGACATTGATAAATGCACTACCTCAGGAACAGCCTGTGAGCTTTTTCACACTGAGGTTCAAACTGCCTTTAAGGATCTCCGTTACGTTATCCCAAGAATTTCCAACCAGAGGAAAGCCAGTGTAGCCAGAGAGTAAGGTTCAGCTTTAACAGTAAGATCCTCACATGCTGTTGGATTTAAGGCCAGCATTGTCTTGCGGGTGCATGAGTTTGATTTCTATTTTAAAGACTGGCCTTTTTCATTAGAATGGAAGGTGAGGGGAAGAGGAGAAGAGAAATGTAATACATCTGAGATTTAACAGCGTAGGTTAGGAACTGCTCATGCACAGCTTTGTCTAAGTCCCCAGCAAAATGTGATGGCATGGCTAGTAGTAAGAGGCAGTAATATTTAAGCACCTGTTTAAAATGGTGAAAGTTTTTGACCTGACCTGTCTCTGAAGGAACCCTTATGGGATATCGGCAAACATGTACACTGGACTGAGTAATGGGCAGGATAGGTGCAAATGGACATGTATAGCGAAAATGCCTTTGAAGTTCTTTTATTAAAAAAAGAGGATTGGGAGCAAAAGTAGGAGCAGATTGTACAATGAGAGCACACAACGGGCTGGGTTTCTTGCCAAATATTGCTCTGAAATAAAAGCCATTTTGAGGAGAAATAACAAAAGTTGTCCTGTAACAGGGTGTCTGTACACTAAGAAGCAGATTTCTGGAGAACCTCATACTGTCCTTAAGTCCCTCCTCCTTTTTTTATGTCACTGCCCCCCACACCCCCGAATCTTCTCCGGCTGTGTCAGCAGTATGACCCCGGTGTCCAGCACCTGGCATGGGCTTAGTATTATTTCAAAGCAGAGGAGAGCATTTGAAATGAAGGTGCTTATTCAAGGAATGGTGGAACACTGTCTCCTTTCCCCTGTTCACACATGAACATGGATAGAGTCCAGACAGGGGCAAGTTCCTCTCCCCTGTCCCTCAGCATCCCTCACCTCGCAGACCAGCTTTACAGCATTCTCCTCACTCAGCGTCCATTTTCTAATAGCGAAATTACTGACCTCCACTAAGCCTTAATGGCTAGTGGCTGTCAGCCTTTCCACTGCCCGCCTTTTAAGTGGACAGCTATTTCTTATATCCCATAAGGCTGCTGCTCTTTGACTCCCTAATTGATTGAAGATCAAACCCAAGCATCCCCCCATTATATTTGTCACATGCACCTGCTTGTAATTCAGAGCCATGAGGTCCCAATGCCTTCTCAGCTGATGTGCAATGTACACAACACTGCCTTTGCCTTCCTTCTCTTGCTTGGCCTCTTCCTGCAGTGGTCCCAAACAGTCCACCCTGGTGCTGCCCTGGGATGAGAGCTGTGTGACATCCCCCCTCCTGGTGGAGCTCAGTTTCATGGCAGGATATGCCACACAACACTGCTTTTTACCTGCTGCCAAAGCCAGAGCATGTCTGGGGTCTGGGCTAAGCTGACAAGGCTCTTCCAGGCAGCATACAACTGAAGAGAGACTAGACACATGACAGAGCAGGGCCCTGGGCTCCAGCCGTGAATCAGGCTGTTAGATTAGATTCGACAGCCCTTCTTCTAATTGCCATGACTCAAGAGAAGGAGGGAGGCAGGGCCCCTCATGTGGCTGGAGACATATTTTGCTGCTTTGTGACACTTTTCTTCCACAGCTTCCACTGGTTATTTTCTGTCAGTCCCTTCTTCCTTCCTCTGCAACCCTTTATTTTCTCTTCTCCTTTCTCTTTCCTCCCTCCTTCCCCCTTTTTCTCTGAACCATGCACCACTTAATTACAGTCACCATATTCAATAAATATATTAAAGAGCCCTCTGGGAAGCAATGGCTGGACTTGGTCCAGAGTGCCAGGAAGCATGTCATTGACCTAATGAGGACATATATTTGGGGGGGGCGGGGAGAGAGAGAGAAAATGGCTACTTACTTCTCAGGGATGCTGCAGGGTAAAATATAATAAAGAGCAAGAAATCCCTTCTTGCCCAGGAAAGGTGATATGAGACCGGAAAGAAAGGTGAAATGTGAGAATAAAAGCAAATGAAATCTTGACCCACAAGCGCTCTTGGCTGCTCTCTGTATCTCCTTCTATCTGACCCTTGCAACATCAATTCCATGGTGGAAAATAACCCAGATGCCCCAAGTCCAAGTCTCAGTCCTGCTGTAATCTTTAGGCCATTCTTCCAGCCATCACGTATGAGGTTTCCTGGAGGAGCCTACTCCCGTTCATTGCCTGCACAAGCTTCTTAATGTTGGCTGCCTGAAAATAGCATGACATGGATATAGGGAGACTGGAAGCTGAGACAGTGATATATGCGAAGAGTAGGGAGGAGAGAGGAGCTAGCTCTGACCATCCAACCAAGCAGCCTGCATAATGACACCTGCAAATATATCTTCCCAGATTGCTTACCTGCAGCATTGTGATTTGCATTGCATAGGCCTCACTGTGTGCCTAAGTGCTCTGTGTTTCCATACAAGATGGTGGTACATAGGGCCTGACCCAGGGCACGTTGAATTCCCAGTGACCATGGTGGTGTTGGGCTGTGCCAGTTGAACAGAAGTCCTTAATTCACCCGTTAACCAACACTGTCCCTTCAGTGCAGTCTTCTAAACCAAAGGATGTGGGGAAACCTTGTCAATATTTTTCTCTTCTCTGTGGCCTTGCCTGTGCTAGAAAATTGAAAGGTACAGAGAAACTCCATCCAAAGGAAGTGTTGGCCTTATAATTAAATGGGAGTAGAAAGGGACGGTTGTGGGTAAGAGATGGGGCTGTGATGTGTTCTCCTTCTGGCAGTAATGACCTCTTCCTGCAGCTGGATGCTGCCCAGTATTCTCCACACTTACATGGCATGCGTGTTGGTTACTGCAGCATGTACCTGGGACAGCGGAGCGAGCCAAAGGGAGCAGCTGAAAGCAAGTTGGCCACAGTGCAGAAGCTCAGCTGCAGAATGAGGTTGTTACTGCCCCTGGAGTGACAAGACGTTAGGGGGATGCCTGACTCACGCTGTTGGCCTCTTCCATGGTTGCCACTCTGGTGTTGAAAGCTTGCAGGGACCACTAGGGTAAAAAAGAAACGACAGGGAAGGAAAAAAACCAACTTTTAAATTAAAAACTATCCCAGCTGCTCTCCATTATTTTGCCAGCTCTGTCGCTTTCTGTTCTGGGCTGGATTCTCATTCCAGTACAGGCTCCAGAGATGCCTTGAGTAGCCTCAGCCCTTCCTGTTAATTTTTTTTTGGTTCACATACATTTATAAGCAATTTCATTCTTTGCACAAACCAAACCCTGACGTTCTAGTCCCTCCTTGCTGAGGTGCCTGATGCAGCAGTTTGTTAATGCCCCCAGCTTGCGTACCCCTCAGGCTGCCCTCCCCGCTTACAAAGCTGTGCAGGGAACCTGTCTCTTCCTCTTGCTGTGGGGCCCATCTGGTCGTTTTTGCTGAACACTTTCTAACTGACACACTGTGTCTGAGACCTTGGGTGGGTGAGGAGGTGGGAGAGACAGTAGCACCTTTGCTTGCCTGGCTACGTTTTTTATTTCCTCCCCCTCCTTTTTTTTTTACTAATTTGTAAGGGACTGGCTCCTGCTCACCACTCTTTATACAACCCAAAGACGGGCTTGTGTAGCTGATAGTTTGCAAATTATTAGTAATTTGATTTCGATTGGATGAATAACCCGTTAAAGCAAGATGTACATTAGCCTCAGAAATCTAATTGGTGATAACGGCATAGAGATGTGGAATGAGTGCTTGGTTCTGCTCCCTATCCCTCTCCCCTT